>NW_020172825.1:148476-287104 GCF_003031525.2 Neophocaena asiaeorientalis asiaeorientalis | reverse complement strand
CCTTGTTGCGGTAAGCAGCACTTCTGTGCTAAAACCTAGAGGTTTCACCACGGGAACCTGTGCAACGGGGCTATACCCTCACCTTCTTGTTCTCTCATCCCGGATCAGGTGGAATACCAAGGAAGGAGTACCAGCAGCAGAACAGCCTGGGGCCAACCGTATAATTTGTGATTACCGCTGAAGTGAGGAGAAGGAGTCTTGCAGGGGTGTTGGCGCACATTCCATTAGGGCCCTGGTTTAAACCTTTTTGCGGTAAGCGGCAGTTCTTTGCTAAAACCTAGAGGTTTGGCTACGGTAAATTGAAAAAGGGGCGACACACTCACTTGCTGGCCTTTTCTCGGGGAACACGAGCTTTGATGCCCTGAGAACTGGCTGCATTTCCTGCTCCATTGCTCGACACTGGCCGCTTCTGTATGTTGACCTGATTCAGCTCGCTGGCCGTCCCGTGATGGAATCTGCAACTTTGCATGTCCAAGGTTTGAGCATGTGCTTGGATCGTGGTGTCCCCTGCCTCGGTTCAGCATGTGGGTAGGAGAGGAAGTGCGAGCCTTTTGTGGTCCTCTCGCCTGCACTTGAGTTCTATAGGCCGCTCCCCCGGCTACTAGTTGTCTTGTGCCTGGAAAGAAACAGAATTCTGTATGCTCAGTGTCAGAGCAGGATTCCTGGCCTAAGGCAGGCTTCTTTGTCATTTTCTGCTTGGGGGACCAGATGCAATTTAGGTTTCTCATGATAATGGGAGAAATCAAATTGGCCATTGTCCCTGGGAGCTTCACCAAGCTGATGTCTCCTCCTAGGGTTGTGCCGTGCTTATATGTGCTGCGTGAAGGGGCTAGAAAATGCCTTCCTCAAGCTTCGTCACAGCAAGTTCTTTGGTGAGGGGTGGCTGTGACATCTTTCCATGACACGTTGGGATCTCGGTGGAAAGAGAAATGCAAAACGAGTGAAAAGGACACATGAGATGGCTGCCTAAGCCCACAGGTTTACTAGTGGGTGGATAGATCGACAGTGGCCAAAGTGTTCCCAGAACACATTTGGGATTCCCTCAGGAGCATTTGGAGGCATGTGTACGGAGGGAACATGGGAGCACATTTGTGGACTGTCCTTCCTTTTTCCTCTCCTTTGTCGATTTGCTTCATGGCGGGTTCCTATGCCAGTGAATGGTTTCCTTCCTGGCACAGTATGTTGTCTTCTCATGAGGTCCGATTTGGAGGCCTTGGGTTGTTTTGTCCCTGTCTATCCATGTTCCCCCTGTGTTGAAGGTGTGAAAGTGTTTCTCAGGTCAGCCCAGCATCATTCCTATACCCAGACCACATAGCATTCCATTACGTATTTAGCTCTTCCCGGAGGTTAGTGGGCGCAACCATGTGGAAACAAGGGAGTCGGCTGCCAAGGAAAGTCTACAGTTTTATGGCCAGGAAATGGTGTGTGGTGTCGGGGTCATTTTGTCCAGCTGCCCGCTTGTGCTGCGTGCCTTTTTTCTCCAGTGTGGCTGGCCTCACACCAGACAATTTATGCAGGTTCAAGTGTCCAGGCTGTTGGCTGGTTCTCTCATTTCACACCTATGTGTTACCTGTTGCTTCTGGAGGACCTGGGTCTCACATCTTCTCCAAGGTCTTGTCACTGACGGGTCCAGAGTGTGAAAGTGCAAGGCACCACAGCAACTTACTCAGTTGCTGCAAGGGTTTGCCCTGGTAATTTGGACCTCTGAATAGCTCCTATGCCATTAGCTTTGCCTGTTGTCCAAGGGAAGCTCCTCTGGCTTGTCAGGAGGGCTGGAACTATGCTTGCTCTTGAGTCCCCCTTGGTCAGTCCAGGGGTTCCTTAGGTGCCCTTTGTCATGGGTCACTATGAGCCGCTTTTAATGGAGGTCATCACATTAGGCTCAAGGCCGTTCCCTTGTGGAATATCTCAGGGCCGACATTTCCCATTGAGGGTGAGTCCATTAAGTGAAAACCTATATGCCAAGAGCAGGTTTGTTCTCCTGGAGGGCAGTGGCTCTTAGACTGAGGGATCCCATTTCCCCTGAGGTTTTCTGGGGCGTTCAGGATGACATCCTTTTGCTGTGTCGGTGTGGAGGTCACTCACAAGGGGAATTGCAGCGCCGTACCAGGGGGTTAATGGATGGCAGCACTCATTGTGCTAATGGCCGCACATTCTGAAGGTGTCTGCACCACGATGCATTCACGATTGGCTGTGGACCCACAGGCAAGATGGGCAGCAAATATAATGCTGAGGCGAGAAAGAGTGCACATCGCTGGGTGGTGTCACCCTTTCCCTCTGTGCACCCGTGCACCATCCTCAAAAGTGCATGTGTTCTTTCACCCCAAGCCAGGTGGAGTGCCAGGGAATGAATGCCAGCAGCAGCATGGCGCCCTCTATATAGTCCGTGATACCCAGTGAAGTGAGGACAGTGTGGCAAGGTGATGCAAAGTGAAGGAGTCTCGGAGGGCTGTTGGCATGAAGTCCTTAAGGTTCCTTACGGAAACCTTGTGGCAGTAAGCAGAACTTCTTTGCAGAAACGTAGATTTTTGGCCACAGGTACTTGTGCACCGAGACTACACCCTCACCTTCTTGGCTCTTCCAGGGGCACCCAAGTTCCAATGCCCCGACACTTGGGTGCACTTCCTGCCCCATGTCTTGGCTCTGGCCACTCCTGACTGCTGACATGATTGAGCTCACTGGCCCTCCCATGGTGGAGGCTGCAACTTTGCACATCCAGCCTTTGAGCAGGTGCTTGGATCAATGATGACTCCCATAAATGCATTCCCTGGAAATCTGAACAAAATGAATGAGCAATCTCTACTGTCTCCTCATTGGAACTGAGGTCCAGCACGTGGCTCCCAAAAGAAAATTACAGAGAGGTTCACGCTGCATTTGCGACCTTGGGCATCTGCAACCACGTTGTTCACATTGAGGGTGGTGGCCTCCTCATGAGGAAAGAGCCATTTGGAAAGGAACAAGGGATGCCCATCCACGTGGGAATGCTGGGGATGGCTTGATGACTCTGGACCCCTGAGTCTAGCCAGGTCTCCTGTCCCCTTCTGTGGTTCAGCATGCGCATGGGTGTGGAAGTGTGAGCCATTGGTGGATCTCTGGCCTGCCATTGAGTTCTATAGGCCTCCCCTGCCCTCTGGTCATTGCCTCATGCCCTCAAGGAAACACAGGTCTCTGCGATCAGGGTCAGAGCAGGAGTCCTGTCCTAGGCCTGGTTTCTGTGTCATGTTCTGCTTTGGAGACAGGATGCAGTTTAGGTTTCTTCTGATGATGGGGAGAAATCAAATGGGCCACTGTTCCCCAGAGTCTGGCCAAGCCCTTGGCTCCTCCTCGGGTTGTGTCCCGCTTGTGTGTTGTGTGTAGAGGGGCTGGAAAATGCCTTAGGCAATTCCCTGGGAAATCAAGCTTCTTTGGTGAGGGGTGGTCTGGCACCTTGCTGTGAGGCATTTGGGTCCTGGTGGAGAGAGAAAGGCAAGGCGAGTGGGAAATACACGGGAGAGTGTTGGCTAAACCCACAGGTTTATTCATGGGTGGATAGATTGATGGTGGCCTTTGGGTTCCCAGAACTCCTTGGGATGCCTTCAGGCATATTTGCAGACACGTGTAGGAAAGGATTACGGGTACATGTTCATGGACAATCCCCCCTTTTCCTCTCCTTTGTTGACTTGCTCCATGGCAGGTCACTGTTCCAGCGAATGGTTGCCTTCGCGGCACAGTATTGTGTCTTCTCATGGGGGCCGATTTGGAGGCCGTGGGGTGTTTTGTCCGTGTCTTTCCACGTTCCCCCATGTGTTGAAGATATGAAGGTGTTCCTCAGGAGAGCCCAGCATCATTTCTATGCCCGGCCCACATAGCATTCTCTGAGGTTTGGAGCTCTTCCTGGAGGTCATTTGGTGCAACCATGTACAAAACAAGGGAGTCGGCGGCCAAGGAAAGGCTACAGGTTTAAGGGCAGGAGAGGATGTGTGGTGCAGGTGTTAGTTTGTCCTGCCACTTGCTGGTGCGGCAACCCTATGGTCTCCAGCGTGCCTGGCCTCAGGCCAGAGAAGTCATGTCGGTTCAAGGGTCCTGGCTCATGGCTGGGTTCTCTCGTTGTGCAACTGTGGGTGACACATTGGTTCTGGAGGTCCAGGGTCTCACGCTTATTCCAAGGTCACTGATGGCCCTAGAGTCCGAAAGTGCATGGTGATGCAGTCAGTTACCCAGTTGCTGCAAGTGTTTGACACTCAACTTTGAGCATTGGAATTGCTCCGGTGCCATTAGCTTTGCGTGTGGTACAAGGGAAGGGCCTCTGGCTTGGCTGGAGGCCAGGAAGCATGCCTGCTGGTGAGTCCCTCTTGTCAGTCCAAGGGTTCCTCAGGTGCCCTTTGTCACGGATCCCTTCGAGCCACTTTTAATGGAGGTCATCGAATTCAGCCAAGGGCCCTTCCCTTGTGGAAGATTGCAGCGACCACGTTTCCCCTTGAAGGAGAGTGCAATGTGAGGAAGTGTATGTGCCAAGAGCAAGTGTGTTCCCCGGGTTGGCAGTGACTGTAAGGTGGTGGGGCCCCAGTTCCCCTGAGGGTGTCTCAGCAGTTCAGGATGACATCCTTATGCTGTGTCTGTGGGGAGGTCGCTCAGGAGGGGAATTGCAGGGCCTGTACCAGGAGGTTGATGGACAGTGGTGCTCTTTTTGCTGATGGCCACGTGCTCTGAAGCCATCTGCCCCATGACGCATTCACGTTTGGCTGCGGGCACACAGACAAGCTGGGCAGCAAATGAAATGTTGAGGCAAGATAGAGCACACATCACTGGGTGGTACGCTCTGTCCCTCTGTGCACCCATGCACCATCCTCAACCGTGCATGTGTTCTCTCACCCCGAGCCAGGTGGAGTGCCAGTTAATGAATGGTGGCAGCAGCGTGGGGCCTCCTGGATAGTCCATGATACCCAGTGAAGTGAGGACAGTGTGGCAAGGCGAGGCGAGGCAAGGTGAAGGAGTCTCGGAGGGGTGTTGGCGTGAAGTCCTTGAGCTTCCTGGTGGAAACCTTGTGGCAGTAAGTGGAACTTCTTTGCTGAAACCTAGATGTTTCGCTATGGGGACTTGTGCACTGGGACTACACTCTCACCTTCTGGGCTTTTCCCATGGCACCGAGCTCCAATGTCCTGCAATGTGGCTGCACTTCCTGCCCCGTGGCTCGGCTCTGTCTACTCCTGACTGTGGACATGATTGAGCTCGCTGGCCGCCAGTGGTGGAGGCTGCAACTTTGCATGTCCAGGCTTTGAGCAGGTGCTTCGATCGATGATGACTCCCATAAATTCATTCCTTGGAAATCTGAACAAAATGAGTGGGCAATCCCTACAGTCTCCTCATTGAAACTGAAGTCCAGCACATGGCTCCCAAAGGAAAAATAAGGAGAGGTTCATGTTACATTTGCTACCGTGGGCAGCTGCAGCTGTTCAGTTTGAGGGTGGCAGGCTTCTTGTGGGGAAAGAGCCATTGGGAAGGAGCCTGGGATTCCCTTCCACATGGGAAGGCTAGGGACAGCATGCCATCTCTGAGCACCTGAGTCTAGCCAGGACTGCTGTTCCCTGCCACAGTTCAGCCTTCTGGTGGGAGAGGAAGCATGAGCCATTGGCGGTACTATGGCCTGCCACTGAGTTCTACAGGCCTCTCCCGCCCCCTGGTCATTGCCTTGTGCCCTCAAGGAAGCAGAAGTCTCTGTGCTCAGGGTCAGAGCAGGAGTCCTGGCCTACGCCAGGCTCCTTGGGAGATGGGATGCAGTTTCCGTTTCTCCTGCTGATCAGGGATAGTAAACGGGCCCCTGTTGGGCTTCGCTGGTGGTGCAGGGGTTAAGAATCTGCTGGCCAATGCAGGGTATACCGGTTCGATCCCTTGTCCGGGAAGATCCCACATGCTTCAGAGCAACTAAGTCATGCATCACAACTACTGAGCCTACGCTCTAGAGCCTGTGAGCCACAACTACTGAGACCACATGCTACAACTACTGAAGCCGTGCACCTAGAGCCTATGCTCCACAACAAGAGAAGCCGCTGCAATGACAAGTCTGCTTACCACAGTGAAGAGTAGCCCCCACTTGCCACAACTATAGAAAGCCCTCACACAGAACAAAGACCCAATGCAGCCAAAATAAATAAATAAATAATTTTTTAAAAAAATGGGCCACTGTCCCGGACTTGGGCCAAGCTGATGGCTCCTCCTCAAGTTGTGTCCCTCTTGTGTGTTACGTGTGGAGGCGCTGGAAAATGCCTTAGGTAATTACCAGGAAAATCAAGCTTCTCTGGTGAGGGGTGGCTCTGGAACCTTGCGGTGAGATATTTCAATGCTGGCAGAGAGAGAAAGGCAAGGTGAGTGGGAAATACACGTGCAAAGGCTGGCTAAGTCTACAAGTTTTACTGGAGGTAGATAGATTGACGGTGGCCATAGGGTTCCTGGAACTCCTTTGGGATGCCTTCCAGCACATTTGGAGGCATGTGTAGAAAAGGATTAAGGGTGCATGTTCGTGGACCACCCCACCCTTTTCCTCTCCTTTGTTGATTTGCTTCATGGCTGGTCCCTGTGCCAGCGAGTGGTTGCCTTCCCAGCACAGTATGGTTTCTTCTCATGGGTGCTGATTTGGACGCCGTGGGGTGTTTTGTCCCTGTCTGGCCACGTTCCACCTGTGTTGAAGATATGAAGGTGTTCCTCAGGACAGCCCAGGATCGTTTCTATACCCGGCCCACATAGCGTTCCCTGAGGATTGGAGCTCTTCCCAGAGGTCATTGAGCACAACCATGTGGAAACAAGGGAGTCGGCTGCCAAGGAAAGGCTACAGGTTTAAGGGCAGGAGAGGATGAGGAGTGCAGGGATCATTTTATCCTGCCACCCACTGGTGCAGTGAACCTGTGGTCTCCGGCATGCCTGGCCTCAGGTCAGAGAAGTCATGGCTGTTCAAGGTTCCAGGATGTTGGCTGAGTTCTCTTGTTGTGCGACTCTGGGTGACACGTTGGTTCTGGAGGACCTGGTCTTATGGTATCTCTGAGGACATGGCACTGTCAGGCCCAAATTGTGAAAGTACAAGGCGCCATGGCAAGTTACCCAGGTGCTGCAAAGGTCTTTTGCTGCACCTTTGGACATCAAATTGGCTCTGATGTCATTTGCTCTCTGTGTGGTCCAAGTGAAGGTCCTCTGGCTTGGCTGGAGACTAGGAAGCATGCCTGCTGCTGTTCACCCTTGTTCAGTCCAGCGGTGCCTCAGTGCCCTTTGTCTTGAGGCCTGAGTAACCCCTTTTGATGGAGGTCATCACTTTCGGTCTTGGCCATTCCCTTGTGGAAGATCACAGGGACCCTGTTCCCACTTGATGGCGAGTCAGTTGTGCAGAAGTGTATGTTCCTAGAGCAGGTGTGTTTCCCTGGAGGGCAGTGGCTCTTAGGCTGAGGGAGCCCAGTTCCCCTGAGGGTGTCTCTGGTGTTCAGGACGATATCCGTTTCCTGTGTCGGAGAGAGGAGAGCTCAGGAGAGGAATTGCAGGGCCCGAGAGCAGGGGGTTGTTGGACAGTGGCGCTCTTTGTCCTGATGGCTGCATGCTCTGCAGGCGTCCACATCCTGATGCATTCACATTTGGCTGCTGATACACAGACAAGATCGGCAGCAAATGAAATGTTTAGGCGAGATAGAATGCACATCCCTGGGTGGTATCGCCCTTTCCCTCGGTGTGCCTGTGCACCATCCTCAAGCATACGTGTGTTCTCTCACCCCGAGCTGGGTGGAATGCCAGGGAATGAATGCCAGCAGCAGCCTGGAGCCCTCCATATAATCCGTGATACCCGGCGAAGTGAAGACGATGCAGAAAGGCAAGGTGTGGTGTAGGAGTCTTGGAAGGGTGTTGGCGTGCAGTCCGTAAGGATCCTGGTTTAACCCTTGTGGCGATAAGCAGCACTTCTTTGCTGAAACCTAGATGTTTGGCCACGGGAACTTGTGCACTGGGGCTACACCCTCACCTCTGGTCTTTTCCTGGGGAGCACCAGCTTTGACGCCCTGAGACTTGGTTGCACTACCTGCCCCATGGCTTTGCTCTGGCCACTCCCAAATGCTGACATGATTGAGCTCGCTGGCCGTCCCATGGTGGAGGCTACAACTTTCCATGTCCAGCGTTTGAGCATGTGCCTGGATCGATGATGACTCCCACAGATGCATTCCTTGGAAATCTGAACAAAATGAGTGAGAAATCCCTACCGTCTCCTCATTGGAACTGAGGTCCAGCACGTGGCTCCCAAAAGGAAAGTAGGGAGAGGTTCACATTGCATTTGCTGACATGGGTGTCCATAGCCTCGTTGTTCAATTTGAGGGTGGTGGTCTTCTTGTGGGGAGAAGAGCCATTGGGAAAGGAGCCTGGGATGCCTATCCAAGTGGGAAGGCTAGGGATAGCATGCCATCTCTGGGCGCCTTTGTCTAGCCATGACTGCTGTCCCCTACCGTGGTTCAGCATGCAGGAAGGAGAGGAAGTGTGAGCCATTGGTGGGCCTGTCACCTGCAATTGAGTTCTACAGCCCTCCCCCACCCCCTGGTCGTTGCCTTGTGCCCTCAAAGAAACAGAAGTCTGTATGCTCAGGGTCAGAGAAGGAGTCCTGGCCTATGCCAGGCTTCTTTGTCATGTTCTGCTTGGGCGACTGGATGCAGTTAAAGTTTCTCCTGATGATAGGGGGAAATCAAGTGGGCCAGTGTCTCTGGGAGTTGGGCCAAGCTGATGGCTCCTCCTTGGGTTGTATCCCTCTTGTTTCTTGTTTGTGGAGGGGCTCAAAAATGCCTTAGGCAATTCCCGGGGAAATCAGCCTTCTGTGGCGAAGGGTGGCTCTGGCACTTTGCTGTGTGGTGTTTGGATCCTGGCCCAGAGAGAAAGCAAGGCGAACAGGAAATACACGTGAGATAGTTGGCTAATCCCACAGGTTTACTGGTGGGTGTGTTGATCGACAGTGGACATAGGCCATTCCTTTGTGATGCTCTCAGGCGCATTGGAGGCACATGTAAGGAAGAAATACAGGGTGCAATTTTGTGGATCATCCCACCCTTTGCCTCTCCTTTGTCGATTTGCTTCATGACTGGTCCCTGTGCCGTCAAATGTTTGCCTTCGTGGCATAGTATAGTGTCTTCTCATGGGGCCCGATTTGGAGGCCGGGGGGTATTTTGTCCCCTTTATGCCATGGTCCCCCTGTGTTGAAGATGTGAGAGTGTTCCTCAAGATAGCCCAATGTCTTTTCTATACCCAGCCTGCATAGCATTCCCTGAGGTTTATAACTCTTCCCGGATGTTATTGGGCGCCTCCATGCAGAAACAAGGGAGTCGGCTGCCAAGGAAAGGCTACAGTAGGTTTAAGGGCAGGAGAGGATGTGTGATACGGGGGTCATTTCGTCCTGCCACCCACTGGTGCGCCGAGCCTGTGTTCTCTGGCATTCCTGGTCTCAGGCCAGAGAAGTCATGCCATTTCAAGAATCCATGCTGTTGTCTCGGTTCTCTCTTTGTGCGGCTGTGGGATATACGTTAGTTCTGAAGGACCTGGATCTCATGGTTTCTCCAAGGTCATGGCACTGACAGAACCAGAGTGCGAAAGTGCAAAGCACCACGGCAAGTTACCCAGTTGCTGCAAGGGTTTTGTCCCGCAACTTTGGGCATCGGAATGGCTCCTATGCCATTAGCTGTCCATGTTGTCCAAATGAAGAGACTCTGGCTTGGCTTTAATTTCATATGGAACTGTGCTCGTTAGTCCCCCTTACCTAGCTAAGTGAGCCAGGTCCAAGTGGTTTGTTGACATTTTATCTTATATCCTTACAGTTTTTCCATTCTTTTTGTAATGTGTCCCAGCAAACTAATTTATTCTAGCTTTGTTAATCATGATTATTTCTTATAGTAAATATTCATCTTTTGTCATTGGCCAGTTTTTTCCTTGAACTTTTATTATATGTGTTATATTGTGATAAAGTGGCCATTTTCTTCAGACAGTGTTGTTTTGTTTGTTTTTTTCAGAGACTACATTTTCAAATGGTTTCCATCAAGAATTTTAATAGACCCTGTGTGTTCACAGGGGATAGTATCTTTTTTGACCTTATTTTGTTATTTATTTGTCCTTATAATGTCATTGTCATAGTCTTTCCTCTTTTTTTTTTAATATGGACCGTTTTTAAAGTCTTTATTAAATTTGTTACAATATTGCTTCTGTTTATTTTTTATTTTTCTTGGCCACGAGGCATGTGGGATCCTATGTCCCTAACCAGGGATCGAACCCCCACCCCCTGCATTGGAAGGCAATGTCTTTACCAGTGGACTGCCTGGGAAGTCCCTAGATATTTTTTAAATTAATAAACTACAGCTAAATATTTCTCAGTGCTATGTCAGGTACACCTTCTTTCATTTTTTGCTTTCATATTTTCCTGAAATGTTATTATATAATTGAACTTTTTAGTTTTACATTTTATTTCCAGCTACCTTTTTGATTACAGTGTTTTAACTGTAGAATTTTTAAAATTCTGAATTCATGCTTTTATATGTTTGTCCTACAACTTCTGTATTTTTAACCTTTAGTTGATTAGTATTCTTTTTTAATGAGTTATTTAATATCTAGCAATCTTTTCTTTTTAATCACACAGATTGTTATTAGGATTTGTTTCTTAGATTTTATTTTCTGATTTTAAAATGATTTTAATCTATTGATCCACACTAATTTCTCTTAATATTTTTCCTGTTTTGTCAGCTCTAATAGTGAACCTATCTGGTGAGATTTTCATATTGAGTATATAGGTTAATTTGTATTTCAGTTATTTATTTGTTTATTTACAATTCATATTATTTAATGGAGATTATTTTCTTTTTTATTTTAAGGTATTTTTAATTTACACTGTAAACTTTTTTCATCAATATTTTAATATTTTTTCTATAACTGCATTTTTAAGCTTTTGTTTCCTTCATTGATTTTCTGGTCACATTCTGTTCATGATTATTTTTCTTGTATAGTGTGATTTTTTCATTCCTATTAGGCAGGGTTTTTTATTTTTATTTTTATTTATCATTTTTTTGTGTGTGGTACATGGGCCTCTCACTGTTGTGGCCTCTCCCGTTGCGGAGCACAAGCTCCGGAAGTGCAGGCTCAGCAGCCATGGCTCATAGCCCCAGCCGCTCCGCGGCATGTGGGATCTTCCCGGACCGGGGCACGAACCTGTGTCCCCTGCAACAGGCAGACTCTCAACCACTGTGCCACCAGGGAAGCCCAGGCAGGGTTTTTTTAAATTGAAGTATAGTTGATAAACAATGTTGTAACTACCTCTGCTGTACAGCAAAGTGACTCTGTTATACACACATACACATTCTTTTTTTATATTCTTTTCCATTATGGTTTATCACAGCATATTGTATATAGTTCCCCATGCCATATATTAGGACCTTGTTGTTTATCCATTCTAAATGTAATTAATTGTTTGCGTCTACGAACCCCAAACTCACAGTCCATCCTTCTTTCTCCTCCCATCCCCCTTGGCAACCACAAGTCTGTTCTCTATGTCTATGAGTCTGTTTCTGTTTTGTATATAGGTTCATTTGTGCCATAATTTAGATTCTATGTATAAGTGATACCATACTGTATTTGTCTTTCTCTTTCTGACTTACTTCACTGAGTATGATAATGTCTATTTGCATCTCTATTGGGCAGTTTTTCATATTATATTAGGATACCTGATTTCTATTTAAATTTTTATTTTAGTTCCATGATCTCTGTGTTGGTTTATTTCAATGTCTTATCACATTTTTCTAGGGTGTGGTTTCCATTGCAGTCTGATTGTCAGAGCTGATTTGGTGCTGTTTTGATCCCTTGGTTTGTTTGGTTTTGCTGGACATTCACATAGCTCCTACTAGTCCTGTATAAGGTGTTGGAAGGTTTTTTCTAGACTGGGTTACCTAAGGCTCTCACTGGGGTAAGGGAGACTCCAGCATACAGAAATGAATAGTTCCTCTTAATTAAACCTGCTCAATAACATGGGATGACCTGACCTTTGTCACCCGGCTTTTAGCCTTTTTAGGTACAGAAAGAGTTTCTCTCTTCTAGACATCTTCGAGGCTAACTAAATGAGAATACCTGCAGTGTAGGGACTCCTAGGCTAACTGATCAGTGAATGGGTTACAAATCTTTGCTCACTTTTGCTCTATTTTTGTAGTTCAACTTAGAATCAGCACTTGTTTTTTTATGAAAGAACTAATTTTTTTCACCTTGAGAAGTGAAATGATGGAGAATATCATGACTAAATCTGCCATCCAAACCTCACAGTCCAGTGGGAATTCTCACACTGGTAAGTATTTTGTCCTGAGAATACTGACGTTAGAGCATTGTAACATTCCAGTGATAAGTAAAACTCTGGCCAAGCTAGTCAACTGTGAGACTAAGTCATTGACTGTGATGATTGGTCTCTGTGATTTAAAACTGCGGGTCATTGTGTCTGAGGGTGTTGGAATCCTGAGTGCTCAGTCTCTGCCACATATCTCATGTTTAATGTTCTTCTACAAATGTACCTGTATTGATGATGACTTCAGAAATGGATCTCAGAGGAGTCTGAATGAAATGACTGACAAAATTACTTCTGTGAGTTGAGGTCCAGCACAAGGGACTATACTAGGCGAAAAATGGAGGGAGTTCAGTTGATCAAGAAGTATTCCCGGGCTTCCCTGGTGGCGCAGTAGTTGAGAGTCCGCCTGCCGATGCAGGGGACATGGGTTCATGCCCCGGTCCGGGAAGATCCCACATGCCGCGGAGCGGCTGGGCCCGTGAGCCATGGCCGCGGGGACTGTGCGTCCGGAGCCTGTGCTCCGCAACGGGAGAGGCCACAACAGTGAGAGGCCCGCGTACTGCAAAAAAAAAAAAAAAAAAAAAAAGAATTCCCAATAGTGACTATGGTATTTGAAAGTTAACCTGGTTGCATAAATTATAGGAAGTAAATTTTATAATTGTCTATAAGCATCTGATTATCTGGTGGCAGAAAATACTGGACAAGATTTGCTCTGCTGGAGGGTAGAGATTAACACAATTAATATTATTGGAATAACATCAGAAATATTTCAGGAGAGAAATACATTATTTTATTTAATGTAGGGGTACATTTGTGAACTCTACCATCTTGTGCCTGGCAGACCAATGGACACATTTACTTCTCATCTTTCCACATTTTATTTTATTCCTACATGCAGCATGGATCAAGTACTGTGTTTCATATGAAAGAGAGGTGACATAAAGGACAGGATTCAGAATAAGTCTGCCTTTCCATCCTTAAGGTCCATTCTCAAACTGGTAAGCATTTTGTCCTGGAAATACTGACATTTCTCATAGGGGTAATGTAATATTTCAATAACGGTAAGTCTTTGACTATGCTAGTCAGCCTTGGAGCCTTGGGAAGTGTATGCGATATATGGCCTCCATGACTGAATATGATAGGTCAGTGAGTCCATGGGTGATGAACTCCTGAGTGCTTGGTCTGTTGCTTAACTGAGCCTCAAAGTAACCCTTTTAATAATGTCATTGGATCGATGATGACTGTAATTATTGATCTCAGAAAATCTGAACAAAATGAGTGACCTAATCAGTTCTGGGAAACTGAGGTACAGCACAGATACCCACCCTGTGCAAAATATGTGGAGGAAGTGTTGAGTTTGTTCAGCTGTGAGGTACCAACAGGAACTGTTGTATATGAAAGCTCACCAACGTGCATGTGTTCGATAAACTGAATTAGGCAGAGGTCTGTACTTCTACAGTGTTGGGATAATAGTGAAACTCTCTGAGTGCTCACCTGGCAGCATTATTTACATACTTAGTAAACAGACTCTAGAGAACCAGCACATGAGTGTGGAAAATGTGGGTATGTTTATGCTTATACATGTTTGTCTGAGCTGCTGGAATCTTCTGAGTAACAGTCTCTTTAGAGCAGTTAGATGGTCAAAACTCAAAGAGATCACAGGTTTCATGGGTTTTTATTCTTCATTTCTACATTAAGTGAAACAGTTACATGGAAATTGAAGCATAGGTACTATATTTTGGAATGTCTTCACAATATATTTTAATCTGCTTGCCAACCCAGTCTTAAGTTTTCAACTATTGTTTAGTTGTGTCTCTCTTTTTCCTCCTATCGTGTGAAGAAGAAGTTTCATATACATTTGATTGCTGGCTTCAATTATATGCTGTAATAAACATTTTTAGATGTGAAATCATGTTTAAAATTATTGCATTTTTATATGGATTTCATGACTTCTGCCCTCAGTGTGTTTCAAATGTGTATAAGAGAGATCCTGCTTGTAATGCATGGTTCTGAGTCATGTGCTCTGGGGAACTCTGAAACTAATGTCTTATTAAAAAAATTAATCTGTATATTACCATGTTCCAAATAGTGAGTGTAACTCTTCTGGTGATATCAGTTGTATAGTGACTAACTATGGTGAATGTTATGTAAGCTTTTATCATTTAACATTATACTAAGATTTTCTTTCTCAACCTCCCTAATTTTTGCTTCTGCTTTGTAGATTGGAAGCGATGTTGAATGGAAGGTACATTTTATTGCTTGGAATTCTCACCACTACACCAAGGAACTGCTGTTTTTGTAACAGCTTTCTCACCTGGGAATGGCAAAAACAATGTATTCCAGAGATAACAACCCAATTTTCAATAAGTTTTTTGCAGGATTATTTTTATTATTGTTTTTAAGAAGTCAGGAATTCACATGTTTTTTTAAAGACTGTTAATTCAAATACTGTGAGACATTAATAATATGGTGAATTATTTATGTTTTCTGTCTCCTTTATTTCTATAACTTTTGCTCTTTCTTTGTTTGGAATATTATTTTTAAATATCTAAGTAAAGAAATAAATTAATACAGTTAAATGCAGGTGCACAGCGAACCATTCCATCTTTTTTTTAATATTTAAAATATCTTTTTAAATTTTTACTTTTAAGTTGTGGTCAAATACATATAAAATTTACCATCTTAATCATTTCTAAGGGTAAAGTTCAGTGGCATTAAGTATATTCACATTATTGTGCAAGCCTCACCACCATCCACCTCCAGAACTTTTTTCATCTTGCAAGACTGAAACTCTGTACCCATTAAACAAAAGCTCCCATTCTCCTGTCCCTGCAGCCCCTGGTAACTGCCATTCTACTTCCTGTCTCTATCAATTTGGCTACTCTAGGTACCTCATATAAGTGAAATGATACAATACCCTTTTGTTTCTGACTTATTTCACTTAGCATGAGTTCTTCAAGGCTCATTCATGTTGTAGCATGAGTCAGAATTTCCTTTCTGTTTAAGGCTGAATAATATTCTAGTATATACCATACTTTGTTTACCCACTGGTCTGTCAATAGATATTTGGGTTGCTTCCGTCTTTGGCTTTTGTGCATAATGCTATGAACATGAATGTACAAATATCTCTTTGAGACCCTTCTTTGAATTCTTCTGGGTATGTACCAAGATGATACATAGTGATGATAGGGTAGTTCTCTTTTTAATTTTCTGAAGAAACGCCATACTATTTTCCATAGTGGCTGCACCATTTTACATTTCCACCAATAGTGCACAGGGGTTGCAATTCCTCTACGTCTTTATCAACACATTATTTTCTGCTTTTTTTGATAGTAACCCTCCTAGTTGACATGAGATGGTATTTCATTGTGGTTTTGATTTGCATTTCTCTAATGATTAATGATGTTGAACATCTTTTCATGCATGTATTGGTCATTGGTATATCTTCTTTGGAGAATGTCTATTCAAGTCCTTTGACCATTTTAAATCAGGTTGCTTTTTTTGTTGTTGTTGAGTTATATGAGTGAAATAACTAATATATTTTGGATATTAGTCCTTATCAGATACATAATTTGCAATTATTTTCTCCCTTTTCACTCGGTTGATTGTGTCTTTTTTTTTATCTTTATTGGAGTATAATTGCTTTACAATCGTGTGTTAATTTCTGGTTTATAACAAAGTGAATCAGTTATACATATACATATGTTCCCATATATCTTCCCTCTAGCGTCTCCCTCCCTCCCAGCCTCCCTTTCCCACGCCTCTAGGTGGTCACAAAGCACCGAGCTGACCTCCCTGTGCTACGCGGCTGCTTCCCACTAGCTATCTACCTTATATTTGGTAGTGTATATATGTCCATGCCTTTCTCTCACGCTTTCTCACAGCTTACTCTTTCCCCTCCTAATATACTCAAGTCCATTCTCTTGTAGGTCTCTGTCTTTCTTCCTGTCTTACCCCTAGTTTTTTCATAACAGTTTTTTTTTCTTAAATTCCGTATATATGTGTTAGCATATGGTATTTGTCTTTCTCTTTCTGACTTACTTCACTCTGTATGACAGACTCTAGGTCCATCCAGCTCATTACAAATAGCTCAATTTCGTTTCTTTCTATAGCTGAGTAATATTCCATTGTATATATGTGCCACATCTTCTTTATCCATTCATCCGATGATGGACACTTAGGTTGTTTCCATCTCCTGGCTATTGTAAATAGAGCTGCAATGATTTGCGTATATTGAAGAATCCTTGCATTCCTGGAATAAACCCCACTTGATCATGGTGTATGATCCTTTTAATGTGCTGTTGGATTCTGTTTGCTAGTATTTTGTTGAGGATTTTTGCATCTATGTTCATCAGTGATATTGGCCTGTAGTTTTCTTTCTTTGTGACATCTTTGTCTGGTTTTGGTATCAGGGTGATGGTGGCCTCGTAGAATGAGTTTGGGAGTGTTCCCCCCTCTGCTATATTTTGGAAGAGTTTGAGAAGGATAGGTGTTAGCTCTTCTCTAAATGTTTGACAGAATTTGCCTGTGAAGCCGTCTGGTCCTGGGCTTTTGTTTGTTGGAAGATTTTTAATCACAGTTTCAATTTCAGTGCTTGTGATTGGTCTGTTCATATTTTCTATTTCTTCCTGATTCAGTCTTGGCAAGTCGTGTATTTCTAACAATTTTTTCATTTCTTCCAGTTTGTCCATTTTATTGGCATAGAGTTGCTTGTAGTAATCTCTCATGATCATTTGTATTTCTGCAGTGTCAGTTGTTACTTCTCCCTTTTCATTTCTAATTCTATTGATTTGAGTCTTCTCTCTTTTTTTCTGCATGAGTCTGCCTAATGGTTCATCAATTTTATTTATCTTCTCAAAGAACTAGCTTTTAGTTTTATTGATCTTTGCTATCATTTCCTTCATTTCTTTTTCATTTATTTCTGATCTGATTTTTATGATTTCTTTCCTTCTCCTAACTTTGGGGTTTTTCTGTTCTTCTTTCTCTAATTGCTTGAGGTGCAAGGTTAGGTTGTTTATTCGAGATGTTTCCTGTTTCTTAAGGTAGGATTGAATTTCTATAAACTTCCCTATTAGAAGTGATTTTACTGCATCCCATAGGCTTTGGGTCATCGTGTTTCCATTGTCATTTGTTTCTAGGTATTTTTTAATTTCCTCTTTGATTTCTTCAGTGATCACTTTGTTATTAAGTAGTGTGTTGTTTAGCCTCCATTTGTTTGTATTTTTTACATATTTTTTCCTGTAATTGATATCTCGTCTCATAGTGTTGTGGTCAGAAAGGATACTTGATACAATTTCAATTTTCTTAAACTTACCAAGGCTTGATTTGTGACCCAGGCTATGATCTATCCTGGAGAACGTTCCATGAGCACTTCAGAAAAATGTGTATCTTGTTGTTCTTGGATGGAATGTCCTATAAATATAAATTAAGTCCATCTTGTTTAATGTATCATTTAAAGCTTGTGTTTCCCTATTTATTTTCATTTTGGATGATCTGTCCATTGGTGAAAGTGAGGTGTTAAATTCCCCTACTATGAATGTGTTACTATCGATTTCCCCTTTTATGGCTGTTAGTTTTCGCCTTATGTATTGAGTTGCTCCTATGTTGGGTGCATAAATATTTACAATTGTTATATCTTCTTCTTGGATCGATCCCTTGATCATTATGTAGTGTCCTTCTTTGTCTCTTCTAATAGTCTTTATTTTAAAGTCTATTTTGTCTGATGTGAGAATTGCTACTCCAGCTTTCTTTTGGCTTCCATTTGCATGGAATATCTTTTTCCATCCCCTTACTTTCAGTCTGTATGTGTCTCTAGGTCTGAGGTGGGTCTCTTGTAGACAGCATATATATGGGTTTTGTTTTTGTTTCCATTCAACCAATCTGTGTCTTTTGGTGGGAGTATTTAGCCCATTTACATTTAAGGTAATTATCGATATGTATGTTCTTTGCTAAAGTTCATTCAGTGGGTTGTGTAGGCTTCCTGGTGGAGGGGACTAGTGCCTGTGTTCTTGTGGATTAGGCTGGATCTTGTCTTTCTGGTGGGCAGGTCCAAGTCTGGTGGTGTGTTTTGGGGTGTCTGTGGACTTATGATTTTAGGCAGCCTCTCTGCTAATGGGTAGAGTTGTGTTCCTGTCTTGCTAGTTGTTTGGCATAGGGTGTCCAGCACTGTAGCTTGAGTGAAGCTGGGTGCTGAGATGGAGATCTCTGAGAGATTTTCGCCATTTGATATTATGTGGGGCTTGGAGGTCTCTTGTGTACCAGTCTCCTGAAGTTGGCTCTCCCACCTTGGAGGCACAGCACTGACTCCTGGCTGCAGCACCAAGAGCCTTTCATCCACACGGCTCAGAATAAAATGGAAAAAAATTGAAAGAAAGAAAGAAAGAAAGAGAGAGAGAGAGAGAAAGGAAGGAAGGAAGGAAGAAAAAAGAGAAAGAAGGAAGGAAGAAGATAAAATAAACATAAAGTTATTAAAATAAAACATAAATATTAAGAAATAAAATTTTTTTAAGAAAAAAAAACTGATGGATAGAACCCTAGGACAAATGGTTGAATCAAAGCTATACAGACAAAATCTCACACAGAAGCATACACATACACACTTACGAACAGAGGAAAAGGGGAAAAAAATAATAAATCTTGCTCTCAAAGTCCACCTCCTCAATTTGGGATGATTCGTTGTCTATTCATGTATTCCACAGATGCAGGGTACATCAAGTTGATTGTGGAGCTTTAATCCGCTGCTTCTGAGGCTGCTGAGAGAGATTTTCCTTTCTCTTCTTTCTTCTCACAGCTCCCAGGGCTCAGTTTTGGATTTGGCCCTACCGCTGCATGTAGGTCACCGGAGGGCGTCTGTTCTTCTCTCAGAGAGGACGGGGTTAAAGGAGCAACTGCTTCGGGGACTCTGGCTCACTCAGGCCGGGGGGAGGGAGGGGTATGGAGTGCGGGGCGAGCCTGCAGTGGCAGAGGCCATCATGACGTTGCACCAGCCTGAGGCGCACCGTGCGTTCTCGGGAAGTTGTCCCTGGATCCCGGGACCCTGGCAGTGGTGGGCTGCACAGGCTTCCCGAAATGGGGTGTGGATAGTGACCTGTTCTTGCACACAGGCTTCTTGGTGGCGGCAGCAGCAGCCTTAGCGTCTCATGCCCGTCTCTGCGGTCTGCGCTTTTAGCTGTGGCTCGTGCCCATCTCTGGAGCTCTTTTAAGCAGCGCTCTTAATACCCTCTCCTCGCGCACCAGGAAACAAAGAGGGAAGAAAAAGTCTCGTGCCTCTTCGGTAGGTGCAGCCTTTTCCCTGGACTCCCTCCTGGCTACCCGTGGTGCACTAACCCCCTGCAGGCTGTGTTCACGACGCTAACCCCAGTCCTCTCCCTGCGCTCTGACCTCAGCTCCCAGCCCCGCCCACCCTGGCGGGTGAGCAGACAAGCCTCTCAGGCTGGTGAGTGCCTTTTGACACCGATCCTCTGTGCGGAACTCTCTTAGCTTTGCCCTTCGCACCACTGTTGCTGTGCTCTCCTCTGCGGCTCCAAAGCTCTCCCCCTCCGCCACCCCCAGTCTCCGCCCGCGAAGGGGCTCCTAGTGTGTGGAAAACCATTTCTCCTTCACAGCTCCCTCCCAGTGGTGCAGGTCCTGACCCTATCCTTTTGTCTCTTTTTTTTTTTTCTTTTGCCCTACCCAGGTATGTGAGGAATTTCTTGCCTTTTGGGAGGTCTGAGGTCTTCTGCCAGCATTCAGTAGGTGTTCTGTAGGAGTTGTTCCACGTGTAGATGTATTTCTGGTGTATCTGTTGGGAGGAAGGTGATCTCCACGACTTACTCTTCCACCATCTTCCCCTCGTCCTTCCATTCCATCTTTTGCTTGGTTGATAAATGTACATTATCGCTTCTCAGCTTTACATATTACATCTTTACATGCTATTACTACAATTCAAGATGGACCAAGAGCTGGGTTTCATATGAATGAGTTTATTCCCTCTTCTTGAGATCTGACATGAAGGAGTATTTCAGTAACAATTTTGCCTCTCATCCTTAAGGGCCAGTGAGAATTTTCATGCTGGTAAGCACTTTGTCCTGAAGATACTGACATTGTTCTCAGGGAGTGTAACCCTCCAGTGACAACTGGACTCTGGGGTCATCAGTGATGCTGGCCTCCACGGTGGAATAGTGTGGGCCAGTGTGTCCCAGGGAGATGGATTCCTGAGAGCTCAGTGTCTGCCACATGTTTCATTCTAAAGTTCCCTTTTATAAGTGTGCCTGGATAAATGGTGACTTCAAAAATGGACCTCAGTGGAATCTGAACAAAATGAGTGACAAAATCGCTTATGTGAGCTGAGGTCCAGTCCACAGACAATGCGAGGCAAAAGTGTGGAAGGATATTCAATTTGCTCAGCAGGTGGTGTCCCCCAGAAAGGACTATGGTATTGAAAAACTAAGATGCTGGCATACACTAGAGGAACTGAATTGTACAAAGGTCGCTAAATAACCAATTTGGGGATGATATAATAACTCTTTGGGTACTTGGCTGCCAGCATGTACAAACTTGTAGTAAATAAACTCTGGGTAATCACCACTTGAATAATGAGTTCTATGAGAAATCTTTGTAACTACACTTGAACTATTTACACATTTATCTGAGCCACCAAAATCTTCTGAGTGATTATTGATATCTTTAGTGTGCTTAGATTGTCAAAATTCAAAGATATTGTATTATGAACTTCTACTTTTCCTTTTCTATTAAGTGGAACAATTATATGTAAATTGAAGAGTAGATGTGTGGAATCTTCACAACATATTTTAATTTGCTTGCCAACCCAGACACCAGAAGTAGAACAGTTGTTTCTTTGTTTTTCATTTTTCTTACAAACTGAGCAAGTAATTTCATATATTTTGAATGCTGGCTTCAATTACTAATAGTTTTTTGATGTGAAATGATTATACTTCAAATTCTTAGATTTTTACATGGATATCATTGGCCCCTTTCATATATTCTCAATGGGTTTCTAATGTGTTTAAAGAGACATCCTAGTTACAGTAAATGATTTTGCAGTGACTGTTTTGGGGAAACTTTGAGACAAATATCTTAGAAAAAATTATATCTGTTCTACTGTGATCAAAGTTGTGAGCATAATTGTTCTTGTCATCTCATGATCCAAGGAATATCTATTATGAATACTTACAACTTCTTACAGCTGAATATTCCATTAGGAAAACGTTGTTTTGCAATTTCCCTAATTTCCTGTGTACTTTTTATATTGACCATGACATTAGAATTCCATGAATGTCATCACCACACCATTGAAGTACTGATTTTGTCACTTGTGCCAGCTCTCTTAACTGAGAAGTAACAAAACAATGCACTCCTAGGGTAACATCCAATTTTAGTAAATTTACTTTTCTGGATTATTTTTATTATTTTTTAAGTAATCAAAAATTGTATTGAGTTGTTGAATAATCAGTTAATACAAACAACGCTATTAGCTTTAATAATCTGTTGAGGCATCTGAGGCTTCAGTCTCCTTTATTTTTAAGATTTTATGCTTTACTTTAACCAGAAACATCCTAGAGGAGTAATAAATTAAGAGATTTTACATAAAGATACATAGCACATCTTCTTGTCTTATGCAATTTTGACAAATAGACATGTATACCTTTCACCTTTTCACATTTATACTTTCCCACAAGTAGATATGGACCAAAATCTAGGTTTCATATGGACGAGTTTCTTCCTACTCCTTGATATGTGCCATGAAGGAAAATATTAGGAATAATTCTGCCTTCCATCCTCAAGGGCCAGTGGGAATTCTAATGTACTTTTTCCTGAAAATACTCCATCCCAGGGAGACGGAGTCCTGAGAGCTCAGTGTCTGCCACATATCTAAGGATCAAGGTCTCTTTCACAAATGTGCCTGGATCGATGATGACTTCAAAAATGGATATTGTTGGAATCTGAACAAAATTAGTGACAAAATCACTGATGTGAACTGAGGTCCAGCAGAAGAGACCATGCTAGGCAAAAATGTTGGGGTAGAGCTCAGTTTGGTCAGCTAGTGGTACCTATAGGGTCCATAGTAATTGAATGCTATCCTGATTGCATACATTAAAGGAATTGAATTTCACAGAGGTCTATAAATATCTGACTTAGGGATGACATGGCAACTCTGAATGCTTGGCTGGCAGTTTCCATGCATTCACAGTAACCAGATCCTGGAGAACCAGCACAGGAGTAGAGAGGCTGGTGGTAAATGGTTATGTCTACCCATGAACTATTCACACATTTTTCTTAGGTGCCTAAGTCTTCAGAGTGAAGTCAGTTAGGTATTCAAGGCAGAATATATGAGTGTTTATTTATCTCTTAAAGTAAAAGAAAAACATAGAAATTGAAGAGCAGTTTCTATTTGTCAAAATGTCTTCCAGAACATTTTAATTTCCTTGCTGACCAAGTCACAGTATTAGAAGAGTTTTTTTCCCTGTCACCCAAAGAGGAATTTTCTAGACGTTTATGTTATGGATCCAAATAGATGCTGTATTAAACATATTTAATTAAAAATTATTACATTTCCAATTATTTATATTTTAGGTAGATTTCATTGCCCAGTATTCATATTGTGTTAGTGGGTTTCATAGTGTTGAAGGGGAGATCCTAGTATTAATGCCTGCTGCTGAGGGAAGGCTTTGGGGAAACTTTGAGACCAAGGCCTTACAACTTTCAGTGTTACCCTGATCCAAGTAGTGAGCATTATTTTTCTTCTTATACAGATAGTCAAGGGAATATCTATAGTTTATTCCTTATAATCTGTTATTAGTTAGTAAACTTTCAATTATGATGGTTTGGTTTGTCAAATTCCCTAATTTCCCAATATATTCAGTAGATTAGAGGTGATATTGAAGTTGGATGGAATTCCTCCCACTTCTTTAAGGAGCTGCTGATTTTGTCATTCATACCAGCTCCCTTCTGCATAAATAATCACAACAATGCACTCCAGAGGTAACATTGCAACTTTTAATAAATGTATTTTCCTGGGTTAGTATGTGTTTTTAGCGAGCAAGATTACAGATGGTCTTTTGGAGTCTGTTAATCTGAACATGTGAGGCTTTTAGTAGTCTGGGTCATCTGAGGTTTCTGTGTACTTTTTTCCCAGGATTTTAATGCTTCCTCCATTTTGAATAACATCAGAAGATCCTACTAGGGAAATAGTATTTTTGTATACTTGTGCATAGTAAACATCTTGTGTTCTGCGTGGTTAACAGGTGGACACATATACTTCTCATCTTTCCATAATTTTACTCTATGCCAGCATATCGACATGGACCAAGAACTCAGTTTTGTATAAAAGTGTGGGCCACTGTCACAGGGAGATGGAGTCCTGAGAGCTCAGTGTCTGCCACATATCTCAGGATCAAGGTCTCTTTCACAAATGGGCCTGGATTGATGATGACTTCAAAAATGGATCTCGTTGGAATCTGAACAAAATGAGTGACAAAATCACTTATGTGAACTGAGATCCAGCATAAGAGACCACTTTAGGCAAAAATGTAGAGGATTCAGTTTGGTCAGCTAGTAGTATCCCCCATAAAAGGACTATGATATTAGAAAACTAAGATGCTGGTGTATGCTACAGGAAATGAATTGTACAGAAATTATAAATAACCATTGTGGAATGACAACTCTGAGTGCTTGACAGGCAGTATCTTTACACCCATAGTAAACAAACAGTGGAGAATCAGCACATGAAATAGTTGTGCTTACACTAGGACATTCTCACAGTTTCCTTAGATGTTGCAGTCTTTTGTGAAGATCAGCGTGTTTAGGTCTATTAGATAGCCAATTAGAAAGAAATTATTAGTTTTTGCTTGTCATTTATCTCTTAAAGAAATATGGGAAAATAGAAGAGTTGATTGCATTAGTGAGATTATGTTTTAATTTGCTTGCTAACCTATCAATTCAAAGAGTAGAATATGTTTTTTTCTTTTTCTTGTCACTCAGGGAGAAATTTCCTAGATATTTGATGATGGATTAAATTTAGATATTTCATTAAACATTTTTAACATGAAATGATTAAATTTCTAATTCTTGGAATTTTATGTGGATATCATCAGCGAATATTCATATTCCTTCAATGGGTTTATATGTTTAAAGAGATGTTCTAATTTTAGTAAGTAATAGGGGGAATTTTGGGTCAACTTTGAGATGAATGTCTTAGAAAAATTGATTTTCTATTCTACCCTTTTCCAAGGAACAAACATAATTTTTTCTCATTATATAGATGGTCAAGTGAATATCTGTGGTTAATTCCTTATTACTTTTTATCAATTGACATTCAATTGGGAAGGTTTTATTTCACAACTTCCTTTATTTCCTCTGTGCTGTGAAAGATGGAAGTGACTTTGGAATTGCATGGAACACTCACCACCATAAAAAAGTGCTGATTTTGTTGCTTTCACCTGTTCCCTCTCCTGGGATGGAACAAAATAATGAACTCCAAAGGTAATAACAAATTTTAAACAAATTTTCTTTTTATGGCTTATTCTTATTATATTTTTTGTAATCAGGTAGATAATTGGTTTTGTTAAGTATCTGTTAATCCAAATAATGTGTTATTAATTATCTGGTGAGGTCCAATATTTTGTCTCCTTTATTTCCAAGGTTTTTGTGCTTTCTCCCTTTGAATAACATCAGAAACATTCTAGTAAAGTAATATGTGTATATTTAATATGAAGGTACATAATAAATCTGCTTGTCTTTTGCATGTTTGAAAAATAGACATATATACATCTCATTTTTCCATATTTTTACTCTAGTTCCACAGATATGGACCGTTGGTTGAGTTTAATATGAAAGAGTTTATCCCTCTTCTTGAGAGGTGACATGAAGGAAAGTATTGAAAATAATTTTACCATCTCATCCTCAAGAGCCAGTGGGAATTGTAACATCAGTAAGCATTTCATCCTGAAAATACTGACATTCCTCTTAGGACATTGTAACACTCATATGACAATGAGACTCTGGCTGTGCTAGTCAGTCATGGGACTGTTATCGACTGTGATGACTGGTCTGCATTATTGAATACTGTGGGTCAATGTGTCTGAGGTGTCAGATCCCTGAGTGCTCAGTGACTGCCACATATCTCAGGATCAAAGTCCCTTTTACTAATGTGCCTGGATTAATGATAACTTCACATATGTTTCTCATTGGAATATGAACAAACTGAATGACAAAATCATTTGTCAGCTGAGGTCCCTCCCAGGGACCATGCTAGGCAAAAAATGTGGAGGGAGCTCAATTGGTCTAGTAGAGGTACCAGCCAGGACTGAAGTGTTTGAAAGCTCACCTGATTGCATACATTAAGGGAAATGAGCTGTACAGAGATCTATAAATGTCTGGTTTAGGGACGACGTGGAAACTCTTAGAGTGCTTGGCTGACAACATCCATTCACTAATAGTAATCAGACTCTGGAGAATCGGCACATTAGTAGTGAGACCAAGGATATATGTTTTTGTCTACCCTTGAGCCATTCACAACATTTCCTTAGATGCTACAATCTTGTGAGTGAGCAGTAGTCTATTGAGGTCAATTACATAGTCAGTTCAAAAGATATTATGTCTTTACTTGTCAATTTTTTTAGGTAAAGCAAATATATGGAAATTTAAAAGTAGTTTGTATTTACAGGAATATCTTAGGGCATGTTTTGATTTGATTGTTAACTCAGTCACAAAAATTCATACAGTTATTTTTCTTCTCACCCAAAGAGAACTTTTCTAGACGTTTGAGTGATGGAGTCAAGTATATGCTGCACTAAATATTTTTAATTGTAAAATTATTGCGTTTCCAGGTCTTGGCATTTTATTGGTTAATATTCATATTCCTTCAGTCTGTTTCACATGTGTTTTAAGGGAGATCCCAGTTTTAATGAATGATTCTAAGGGTCCTTTGGAGAAATTTTGACCAGGTCTTAGAACAAATGACTTTCTATACGTTCCTGTTCCATGGAACAATGCTATTTTTATTCTTATCATACAGGTGGTCAGCAAATATATGTAATTAATTTCTTATAACCTCTTATCAATTAATATTCAACTTGGAAGGTTTTCTTTCTCAACTCCTCTAATTTCCTCTGTGGTTTGTAGGTTGGAAGTAATATTGGAATTACATGGAATTCTTACCACCCCACCAAACAAGAGCTGGTTTTGTCACTTCTGCCAGCTCCTTATCTAAGAAGAAATCCAATGATGCACTCTCAAGGTAACATCTAATCTTTTATAAATTTTTCCTGAGTTATTATTTTTTAAGTAATTAAGAATTTAATTGGTGTTTTGTAGAGTCTGTCAATTCAAACAGTGTGAAGACTTAATAATCTGGTGATTCTTTGAGGCTTCTTTCTGTTCTTTTCCAGAATTTTTGCATTTTCTCAGTCTTCCCACTAATGCCTCATACAGGAATTAAGCATGGAGATGAAAGTAAAGCCATTCCTTACCAGTGTGGCAGAGAAAAACTGTTTCTACTGAGGGGTGTGCTTGGCCAAATGTCACTGAATCCTCAGCAGTGTGGCCTGATGAGCACCACCCTGACAATAGGATGGGAAATATTTCATGGTGAGAGGGCTCAGTGTCTGACTTTTCCTCTCTGCACCCTCCCAACCTCTCTAGTCACATGTCAGTATTTATTGTGCCTGTGTGAGTCCTGCCTGCATTGCTGTGACCATACCATGTAGAATCAGGCGTAGAGTAACTGTGCATCCTCTGCAAATTGCCAGGTTCCTGAGCTCAAGCAAGTTTAGTGCTATAAGTGATTTTTAGACAACTGTTTTTGTTTTTTTTTGTTTTTTTGTTTTTTTTTTTGCGGTACGCGGGCCTCTCACTGTTGTGGCCTCTCCCGTTGCGGAGCACAGGCTCCAGACGCGCAGGCTCAGCGGCCATGGCTCACGGGCCCAGCCGCTCAGCGGCATGTGGGATCTTCCCAGACCGGAGCACAAACCCGTGTCCCCTGCATCGGCAGGCGGACTCTCAACCACTGCACCACCAGGGAAGCCCTAGACAACTGTTCTTTATTTCCCTATCATGGCAGTTTTCTCCTCCCCAATCCATTGGGTCATCTTTGAGGATAAAATAATTCTGAGGTTTAATTTACAGAATATATATGCATTATATGCATTGTTGTGGTTGAATTGTTCACCAGGCCAACATTTTCCTGGAACTTTAAGCACATTCCGACAGTCTGATTTCACATTTAATTTGTCTGGCAGAAAATGTTGGACAATATTTGCTCTTATGGAGGCCAGAGAGCCTAACACAATTAATGTTGTTGGAATAACACTGGAAGCACCCTAGCAGAGCAATACATTAGCTTATTTCATAGGAGGGTACATTATTGAACCCTACTGTCTTATGCCTGACTGGCCAATGGACAGGTTTACTTCTAATCTTTCCACATTTTTATTCTACTCCCACAGGGTAACAAGGATAGAGCTCAGGTTTCCTATGAAAATGTTTATTCCTTCTCCTTGAGATGCAACATGAAGGAAAGGCCCATCCTAAGAGGCCAGTGGGAATTCTCAAGTCAGTAAGCATTTGTCCCTAAAATATTGACCTTCCTTCTAAGGATTATATAATATTCCAATTACCATAGGCACTGTCTATGATAGCTGTGAAACCTGGATCACTGATGTGGGGTCTGGTCTCCATAACTGAGTAGAGTAGATAAGTGATGAACTTCAGAGTCTCTTTCACTTTCTGAGGTGAGCAGTGCCCTACTTAAAAACTCATGTGTATCAATGATTGCTATAATAATTGATCTCATTTAAAAATCTGAACAAAATGAGTTACACAATCACTTCTGTGAAACTGAGGTCTAGCATAGATACCCACCCTAAGCAAAATATTTGCAGGGTGGAGATCAGTGATTTCATTCATGTGGTATCAGGAAGAACTGTGGTATTAGAAAGCTAAGCTGCTTGCATGCATTAGAGGAACTGAACTGTACAGTGTCTATTCATATCTAATTGTCAGGTGAAATTGCAACCCTTTGAGTCTTTAGCTGGCAGCATAAATACACTTGTAGTAAACAGATCCTGGGGAACTAGCACATGAGCACTGAAGATTCTAGAAATGGTTGTACCTACACTTGAGCCATTCACACAGTTGTCTGAGCTGCTGGAGTCCTCTCTTGAGTGCTATTTATAGGTGGTCAAAATACAGATTATGGATTTTTACTTTTCTGTAGTAAGTGAAACAAATATATGATAATTAAAAAGTAGGTACTATATGTGAGACCTTCACAATATATTTTAATTTGCTTGCCAACCAGTCACTAGGATTGAATTATTGTTTCTTTGTTTTTTGTTTTTCTCATCAACCAAAAGAGCAACACACGAGTACTGACTTCAACTATATACTGCGTTAAACATTTTCAGATGTTAAATGATTAAATTTCCAGTTCTTGTGTTTGTTTGTTTGTTTTACATGGATTTCCTTATACACTTTTATATACCCCCAATGGATTTCTAATGTGTTTAAAGAAAGATCCTAGTTATAATGAATGAAGTTATGGTGGGTACACTGAGGAAACTTTGAGACAAATGTCTTAGAACAAATATTTCTAAATTAATATGTTCCAAGGAGTGAGCATTTATAGTTCTTGTCATATTGATTGCCCTGAATATCTTTGATGTATTCCTTATAACAACTTGTTACTAAATATTACATTAGGAAAGTTTTGTTTCTCAGCTCCCTAATTTTCCTTGTGCTTTGCAGATTGGAAGTGATGTTAGAAAGAAGGGATATTTTGCTGCTTGTAATTCTCACTGCCACACCAAAGAAGTGCTGTTTTTGTCACTTGCACTAGCTCCATTCTCTGGGAAAAATCAAAACAATGCCTTCCATATGTAATATCCAATTTTAATAAATGTATGTTCCTAGAATATTTTACTAAGCAATTTAGAATTTTATTGCTTTTGTGAGGTGTCTGTTAATCCAAAGAGTGTGAGGCATTAATAATCTGGTGAGTCATATGAGGCACTTTTCCACCCCCAATTTTTGCACTATCTGTCTTTTGAATAATTTCAGAAACATCTCAGTAGAATGATAATATGTATTACACTATGCATATACGTAGTGAATGCTCCTGTCTTGTATATAGTTGACAAATGGACTCATCCTACTTCTCATCTAGATGCACATTTATTCTTTCCCACAGGTTGACGTGTTCCAAAAACTGGGTTTCATAAGGATGAGTTTATCCCTTCCCCGTGAGATGAGACATGAACGAAAGTGTTGGGAATAATTCTGCTTCCCATCATCAAAGGTCTGTGTGAATTCTCACAAAGGTAAGCATTTTGTCCTGAGGATACTGATATTCTTTTAGGGACTTGAAATGTTCCAATGACACTGAGAGTCTATCTGCATTAGTCAGACATGGAACTGGATCACTCACTGTTTGCTGGTCTCCATGACTTAGCAGCATGGACTGTGTATCCAGTGGTGATGGGATCCTTATTGTTCAGTGTCTGTCACCTATCTCAGGCTCACTGTTGCTTTATAAACATGCTGGGGCCAATGATGGCTTCAATAATTGATCTGTTGGAAAATCTGGACAAAATGAGTGACAGATTTACTTCTCTGAAACTGAGTTCAAGATATATAACAGGACATATAAAAAATTAGTGTTACTCTGAAGTAGATTGTGATCATTTAAGGTGCATTTGTAAACCCTAGGGTCAGTACTAAGCAAATAACTCAAAAACAATTAAAAGAACTACCAAAGAATTAAAATAGTACAATAAGAAGTATCTATTTAACACAAACAAGGCAGCTAAGAATGAACAGAGAAACCAAAATGATATGACATCTAGAAAACAGATAGGAAAATGGCAGGCATAAATCCAACCACATGACCATTATATTAAATTTAAAAGACAGAAACTGGGAGATTTAATTTAAAAAATTAAACAGGGCTTCCCTGGTGGCGCAGTGGTTGAGAGTCCGCCTGCCAATGCAGGAGACACGGGTTCGTGCCCTGGTCCGGGAGGACCCCACATGCCACGGAGCGGCTGGGCATGTGAGCCATGGCCGCTGAGCCTGTGCGTCTGGAGCCACAACAGTGAGAGGCCTGCATACCGCAAAAAAAATAAAATAAAATAAAAAGAATAATTTAGCTTAATCCAATGTTTCTAGGTATTTGGATATTATTGACAGGCATATTTTTTCTAAAGATGGTCTTATGATAATTGATAAACTAGAAACAATTTTCTTTTGCCATTGGAATTGTTGGGAGCGTCTGTTGGACTTCACCAGGTTGTAATAGAGAAACCATGTTTTCATTGATCTGTACATAATAGTAAAAAAAATTGTTTTCTAACATTTAGTCTTAATGGAATGGGAATATTTTCCCTTGCTAACATAATTATTGGTCAGATACTCTCTGTGTCTATTGGACCTCAGGGGGAAAAGAGAGCAGTGCATGTCTGAAGGTTGCGCACATAACACACAAAGGACTTAGCGACATCCACCCTGCCCAGTCTGTGTGTAGCACAGGATACCCACATTTTATGAATGTTTTATTGTTAAATTAGATTACATGCATGTGTGTTTTTGTACAGTTTATATGTACACATAGGTGTATTTATATCTGCATATACTCTTTCTTAAACTGTTATTTTTCCTCTTTTTTTTTTTCCTGTCAGGTGATAGAGCCTAGAAGGAAAGGGAAACTGTCTATGCTTTTTCCTTAACTTTTGAATGTCAGTTCTAGAGAAGGAGGTGACAACTTACTTCTCAGCCAGTGCTCTCCCTTCCTACCTGTGGTCCTTTGGACACCCTCGCAGGTATGACTATACAGGCAGGGAGCTGCATGTTTATTAGAAAAAGGCCTCAGGTGGATAGGCATTGATAGATCTTGCTCTTCTTAAGTTTGATGACATTTGGTTGTAGCTAAATAGCATTAAAAACCAATCCAAGATCCAGATGAGAGTGAGAATAGTAATTGGAAGTTACAGCTTTGGGTCATAACAGGTCTTCCTAAATGGGGGTCTTTCCTCAACTATTCTATCCTAAAACTAAATTTACCTCTATAAGACCATTTACTAAGTTACTTCTCAGCTCTTTATTTGTATGACTGATTCATCAAATGGGGTTTTAATTTCTTATGGCCTGATGTTTTTAGATTCATTTTTGTGACACAAGCACCTAATGGGCTGTCAGACATAAAGTAGGATTTCAATAAAATTTTATTGAGAATAGATATATGAATAGATGATATAGAGTGATTTTATAAATAACCTGGCCAACTAAGCAGAAAAAAATAAATGATAAAAAAGAAACAATTTTCAGCAGGATCCAGGCAATCCAGTCAGCTTTGGAAATGTACGAGAGAAAGGCTCTTGATACAAGGTGCTGATATTGAAATGTATAGAATTATGAGCAGCTAGCTAGGTATAATTTCAGAGCTGCATAACAGAGTAGAAAGCAGCTTCCAAATTAAATCAATCTGGGAGAGTACCGAACGGTGACTTCCCAGCTTCCAGCTGAATTGCGTTTTTCACTGGAAGTGGTGTTTCTTTTCTTTTCTTCCCCCCACCCTCAGAAGATGACTTCTTGGGAACTCTTTTGGGAATGAATGATACCAGTAAATCCCTGAAGCAAGATTCTTCAGACAGAGCCTATTCACTTACCTGTTGTCCAAGGGCTACCCTCTGAAGGTAAGGTTTTTGTCAGAATAGTCCTCGCTTTCTAGGAACAACCACATCTGGGTAGAAAGTTAGACATTAATTTTCTGAAGATTGATAACTTGTGGTTACATTCTAATTGAAAGGCCAGATTGTATAATGAGTTAAGAGATATAACTTCTGGCCTGTGTGAGGTGATACCTCACTGTTGTTTTGATTTGCATTTCTCTAATGATTAGTGATGTTGAGCATCTTTTCATGCATTTGTTGGCCATCTGTATGTCTTCTTTGGAGAAATGTCTATTTAGATTTTCTGCCCATTTTTGGACTGGGTTGTTTGTTTTTGTGATATTGAGCTGCATGAGCTGCTTGTATATTTTGGAGATTAATCCTTTGTCAGTTGCTTCATTTGCAAATATTTTGTCCCATTCTGAGGGTTGTCTTTTCGTCTTGTTTATGGTTTCCTTTGCTATGCAAACGCTTTTAAGTTTAAGCTGGGATGAAGTGAGAGAGTAGCATTGATGTATATACACTACCAAATGTAAAATGGATGGCTAATGGGAAGCTACTGCATAGCACAGGGAGATCATCTTGGTACTTTGTGATGACCTGGAGAGATGGGATAGGGAGGGTGGGAGGGAGGCTCAAGAGGGAGGGGATAGGGGGATATAGGTATACATATAGCTGATTCACTTTGTTGTACAGCAGAAACTAACACAACATTGTAAAACATTTATACTACAATAAAGATGTGGGGGGAAAAAGAGATACAACTTTTCTTGTATATCTTCATAGTTTTCTACATCTCAGTTAGTATATTTACTGTTAATATGAAAGATTTTCTTAACTTTTCTTATCCAATAAACTAAACTCCTTGGCTGGATCCATTGTGTTACCAGAGAATTATTATATGCATGAGATATAATAGATTCTCAATAATTATTAGACTGGAAGGTAGACAAGTAGTTTTGCCTGAAATAATTGAGTCAATGAATGAGTGACCTAGAACTTTAAAGAGCCAAATTCAGAGGGGAGGAGACAGATAAAAATCTGAGATAGCTGGAGATCTCCATCATTTTTTGGCCAAGCAAAGGAGAAAAAAGTATCACCAGTGTTTGGCATCCTTTAGGAAGACTTAAAGTCACTTTTCTGGCCATAGCAGCCACCCAGTTGCTGAAAATGTGGTTTTCTTTGTGTATTCTGGGTAGATTTTTTCCAGAACATGTAGAGGAAGAGTGTACAAGGATTTCATAGCCCCCCTGACAAGCTCCTTAGAAAATGTGTGCCTCACCTTTGCCAATTTTCCCCACTGTGTCCTTGCAGGTGATGACCACAGAGACGAGGTGGATTTGTTACTGTGGGTACCATTACTTCTACCATCAGCTTCTTCAAAACAATGATACAGTCTTCTTTGTGCATGGAAACTCTTCTATTTCCTGTGTTGCAGTGGATTCCTCCTGCAGATAAGAAATGCTTAACTGAGAAATGCTCATGTTGGGATATCATCGATGAGACTTTAATTTGGGCATGGTGACTGTTTCCCTTGCTTCCACTTGACTCAATCCCAGGAGCCTCAGTAGAGGAAATATTATTGCACAAGAAACTCAGAATGATGGAATTGCTCAGTGCTCCCATAAATACACATTTATAATTTTCATTTGCCATGTGGTAAATTTAAAAATTAACATCTATTAAAATTTTTTCAAAAATTCAAAGCATATCTAAATATCTAATATATAAATTAAGTGCCCTCCTTTCTCCCAATTCTATCCCCTAGAGTTATCCTCTATTAAGTGAGTTGTGTGCATTCTTTAAGTGGATAGATGCACACACACACAAACACACACACACAAGGTATTTTGGGGGGTTCTGGAAGTGGAGCTATATTGTACACATTATTCTTCAAATTGCATTTCATTTAACAGTTTTTTCAATACCTTTTTCTGTTTCAGTAATACATATCTGTGTCATTTGTTGAATGACTGCATGATTGTTTTGTACATGAAATATAATTAAATGTTTTAAGCATTTCTCATTCATAGATATTTATGTTAGCACCAAATTTCTGTGCAATGAACCTCCCTATATATCAATAATTTGCATTTGTCTATTATATCATAATAAATTACTCAGCAGTGAAAATACTGGGATTAAGTATATGCACATTTCAAATTTTGAAAATGATCACAAGATTTCCTTTAAAATGTGGTAACAACTTTATCCTCAAATGGCAATGAATGAGATTGCCAGCTTTCCCACAACCTCACAGATAATGAACTTTATGACTATTTAAAATCTTTGCCAGTGTGATAGCCCAAACTATTGTCTTAAATTGTATTTCTTTCATTTTTGAGTGTGATCATTTTTTCATATGTTTATTAGCCATCTGTATTTTTAAATTTTCTTTTTATATCCAATTTTGGAGGTGGGTGGAGGTTTTAATCTCTTGCTAATTTCAGAGAGCTCATTTATTATTGGGGGAATAAGCTTTAGATTGTCAAGCATTACAGATATTTTTTACACACTTTTAAACTTCATTTTTGTTATAAGAATGTGTATGACTGTTATGTGTCCAAGTATAACCATGTTCGCTTCTATGGTTTCTGAGTTTCATGTCATTTTAGAAAGATATTTACACTGATCCCATAAAACTCTCCACCTATGTTAACTTCTAATTATTTTGTGTTTTTTAATTCAAATTCTTAAATCATGAGAAAGTTTTTTTATTTCAAATCTTAAAGTTACCAAGTTATTTGCCATTACTTGCAATTTATTTGCCAATAATTGCCCATTTATCTGTAATGCCATCTTGCATATATGCTGTATTCTCATCTGTGACTGGCTCCATTTTTGTTCTGTGGGTCCGTGTGTCTCTTCTTCTGCCTCCTGTCTCATGTGTCTTCTCATTGGAAGAAATTACAGTTTAGACTGCAATTTCATCAACTTCAATAAATTAATTTAGTGGAGAATTGGTTTTTAACAATAGTCTTCCTATCCAAGAACAAGGTATGTCTTTCTTTTTATTCAATAAGTTTAATTACTGTTAATATTTTCACTTTGTGGTGGGGGTATCTTCTTTCAGTTTATTTTCTTACTTGATAATTTTTCTATATCTGAAAGTTTTGTTTTGTTTTGAGGGTAAGTGATCTCCTTACTCTTTCTCATGGATTTTCAGAATTTTTTTTCAAGTTATGTACTAAATCCTTTGAAAATACTGATAGTTGTGATTCTCCTCTTCCAAATGATCTGGATTTTAGTTATGTTGATAAAATTCACTGACTGATACTTTCAGAGCACTTAAACAATTGTGGAAATATTACCCACCATTGATTTAATTAGGTTTTAATGGATACTTCTTGGGTTTGACCAGCATGTTTTTGCTGGTCTATTAAGCAAAAAGACTCTCAGAAACCTACTGCAGCAAGGGAAAACACCACTTTGACAAGGTTTAGTAGTGTTTCAAAAGCAGGAAATTAGGGCTTTGAGGGATGGGTTGATGTGGTTTAAGGCAGGATTTTCAAGGCAGGGAACTGGTTGAGAGTGGGCAAAATTTGTCCTGCGATAGTTTGAAGTCGGTGAAAGAGTAAGATGAGGACCTTGATGTGAGTTTAGATAATCAAATTTTTGTCTGATGAATGAGCTACTTCCCTATATGAATAATAAGTTATCAATGATGGAAGAACTATTTGCTTAGATGAACAGACTGAATTTATTTGTTGGTTTACAGTTCTATCTTGTTTATAGAACCCTGCTAGGGGTGGTATCAGGTCTTAGTTCCAATAGGTAAGTTATTTTGATGTAAGTAGTCTCAGTCATCAAAGTAAGATGCTAATTTTAAATTTGAGATCCTTGTGTATTGTGTTAGGAAAAGTCTCTTACCTTTGATATATTTCTAAAGAATTTTAATCAAAACCAAGTGGTAGATATAATCAAATGCTTTTTGCATAAACAATTATATTACTCTTTAAACTTTTATCATTGTGAAATAATTCATTTTTAATATTGAAATTTCCTTATATTCCTTTTATTGTTTATTCAGCAAACTCATTTTGATTAAAAAGAAGTTTTGCTTTTTAAATTTACTACTGAATTATGAGTATCTTAATTTGATTTGGAATTTTTGCAGGTGTACTACTTAGATGAAACTGATCTGTAATTTTCTTTTTTGTTCTGTTTTTGTCATGTTTTTATATTAGATTTTCTGGTTGTGTTAAAATAATTTTGAGGATTTTCTTTTTACTCTGTGCTCTAGAATGGGTTGAAAAGGTTTAGCATTAACATCAGCAGTTAAGTGAACACATCATTTAAATCATCTGAATTCTCCTTTGTTTTTGGTGGTTTGGAGTAGAACTGAGGCTAACTAGAAAGTGTTCTCACTTTTTTCTACAGTTATTGCTTATTTTTTGTTTTATTATCTTATATTTAGCTTTTTTTCTACTAGAAAATCACAGTCCAAGTAGATTTGCAAACACGGTAGGTAGGATGAAGTAATACAAAGTGTTCTTTCATCACTCTTAATTTCTCTTGTCTCAATTAATATCCATTTTCATTCCAGTCTTGGTTGTTTCTGCTATGTCTTTTTTAATGAAATGAGTTTGACTCATGGATTTTTAGCATCACTAGTTCTCCATTCCCCTGTTTCCCAATCAGCTCTTTGGTATAATTTATCAGTGTTGTTTTTTTAATGTTCTAATTTATTTATATATTTTTCTGTATTCCTCTGTGTTTTTTCCTAATAAATTCTTAAACATGTGTAATCCACTGATTTTCACTTGTTCTTGGCAATGAAAGATTTTCTCTGTTCTGAATTTTATAAAACTTCACACAGAGTATAAGGAGAAAAGAACAGTGACTTTACAAATACCAGTAACCCAGATTCTACCACATTTTGCCATATTCACTTCATGTTATTTTTAAAGTATTTTTAAATAAGTTAGAGAAATCATAACACTGCTTTCCCCAAGAAGCATTTTTTAAATTTTATTTTTAAAATCATAAAATATGTTACAAAATTCAAAATTGAAAAAGAGATTTTCAGTGAAAGGTAATATATCTTTTCAATTCTGTCTTCCATAACCACTCAATTTCCCTTTCCTGGAGACAACTATGTTACAGTTTCTTGTGTTTCCTTTCGGACATACATATACACATACACACATCACACATACATCCCAAAATGTGTGTAAGTGTATGCATAGATACACACACATACTTTTATAGTGTTCTGTACTTCCTTTTATGTTATATATCTATGTAATGTGTAAATATTTTTAATATTTCTAGCAGATCAGCTCATATAAGTAATGAGGAGCTTCCTTATTTTTTAAAAAAATATACTTTTACTGGTTCTGATGAACCCAGGGGCAGGACAGGAATAAAGATGCAGATGTAGAGAACCGACTTGAGGACACGGGGAGGAGGAAGGGTAAGCTGGGATGAAATGAGAGAGTGGCATGGACATATATACACTACCAAATGTAAAATAGATGTCTAGTGGGAAGCAGCTGCATAGCACAGGGAGATCAGCTCAGTGCTTTGTGACCACCTAAAGGGGTGGGATAGGGAGGGTGGGAGGAAGATGCAAGAGGGAGGGGATATATGTATATGTATAGCTGATTCACTTAGTTATACAGCAGAAACTAACACAACATTGTAAAGCAGTTATATTCCAATAAAGATGTGTTAAAAAATAAAATTTTACACAGGTAAAATTTTCATAGTTAAATGCATAGATCTTAATAGTGTAATTCAATGAGTTTTCTTAAAAGTATATACCCATGTAACTACTACCTTATTCAGGAGGTATAGTATTTTTTATTACTTGAGAACCTCCCCTACTGCCTCCTTCCAGCTAAGCCTAATTCTCATAGGAGCCAATGTTCTGATTTCTATCATCATAGATTAGTTTTGCCTGTTCTCACAATTAATTAATGAAATCACACAGTATATGTCTGACTTCTTCCACTCATCATAATGATGTTGAGATTTATTCATGTTATTCCCTGTATCAGTAAGGTTAAATTTTTTTCTGTTTAGTTATAGAGTAACATTCCATTGAACGGGCATATTGCAATTTGTTTATTCATTCTCCTGTTGATGGACATCTGGGTTTCCAGTTTTTAGCTATTTTGAATATGTTAGCAAATCTTTTATGCAATTACCTAAAAATGGAATTTGCTTGATGATAAGATATGTTTTGCTTAATTTTATAAGGAACTGTCAAAGAGTCTTCTAAAGAGGTGGAAATTTTTCACACTCTCCATATATATCAGTGACATATGATATTTTCAATTACTGTCCATCATCACCAACACTTGAAGTTGTCATTCTTTTAAATCTTATTCACTTGAGTTAGTGTGAGATGTTATCTTATTGTGACTTCAGTTTACAGTTTGGTCACTTAAGAAGATAAAAAATTTTCATAAGTTTAGCTGCCAGTTTTAAATCTTAGGTAAAGTTTCTGTTTAGTTTTTCCCAAAATTTTATTTATTATTTTGAAGTAATTTTAGACTTACAGGAAATTTTCAAAAATAGTACAGAGAGTTCTTATATATTATTTACCCTGATTTCCTAATGTTAGCATCTTATATAACCATTATTATAACGTTAATACATGTAACAATCTTTGAAATATGTAAATACTATTAACTAGTCTGAAGACCATAATTTTAATTTTTCCAATTGTCCACTAATGTTCTTTTTTCTACTTCAGAATCCAATTCAAGATTCCATATTGCATTTCTTTGTCATGTTTCCTTTTTCTCTATGCCAACCCCCTAATCTGGGGGAGTACAGTCCTTCTTTGTATTTCATAACCTTGACACATTTGAGAAGAACTAGGCTGTAATTTTGTACAAAAGTCCTCAATCTGGCTTGTCTGATACTTTAATGATGAGATTGGGGTTATGCAATTTTGGTAAAGATAACACAGTGATGATAGTATGTGCTTTTAGTGGATCATATCAGGAGTGCATGAAGTCAATATGTCTTATTTCAGCAAATGTTAAATATGGTCACTTTTGGTTAAGGTGGTGTATGCCAGGCTTCTCCACTACAAAGTTACTACTTTTCTCTTTTCAATTAACAAATATTTTGTGAGGAGATACTTTGAGACTATGCAAATATTGTCTTTCTCATCATACATTTACTCACTAATTTTAGTACCCATTGATCATTCTTGCCTACATAAATTAATACTATGATGTTTACCTAATGATAGTTTTCTATTTCCATGATACTTTCTACACTTATTCATCAGAATTTAACTATAGGGCAGAACTCTTCCCTGCCCCCCTCCTCTATTTTTTATGTATTCAGTTGTTGTTCTACATCAGTATGGATTTATGGTATTTACTTTAGTCTATGGGTTTTCATATATTGTTATAATTATTTATTTTTACTTCTAAAATTTTTTTTAAGATTTGACCATTGGGAGCTCCTTTAAAGTTGGCCCCTGTGTTCTTTTACCATGGCCACATAATTTTTTGAGCACTTATTTGTTTTCTGGTTCCACAGATGTTCTAGGTTTATCTTATGTTTTCCTTCCCCAAACCTGGAATCAACCATTACTTCAAGGAGCTCTGGTTCTTTGTATTGGAAAATAATATTTAGAAACCAAGATCTGAGTGTTATGTGTGCTCATTGCTACTGGGAAATCATTTCTTCTAGGCCCTACTAATGCACAGAGTTGGGAAATATTTTTAGGTTTATTCATACACACATGCACCCACCTAAAAAACTTCTATCACTCTCCATCTGCGTGTTTGTATCTCCATACTAATGTTTCTGATTATGACTTATTTTCTTCTTCCCTCTTTCCCTATTTGTAACTCCTTTCTCTAACAGCAAGAAACTTACCTTTCATTATCCACAATAGTTTCCTATTTCCTTAATCCAATATGTAGTAGTTTCAGAATTGCTAAAACATACCCCTTTAAAAATGAAAACACTGACTAAAGTACAGTGTTCAAATACAGGGCTTTTGTTTCTTTACCCTTACTGTATCCAGTCAACACGTTAAATAGATAGGTTAGTTTTTCCCCCGAACCCCCTACATATGTTAATCTTAGAGTCAGGTATTTCTCTTATTGTTTATATTCCAATTTGAGTTACTCCTCCTCATGGTTGACTCTATTTATTTTTGCAGTATGAAGCATTACTGTGGTTCTAAGAATTAGAACTCTGAGGATTGTTGTTCTTCCCCCATTACTGGTCCCAGTTCTCCCACCTTTCCAGGTAACTAGTCTCCTTAGTTTCTGGTTTATCTTTTCTCTTCCCCTTGTTCACAACTGGGTAACTACATGTATATTTTTTCATATCCCCATCCTTCTTACATGAATGGCAGCATATTATAGATGGTCTTTTACAGTTTGCCTTTTCCACTTCATTATCATGGAAATCATTTCATCAGTATGGAGATTCAAAGAGGTCTTCCTCAGTGTTTTGGTTGATACTTAACTCTGTACATACTGCAATATGTTCCACCACTGTGCTTTATGAGAATTGTTTACAGTAGTTTTAAATTGCAGAAACTTTTAAATAGGGTTGTTTCACTCTTCATTTGTAAGTGTTCTTTATATTATGGGGATACACATTTCTTGACCAATATTTGTATTGCAAATGTTTCTCCCATTAAGTAGCTTACATTTTCCTTCTTTCTTTCTCTTTATTTTCCTTTAAATGACCATGTGGTCTAAGTTTTTAAATAGCCCAAATTTTCTAATTGTTCATCCCTTACTGCTGTTATTCTCACTCTATTTTCCTTTTTCTTTTGCTCTTTGTTTTTAACTGAGATGAAATTGACATAACACGAAATTAAACCTTTTAAAGTGTAGTATTTAATGGCATTTAATACACTCACAATATTGTACAACCACCAGCTTTATCTAATTCCAAAACATCTTCAGTACCCCGGAAGAAAACCCTTACCCATCAAGCAGTCAGTAGCACTCCCCTTTCCTTACGTTTTCATTTTTAAGTTGTGTTTTTATAGGCAGACATTTTTAATTTTGATGAAGGTTCAGTTTGATTCTTTACTTTTTAGTGTTTATTGAGAACTCACTGTTATATTCTGTTTTCTTCTAGAAGCTTTATTTTTTCACATCTTTATTGAAGTATATTTGCTTTACAATGTTGTGCTAGTTTCTGCTGTACAACAAAGTGAATCAGCTGTATGTATACATGTATCTCCATATCCCCTCCCTCTTGAGCCTCCCTCCCAAACTCCCGATCCCACGCCTCTAGGTCGTCACAAAGCAGGGAGTCGATCTTCCTGAGCTATGCAGCAACTTCCCACTAGCTGTCCATTTTACATTTGGTAGTGTATGTATGTCAATGCTACTCTCTCACTTCATCCCAGCTTCCCCTCCCATCCCTGTGTCCTCAAGTCTGTCGTTTACGCCTGCATCTTTATTCCTGCCTTGCCACTAGGTTCATCAGAACCAGTCTTTTAGATTCCATGTATATGCTTTAACATACAGTATTTGTTTTTGTTTTTCTGACTTACTTCACTCTGTATGACAGATTCTAGGTCCATCCACCTCACTGTAAATAACTCAATTTTGTTTCTTTTTATGGCTGAGTAATATTCCACTGTATATAAGTGCCACATATTCTTTATCCATTCAAAGTTCAATGGACATTTAGGTTGCTTCTAATGTCCTGACTATTTAGAAACTTTATACTGATTACTCCTGCACATAAATATAGCATCTATCTCAAATCAGTTTTATGTGTGGTGTGATATCAAGGCCAAGGGTTTGTTTTTGTTTTTGTTTTTTTCATGTGTTCCTCCAGTTGTCCCAGAACAATTTGCTAAAAAACTTTTCTTTTTCTTTTGAATTACCTGATGCCTTTGTTGAAAATAAGTTGACTATATATGTATGGATCTCTTTTGAACTTTATTTTTCCCTTTTTATGTCATTCATTTTCATAGAAGCTTCATAGTAAATCTTTAAATAAGGTAGTGTGAATCCAAACCTTTGTTCTTTTATTTCAAGGTTTTTGTAGAGGAGGGAGCTGGTTTATGGTATTTTCACTTAAATTTTAGAATTAACTTTTCAACTTCCTAAACACAAAACCCTGCTGAGATATTGGTTTTAATTACCTTGAACTTATAGATCAATTTAGGGAGAATTGACATCTTAACAAGATTGAGTGTTCTGATCCATGAAAGTGGTCTATTTTCCATATATTAGGTCAACTTTAATTTCTCACAGTAATCTTTTATAATGTTCAGTATAGAAGCATACTTTGTAGTTTTCGGTACAGAAACATACTTTGTTAAATTTATCTATTTTATTTATTTTTGTGCCAATATTGTAAATAAATATTTAAAGTTTTTACAGACTTTGTTGCTATTATATAAAAATAAAACTGAGTTAGTACATTGAGCCTCTGTCCTGTGGCCCTACTAAGTTAATTTATTAGTTCTTGCAATTATTGTTCATATACATTACGATTTTCTACATAAGCAGTGATGCCATCTGTTAATAAAACAGCTTATTATTTATTTTTGAATCTCTATGGATTCCCCTCCTTTTTTTGCATTATTACATTGCCAGGGACCTCTAGTATAACACTGAACAGAAGTGATGTGAGTGGGTATTCTTTCCTTTTTCCTAGTCTTAGGTGAGATTATACTGTTTCTCATCATTAGGGAAGACACTAGCTGTAAGTTTTTTGTAATACACTTTACCATATTGAACAACTTTTCTTCTATCCCTAGTTTGCTGATAATTTTTACAATAAATGAGTGTTAACTTTATTGAATGCTTTTCTACACTTACTGATGTAATCACGTTTTCCCATTATTCTCTTGTGGGAAAACATATTGATCAATTTTTATTTTATTTTAATTTTTAAAAAATTGATTATTTTTGGCTGCGTTGGATCTTCATTGATGTGCACAGGCTTTCTCTAACTGTGGCAAGTGGGGACTACTGTTCGTTGCAGTGCATGGGCTTCTCACTGCAGTGGCTTTTCTTGCTGCAAAGCACGGGCTCTAGGTACACAGTCTTCAGTAGTTGTGGCTCATGGGCTCTAGAGTGCAAGCTCAGTTGTGGTGCACAGGCTTAGTAGCTCCGCGGCATGTGGGATCTTCCCAGACCAGGGCTCGAGCCCGTGTTCCCTGCATTGACAGACGGACTCTTAACCACTGTGCCACCAGGGAAGTCCCTATTGATCAATTTTTAAATGTTAATCCAGCATTGCATTCCTGATATAAACTCCACTTGGTCACTATTGTCCTTTATATTTCTATGTTCAGTTTACTACTTAAGGATTTTTTATCAATGTTCTTAATGGCCATTAGCCTGGGATTTTCTTATCCATATTTCTTTCCTTCATCCTTTTCTGTGATACCTACTTAAGGTTGAAACTTGGATCATTCCTGGTGGATCTTCTATCCTCATGTAAATGGTCTAAGTCTACAAGCACTGCATTAATGGATCCCACAAATTTTGATATGTTATTTTAATTATCATTTAGTTCAAACTTTTTTTCACTTCTCTTGCAGTTTATTTTGACCTGTTAGTTATTTTTAAGTGGTGTATTTAATTTCCAAGTATTTGGGGTTTTCCTGGTAACTTATTACTGATTTATATTTTAATTTTGTTATAGAAAAAATAGAACGCTAATATTTTAGCTTTCCCAAATTTGTTGAGACTTGTGTTGTGGTCTAGCATAGAGTCTATCTTGATGAAAGTTCACATGCACATGAATGTGTATTTGGCAGTCATTGAGTATAATGTTATACAAATGTCAATAATTCAGGGTGTTTGTTCAGATTTTGTTCAGTTAATATTTAGATTTTCTATATGTTTAGTGATGATTTTCTTGTTCTGTCTTCTAGAAGGAACTGTTAAAATTTTCTACCTGTGATTGTGAATTTCTTTCTTTGGTTCTCTCATTTGCTTTTTTTTTAAACATCTTTATTGGGGTATAATTGCTTTACAAAGGTGTGTTAGTTTCTGCTTTATAACAAAGTGAATCAGTTATACATATACATATGTTCCCATATCTCTTCCCTCTTGCATCTCCCTCCCTCCCACCCTCCCTATCCCACCCCTCCAGGTGGTCACAAAGCATCGAGCTGATCTCCCTGTGCTATGCGGCTGCTTTCCACTAGCTATCGGTTTTACATTTGGTAGTATATTAGTCCAATAAATATTTTTAAGTTTGAATTTCTCCTTCTTAGATCTGCATCATCCTTTAGGTACCTCTGTAGCTTTCCTAAGAAGAAAATAACAGTTACAGAATGTAACTTGGAAGAATGAATTCAGGGAGTGATCTAATCTCATACTTTTACATGTACCTGTCCAGTTTTCCCAGCACCACTTACTGAAGAGGCTGTACTTTCTCCACTGTACATTCCTGCCTCCTTTATCAAAGATGAGGTGACCATAGGTACGTGGGTTTATCTCTGGGCTTTCTATCCTGTTCCATTGGTCTATCTTCCTTTTTTTGTGCCAGTACCATACTCTCTTGATTACTGTAGCCTTATAGTATAGTCTGAAGTCAGGGAGCCTGATTCCTCCAGCTCCGTTTTTAATTCTCAAGGTTGCTTTGGCTATTCGGGGTCTTTTGTGTTTCCATACAAATTGTGAAATTTTTTGTTCTAGTTCTGTGAAAAATGCCAGTGGTAGTTTGATAGGGATTGCATTGAATCTATAGATTGCTTTGGATAGTAGAGTCATTTTCACAATGTTGTTTATTCCAATTCAAGAACATGGTATATCTCTCCATCTATTTGTATCATCTCTAATTTCTTTCATCAGTGTCTTACAAGTGTTTTTCTGTCTTCTCATTTTGCTTATCTTACTATGTTTGGGTTCTTCTTCTTGCAGGCTGCAAGTTCGTAGTTCCCGTTGTTTTTGATGTCTGTCCCCAGTGGCTAAGGTTGGTTCAATGGGTTGTGTAGGCTTCCTGGTGGAGGGGACTAGTGCCTGTGTTCTGGTGGATGAGGCTGGATCTTGTCTCTCTAGTGGGCAGGTCCATGATTGGTGGTGTGTTTGGGGTGTCTGTGGACTTACTATGATTTTAGGCAGCCTCTCTGCTAATGGGTGGTGTTGTGTTCCTGTTTTGCTAGTTGTTTGGCATAGGTTATCCAGCACTGTAGCTTGCTGGTCGCTGAGTGAAGCTGGGTGCTGGTGTTGAGATGGAGATCTCTGAGAGATTTTCGCCGTTTGATATTATGTGGAGCTGGGAGGTTTCTTGTTGATCAGTGTCCTGAAGTTGGCTCTCCCACCTCAGAGGCACAGCACTGATTCCTGGCTGCAGCACCAAGAGCCTTTCATCCCCACGGAAAACGAGGAAAACGGGAAAAAATCATAGATCTTTCGAAGTCCACCTCCTCAATTTGGGATGATTCGTTGTCTATTCATGTATGCCACAGGTGCAGGGTACATCAAGTTGATTGTGGAGCTTTAATTCGCTGCTTCTGAGGCTGCTGGGAGAGAGTTTCCTTTCTCTTCTTTGTTCTCACAGCTCACAGGGGCTCAGCTTTGGATTTGGCCCCCCCTCTGCGTGTAGGTCTCTGGAGGGTGTCTGTTTTTTGCTCAGACAGGACGGGGTTAAAGGAGCCGCTGATTCGGGGGCTCTTGCGCACTCAGACAGGGGGGAGGGAGGGGCACGGCGTGCGGGGCAGGCCTCTGGCAGCAGAGGCCGGCATGACGTTGCACCAGCCTGGGGCCCGCTGTGCCTTCTCCCAGGCAAGTTGTCCCTGGATCCCAGGAACCTGGCATTGGCGCGCTGGCCAGGCTCCCCGGAATAGGGGTGTGGATAGTGACCTGTGCTCGCACACAGGCCCCTTGGTTATGGCAGCAGCAGCCTTAGCGTCTCCCGCCTGTCTCTGGGATCCGTGCTTTTAGCCGCAGCTCACGCCCGTCTCTGGTGTCCGCGTTTTTAGCCGCAGCTCGCGCCCGTCTCTGGAGTACCTTTAAGCAGCCCCCTTAAAACCCTCTCCTTGCACACCAGGAAACAAAGAGGGAAGAAAAAGTCTCTTGCCTCTTCAGCAGCTCCAGACCTTTTCCCGGACTCCCTCCCAGCTAGCCATGGTGCACTAACCCCTTCAGGCTGTGTTCACTCAGCCTACCCCAGTCCTCTCCCTGTGCTCCGACCAAACCCCGAGCCTCAGCTCACAGCCCCGCCCACCCAGGCGGGTGAGCTGACAAGCCTCTCAGGCTGGTGAGTGCCGGTTGGCACTGATCCTCTGTGCAGGAATCTCCCCGCTTTGCCCTCCACACCCCTGTTGCTGTGCTCTTCTCCATGGCTCCGAAGCTCCCCCCTCCGCCTCCCGCAGTCTCCGCCTGCGAAGGGTCTTCTTATTGTGTGGAAACCTTTCCTCCTTCACAGCTCCCTCCCACTGGTGCAGGTGCCGTCCCTATTCTTTTGTCTCTGTTTTTTCTTTTATTCTTTAGCCCTACCCAGGTACATGGGGAGTTTCTTATCTTTTGGGAGGTCTGAGGTCTTCTGCCAGCCTTCAGTAGGTGTTCTGTAGGAGTTGCTCCACGTGTAGATGTATTTCTGGTGTATCTGTGGGGAGGAAGGTGATCTCCGTGTCTTACTCTTCCACCATCTTCCTCTCTCCTCTCATTTGCTTTTTATGTATTTGAAGATCTTTTATTTTTTATTTTTTACACTTTTATGACTATCAAGACTTCTAGATGAATTGTCTCTTTCCCAACTTTGTATGTCTCTCTTTATCTTAGATATATTTGTTGTCTTGAAGTCTACTTTGTCTTATATTGGAGTAGTAATACCAGATTTCTTATGCTTACTGTTTGTCTGATTTTTTTTTATCTCTTATTTTCAGTCTATTTGTGTCTTTATATTTATAGTCTTTCTGTTGTAGACAGCATATAGACCGATCTTGATCTTTATCCAGTTTAACCACCTTTCCTTTTATTTTATTTTATTTTTTAGTATATTTATTTATTTATTATTTATGTTTGGTTGTGTTTGGTCTTCATTACTGTGAGTGGGCTTTCTCTAGTTGAGGTAGGTGGGGGCTACTCTTCATTGTGGTGCACAGGCTTCTCATTGTGGTGGCTTCTCTTGTTGTGGAGCATTGGGCTCTAGGTGCATGGGCTTCAGTAGTTGTGGCTCGCAGGCTCTAGAGCACAGGCTCAGTAGTTGTGGCACACAGGCGTAGTTGCTCCACAGCATGTGGGATCTTCCCAGACTGGAGATTGAACCCATGTTCCCTGCATTGGCAGACAGATTGTTAACCACTGTACCACCAGGAAAGTCCCCCACCATTCCTTTTAAATCATTTGTAGTCTTTTGGTCCATTTACATTAAATATACTTATATATTTGGATATAATTGGATTTATGCCTACCTTTTAGCTTTTTTTCTTTGTCCCTTTTAATTTTCTCTTCTCTCCATGCTTTTTTTTTTTACATTCTCCATGCTTTGCTTTATTCTTTTGGCAAAGAATTGAATAACTGCCAAATTATTGAATATTTTAGTGTTCTGTATCAACTCTATTATGTTTATCTTTACTTCTAATTAGCTTTATTTAGGGGTTTCATATGGATTATAGTATGTACCTTTAACTTACAACTATCTTAGAATTAATATTTTATTTCTAGAATTTTCATTTGGTTCATTTTTATAATTTCCCTTTCTCTGTTATATGCCCTATTCATTCATTATGAGCATCTTTTTTCTTTAACTATTCTGAACATATTTTAATGGGTTCTTTAAAGTCCTTACCTATTAATACCACATCTGAGTCATTTTAGAATATGTTTCTATTGACATACATGTAATTGGGGTCTTGGAAGAAGAGAGAGTGGGGAGAAAAAATAATTTAGGAAATACATTGATATAAAAGAAGTTTATCTTTTCTTTCAAAATTTGAAAGCCATATTAATATTGAAACCTAAAATTATAATACTAGGTCATGGGTGTTGTAACACATGTAAATATAATCTATATTACAGCAGTAGTACACAGGATGGGGCAAGGAAGAATGTAATGATAGTGGTGCATGGTTTTTATATTTTATATGGAGCTATATTATATTAACTATAAGTGGACTCTGATAATTTAAAGGTACATATTATAACCATACAACAATTACTAAAAAATACAGAGAACTATAGCTAAAAAGCCAATAACAGAATTAAAATATAATGATAATAAATATTTTATTAACCCAAAATAGTGCAGGAAAGAATGAAGAAAAATTATACAGGGGTATATGGAAAATAAAAAGCAAAATGGTAGACTTAAAGCCAACCATATTGATAATTACTTTATACTCTAGCTTTTCATTGCTTTGATTAGTCTAATACTGAGTAAAATGCTTTAAAGCTTCTTCGTAGTTTTCTTTAAATCTCATGGATTTTGTACAATTTTCACTTTGTAAAATCTAATACTATGATATTTACCCTTAATGGGGTCAATCTAATTTTATCTTCTTGTGGATTGTAACTATCTTATTTTTCTGTCGAAAGCTCTTTTTAATCTCAGATGTGTCATTTTGAAAAAAAATTTTGTCACATTATTTTAATTTAATGTTATGTTTTAAATTAGATATTATAATCCTGTTATTCTTATTTATATAACAGGCAGTGTTGTTTTTATTACCTACTGTTTTATAATCCTCCCTTTTTTAAAAGTGATTTGTGGTGTTTTATTTGACTTTAATCTGTTTTTATATAACTTCTGTTTCCTCCATTTCACTTATTTAGAAGATGTGTTGCATGTGTGTTTTGATTAGTTTAGGTTACTTACATACCTTTAAATTATTTTGGGAAGCAAACATATTTTTTTAATTTGATCATCTTAATAGAGGCTTCCTTTTTTGAAAGAAGAAAATAACAGGTCTATGCATTCCTTATTCATGTAATAAAATAATTAATGACTATGATAATAAATGTTTTTATTTATTAAGTGCACACTTAAAGGTGGTAGGGTAAACCTTGAATATTTTTGGTTTGTAAACTTTGAATTTTTAAAATTTTCCAGTTACCCCATGAGATATGTATTAGAATGTTATAAATTTGATATATATATATTATATATTTTATATATGTGCCTAAATAGTGAGGATACTCATACTGCCTTTCTCACATTTCTCTTTTAAGTAGTAAATGTCTTCATATAGATAAAGCAGTTTGGAAAAATTTAGAACATAATGCTGCAGTGAACAGATGCTGGGAACAGCAACAATAATGGTAGTCATTATAGTAACTGGTTGAGGTAACATTTGAACCCAGATATGTCTTAACTGTAGAACTGTTTGCTTAACCACTATACCTTAATTCTCTCCACATCCTTGCTTCACTTTGTTGGCATAATCTGAAAGTTTAATCCCATGGTCACATATTACATTTGCACAGTTATATTCAATTACAATATCTGTACAAATATGTAACATTACAGAAAGTCACATTATTGAATTTATTTCATCATTGCCTTCTGTTTTGCAGCACTAGATACAACATGATCAACAATTAATCACATATCAAAGAGAATTTGGTTGTCACCTCTTGCTCCATGGTACCACTTTCACATCACTTTTATTTTATCTTTTATTTCCCCCATTGGCAGTATTATGTTCTCAAGAAGAATTGTTCAAGAAGCACTCTGGGAATAATATAATTCCTCAATGTTGATATTATTAACCCTTCTTTACATTTCCTCATAATTGTCTTGGTTAGTCCTATCTCTCAGTTATAAATGAAAGATATACAACACAATACCTTAAAAGGAGGAAAGGAAATTCATAAGCTTCTATAATCATGAGTCTAGCTTCAGTCTTAGTGGAATCCAGGAGTTCAGGATCTAAAGAAGCATCTGACCTTGTGCTCATTCCACATCTCTTAGTTCTTAATTCTATGTTTCTTGGCTTCAATTAATTCTGCAGTCAATTTTTTCTTTAGATGATTGGCAAAAACCTTTTTAAGTTCTAAATTCAGTTATCAACTTTGCAATTTTAGTAAAATGTGAACTTTTCTCTCCCCTTTTCTATATAGAAGTCCAAGTGTCGAGGGATGGGCCTGACTTGAGTCACTAAGATATTCACTGACCCAAGAATAGGAACTCTGGGTAGTCTGGTTATATCCCCAGTGGAGGTAAGGTACCCCATGATTATCAGCCCTTCCAATATCTCATAGTCTAGAAGAGAATGTCCCCTAAGAGAAAGGGAAAGGGAGTTAGTTGCAAACATGGCCAGGCAGCTATAAAGCATAAGTGCCACCATGCACCACTAGTGTGCCATGTGCTCTAATGCAAGCCTTTATGACCATGTATGTCATGTTAATAATTACAACAAGCTTACATTATCAAACAACCCTACATACCACGAAATATGAAGTACAGCCTGATAGACAACAGCAAGGGTTCCCTCCCTACTTAGGTTCATTGGTCAATTAATCCAGTTGTTCTTGTTTTGCTTTTGTGGAAGAGCTCAGTTTTCTAGAGGCCTTAGAAGCTATATGATGACAGTGGTTGGAGAGTTCCCTCTTTGTGGACTATTATGACTTAAAAATTCCTTTTATCATGGCTTCAGGGTTAGGCTTTAGGTTTCTAATTTGTATATGCAGTTCTCTTGAAGAACACAGGCAGTTCGATTGAGGAAACTTCTTGGGATATGAAACATTATCAGGCACCATTATTTATCATGGTATTTAAATCATGACTCTACCTTTAGAGAAAAAGTGATTCTTTCTGTCTTGGCCTCAGGCTGCTGAAGTGAGTAATAGAGCATCACTTATTTCCTGAGGCAATAACCTCCTAAATGAATTCTTTTAAGGGCCAGTGATGTACACCTTCCATTCAGGAAGGAAGTGTGCATCTGGAGGCATTGTTAAAGATTTCTTATCTCACTCTGGCTTGGGAAGAATATGACTACTACAAATTTTCTACTTTCATGAAAATTTGACCTTCAGGTTCCTTACATTTTGTACACAGAAAAGACTTCTCCACAAAGCTGTATGCTATTCTCTGCTTTTAAAAGGACAGCTTGGGATGGCAGTTATTTCATTGTGGCAGCACCATTATGACTAGATACCACATCCTTAACGTTATTACATTTTTTGATCAAGACCCAAAGACTTCAGGTCAAGACTATCCCAAAAGATATGGTAATACACTTCTTTGGTATAATCTCAAAGTAACTGCCAGTTTTCCATTGGAAAGCCAAACCAGTTAGACATAGAACATAAGAATAGAACTTCCTCAAAGGAACTAGGGGAGTGAATAATGTAATGTACGTTAGGCACACAAATTATTGTTCTTTTTACCTTTGATTCCTTTCTACTGAATTATGAGTGAGCTCCCAACCCCCACCCTACCTGCTCATCCTTCACCTCAGTGAGGCTATTTTCAGGCTGTTGTGGAATTGAGTGTGTAGAATTAAATTAATATTTTTCCTTCTAACACTTGTAAAATAAACAAAAGGAAGAAATTTGAAAAAGAAGCTATGTCTCTGATATAGAAATAGGACCTGTACTACAAATGGAAAGGTTCCATCCACATAAATGAAAATAGTACCAGGTGAAGGAAAACACTGGGGATCATTCATTTTTCTAATTGCAATCAGGGTACATATTTTTAAATTTTAGTCACAGACATATAAATGCAGTATTAGCAACTCTCAACGTGAAGAAGCAGCTACTGTTGTTCTGGGTAGACCACAGAAGAAACAATACCAACTGCATGTTATATTTATACAATTTAAAATGGCAGTGCTCAGTATTTTCTGTCTCTGACCTCTAACTGGGAATCCTGCCCTAGACAACATAGCTGGTGTCAGACCACATGGAACCCTGTTCAGCATGTTCCACACTCTTCTGGGTAGGCTTGACCTTCCTCTATCCTGGTTTGGAGGACAATTAGATTCATTAACAAAATTAGAGGTATAAATTGAGAAAATATTAGAAAAATATCTTCTAAATAAAACTACAGGAATAAGTTGTGTCATCATTCTTAGACCTGTTTGTAAGTTTGTTCAGTTATGATTTTTAATTATTGTCAGTGTTCCTTTCATCCTTAGTAAACTATAAGCTTCAGGTTGTCTTTTTCATATTGAGATATTAGTGCCTCTCACACTTTCTGATCATGGTATATGCTCAATAAATGCAGTGATTAAAGAAATGGGTTATTATATGTATTTTATATATAGTCACATGTATGTAGGTTATGCATACACACACATATAAAAAGCTATATAGAGATTCAGGAATATGCAGCTGCATACATACACACATATACATTATTCTTTCAATCAGGTGTGAGTTTTAGTGAGTATGAACAAATGTGTAAATTTCAAAGGATAGTATAAAGAAAGCTTATTTGAGGTGAGTGTCAGAGATGCATGTGGATATGATATAGAGGCCAAGAGGGCATTGGAAACTTCACATTGGCTGTCAGCACTATACTGAGTTCCATGAAATCAGCCAGAGGAAGGACTGTGCTCTTGTGTCTAGTACAATACCGGGCATAGAGGGCATGCTACAGCAATGCTTGTCTATTGAATAAATTACCAAAAACATGAATGGGCAAGAAGATTTTTTTCCCTACCTGCTGTGGGAAGTTTCTTATAGCTATTACCTCCATGAAATAGAGTAGTATCTGGAGAGAATCCATAGCTAAAATCATGATGAAATTTCATTTTTTGAAGTCCTGATGGGTCTCTTTTTAGCCTGTCATATAAATGAAGAAGATTACAAACATAATACTGTGTGTGCTTAACCTGACACAATTCCTTCCTTTTGAGGGGTTATCTGTTGTTTGATTAATATTATGCATTGAATGAGCAAATAGTGCAGAAGTAAATGTGATACTTTCCTTTCATTACCGCTTATTGAGGTTTTGCTATATACCAGCCACATGCTTTACCCTGTATCTATGTCATCTTTCTTATATAATCTACATATGTACATCTATGTAGGGCTTACACCCACTTGAGGAGAAACTCCAATGTTTAGAGATCAAGAAAGGTGTCTTGGGACATACATTGCCCTAGTGACAGGGACGTTTACCTCTACAGCAGCTGGGCAGAATCCCCACTACAATAAAAATGCAAGTTTACTCCCTCACATATCTACCTACTTTTCCTCTCCCCTTTTAATCCCTGATTCTGGATGAGATGTAATAGGCATTAAATGGTTACAGTCCACTTTCATGCATTGTCTCCAGACACTCAAAAACCTCCAAAATAAAAAAAGGAATAAAAACTAAAACTATACAACAGCTTATTTTATGTTACAAAATAACCAGAAACAAGCTGAAGTGTGAAAAAATAAGGGAGTATATCACTTAATGAAATCATAGTTAGGAGAGAAAACTACTGGGGGGAAAACAATATAAGAATCATCATTATCATCATCATATGAGACACCATTTTATAGTACCAGTCTATTCTAGCCCCTATGGCTGCTGCCTTATATAATTCTACCATATAATCTTTAAAGCAAACCTAGGTATTATTTTCTCCATTACAAAAATTATTTATCTTAAGGTAAATAATAACCAAGTAGCATATATATTAGTTGAACTTCTGAATTCAAAGCCCACGTTCTAGGATATCACTCTTGTGTACCATCATGCAATATGTTTTAAATTCATCTATTCATCCTAAAAATATTTGTGGATCATGTTATATGAGAAAAGAACTGTTCTATGCAGTGGAGAAATAGCTGTGGGCAAGGTAGTAAGGGTCCCTGCAATCATGGAAATAGAATATATTAGTAGGTACAAAGAAATGGATGCCAGGATAGATTTCCTGGATCCAAATTCCCATTCACCATGGTTTCCTAATTGTCTCTGTAGTGAGAGGAAGTGAGATGTGCCAGTCATTACCACAATTAAGGGAGATATGTTGGGGAAAGTTTCACTTAGCTCAACATCTGGCACATTATGTGTTCAATAAATTTTACTTGTGACCCTTTGAGAAAACATACATTTAAAAATAACTGATTATGTTACATACATCAAATGCTAGCTCCTGAAAAGTATCACCAAATCTACCTTACTCTCTTATGACAGCAAGAGATAGACCACCTTGGCAGAGTCTCAACAGTATATCAGAGAGGCAGAGTCTCAGCAGTATATCAGAGAGGGAAGGACATTCTGAAATTTCATTCAAGGTGAATCTCTCAGTATGGGGGCTTGAGAAAGAAAGCAATACAGAATTCCCCTTGAGTAGTAGGGCTTGTGTTCTAACATCAAGGTCTCGTTTTTCTTTTTCTAGAATTAAGCTATCTGAGGATCTCCTCTTAGAGGAGAAACTAATGGGTCAAAATAGAACCTGGGTGATGTCAGAGAGTATACAAAAGGCAGAATTTAGTTTATCAAGGTAGCAGGTTCCTCCAGTGTGCAGGATGTAGCCAAGAGACTTTTGCTTCACTGATCCAATACCAGTCTTTCAGAGGTACACAATGGTCTGTTTAAAGCCAAAATACCCCTATGAGATTGTCAAATCGTTTTGTAATGGTTCAGTGCTACTCATCAAGAATAGTTCAGTGCTAGACAATGAATTTTGTATATCAATATCATTAGTAGATCTAAAGCAAAAGAAAAGTAGTGGGTCTTACTTATAAGATCTAAGAAAATTAGACACCTCCAAATAAATACTGTCTGCTCTGTAGTTCTCATGCAAGCTCTATTCCTGTGAAAGTTCAGTTACAAAAGCTGACTTCCACCAAAGACCCTCCAGTATTGTCTTCGTAGACATAGGATACACCTTTTCCAGATATGAGAGGATAGTGGTTTTAGATTTCTGGCTGTCTAGTATATTGTTGTTTGCCTGCCTTGTCATCTATTAGTTGGGCCTCAGTTACTGATTCATTTCAAAGAATTGGAACCAAGAGAAATTGTGTGGCTCACAAGGGAAAATGTGTACAAACTCAGCAGTCGGTTTGATTGTATGCTTTAACCCTTTGCACATACACTGTAACAGATATTAGACTTGTACTAAAGAGTTATTACATGCAAAATAAATAAAGCAATATAAATAATAAATGCCTTATAAGTAATGTAACCTAAACCAGGTAGGTAAGAAAATAAACAATAAAGGAATACAGATTAAATGATGATAATTTATCATATTTTTTGTGGATATTGAGGGGAAGCCGTCTACATAGCCATCTACTTGGTTAGAAGGTCTTTAGTAGAAGCCATTTCTTTCCAAAGAACGTCTACTTCTAATGTGTTCCTAAAACTTCTTAGCTTGATATCTCCAGTAATGATTTAATATGGTTTATGCATCTTTGATTGAAATACATCACTCTCAACCTCATGGAATTTTACTTCTGCACTAGCCTCAACAGTATCTGATAAGGTTTTTTTCCCCAGAGTTTGAAGGTTATCTTTCGCTCACAAATATTAGACCAGACCTACAGAATTTAATAGTTGTTTAGGAAGATATTGAGGAAAGCTATTTGTGTCTCTTGATTTAAAGGAGACCCTAAGCTAAAACCAGGCCAGCAGAAGTTTCCACCAGTTTAGCTGCTATGCCTATTGCCACTGGGTCAAGACAGATATATTAGTAAGGTGGTCTCTGAGGATTCCAATGAAGTTGAATCAGAACACCAAGAGTTTTTCTGTCCACATTCCCAGATACAAATTGGTAGAAAGTTTTATTATAATTACAACGGGATGAATTGCTTGAGACAACTGCAGTATTTGACTAGGATTGCTTACAATAGTGAAGAGGTGATATTCCGACACTCATACATCGTCCTGTTGCTAACTCAAAAGGAACAATTCAATGAACCCAAAGAGTTAAGCTCATTGTCATTAAAGCAAACCTTAGGCCATGGGAGTTTGAGAGTATCTGAGAATGTTGCTAATCCGAGCTTCAGATTTCTGTTTATTCTATCCTTTCTGAAGATTGGAACAATATGGACAATAGGGTTACTGTGTGACTGGAAAAGATGTGCAAACTCTTCAATCATGGTCTGATTAAAATAATTTTGCCTAGTACTATCTCAGAGATAGTTTGGGAACACAAAATCACGTAACATATTGCAACTGGAAGAGCTGGAATTCTCCAAAAAGGCTTTAATCCACCCCCCAATTAAACAAACAATTACTATATATTTTTTAACATCTTTATTGGAGTATAATTACAATGTTGTGTTAGTTTCTGCTATATAACAAAGTGAATCAGCTATATGTATACATATATCCTCAAATCCCCTCCCTCTTGTGTCTCCCTCCCACCCCTCTAGGTGGTCACAAAACACCGAGCTGATCTCCCTGTGCTATGCAGCTGCTTCCCACTAGCTATCTATTTTAAATTTGGTAGCGTATATATGTCAATGCTACTGTCTCACTTTGTCCCAGCTTATTCTTACCAACCCCATGTCCTCAAGTCCATTCTCTACATCTATATCTTTATTCCTGCCTGCCCCAAGGTTCATCAGAACCTTTTTTTTATTGCATATATATGTGTTAGCATACGGTATTTGTTTTTCTCTTTCTGACTTACTTCACTCTGTATGACAGATTCTAGGCTCCATTCACTTCACTACAAATAACTCAATTTTGTTTCTTTTTATGGCTAATATTCCATTGTATATATGTGCCACATATTTATCCATTCATCTGTTGTGGACACTTAGGTTGCTTCCAGGTCTTGGCTAGGGTAAATAGAGCTGCAATGAAAACTTTGGTACATGACTCTTCTTGAATTATGGTTTTCTCATGGTATATGCCCAGTAGTGGGATTGCTAGGTCGTATGGTAGTTCTATTTTTAGTTTAGTTTTTTTTTTACATCCTCTGCAAAAGCTTTTCAGTTTCATTAGGTCCAATTTGTTTATTTTCTTTTTATTTCTATTTCTCTAGGAGGTGGTTCCAAAAGGATCTTGCTGTGATTTATGTCATAGAGTGTTCTGCCTATGTTTTCCTCTAAGAGTTTTATAGTGTCTGGCCTTACATATAGGTCTTTAATCCATTTTGAGTTTATTTTTGTGTATGGTGTTAATAAGTGTTCTACTTTCATTCATTTACATATAGTTGTCCAGTTTTCCCAGCACCACTTATTGAAGAGGCTGTCTTTTCTCCATTGTATACTCTTGTCTCCTTTATCAAAGATAAGGTGACCATATGTCCATGGGTTTATCTCTGGGCTTTCAATCCTGTTCCATTGATGGGGTTTATCCCAGAAATGCAAGGATTCTTCAATATATGCAAATCAATCCATGTGATACACCATATTAACAAATTGAAGGATAAAAACCATATGATAATCTCAATAGATGCAGAAAAAGCTTTTGATAAAATTCAATACCGATTTATGATAAAAACTCTCCATAAAGTAGGCATAGAGGGAGCCTACCTCAACATAATAAAGGCCGTATATGACAAACCCACAGCCAACATCATTCTCAATGGTGAAAAGCTGAAAGTATTTCCTCTAAGATCAGGAACAAGACAAGGTTGCCCTCTCTCACCACTATTATTCAACATAGCTTTGGAAGCTTTAGCCACAGCAATCAGAGAAAAAAAAAGAAATAAAATGAACCCAAATCAGAAAAGAAGAAGTAAAACTGTCACTGTTTGCAAATGAAAAGTTACTATACATAGAGAATCCTAAAGATGCTACCAGAACTACTACAGCTATTCAATGAATTTGGTAAAGTAGCAGGATACAAAATTAATGCACAGAAACCTCTTGCATTCCTATACACTAATGACAAAAAATCTGAAAGAGAAATTAAGGAAACACTCCCAGTTACCACTGCAACAAAAAGAATAAAATACCTAGGGATAAACCTACCTAAGGAGACAAAAGATCTGTATGCAGAAAACTTATAGAAACTGATGAAAGAAATTAGAGATGATACAAATAGATGGAGAGTTATAACATGCTCTTGGATTGGAAGAATCAACATTGTGAAAATGACTATACTACCGAAAGCAATCTACAGCTTAAGTACAATCTTTATCAAACTACCAATGACATTTTTCACAGAACTAGAACAAAAAATTTCACAATTGGTATGGAAACACAAAAGACCCCGAATAGCCAAAGCAATCTTGAGAAAGAAAAACAGAGCTGGAGGGATCAGGAGCCCTGACTTCAGACTATACTACAAAGCTACAGTAATCAAGACCGTATGGTACTGTTTCAATATATATTTAAAACCCATTCCAGAAAATATGAAATCTGTTTGGTCGTGTTCAAAGGAACCCTGAGGTTTGAGCTCTTATCCATGCTCCACCTTTACAGGTTTACCAAGAAAACAAATGAGACAATCACCACAAACACCCTGAGTGATCTTAGTAAAGTTTATCCACCAATGTTGGTTACGTATAGTAGCCAATTTGTCTTTGCTGTGAGACATTCGCCACAGACACATTGAGTGGTCTTAAGTAAAGTTTCTCCACTAATGTTGAATATCTTTAATAGCCAATTCGTCTTTGCTGTGGTGGATAATTTCATGTTAGATGTTTGCAATTTTCCATTTGTGGTTTCCTGCTACTACTAAGTGTCCATAATGAGAGTGCTAAAGATTATTCTCATGTAATTTACCTGCAGATTTCTCACAGTAACACTTTGTCAACTCTGGAGCCAATTTCTGGCATTGTATAAGAGGCTATTTTAATCTCTCAAAAGATTTAATCATGAGGGATAGAAGCTTAGTGAGCACTGCCTTCTTGGGCACTTCCTTCAGCTCCCATGGTATCCCTTCTTGTATGAGAGTTTACTTTTATAATAGCCACCACTTTAGGAAACTTCAGAGTGTTTACTTTGATAATAGCCACCTCTTTAGGAAACTTCAAACTAAAGTTATTTAATTTGCTGACTATTTCTTCATTGATGTTCCTGCTGAGATCAAGAACCCTGTTTATTCTCAAAGAATTCCAAAATCGTGGGCTACACTCAAAGTATACTCATTTTCACTCTGTATCACTCTCTTATCTCTCTCTAAATGATCAGATTTGTGGAGTATAATGAGTTCTGCCTTCTGGATATATTTTGCCTTGGGACATAGTCCAACTATACTGTTGATTTTCCCGAGTGGACAAATAAGTATAGACTATTTTGATACAAAGTGACACTAACAAAAAACTAGAACCAAATCTACCGCCATAAAATATACTGCCTCAAGAAGTCACTGAAAATAAAATGGTATTTGTGTGTGTACTATAGGGAAACAGGGAATAATGATTCTATTTAAGGCTCTGAGGTCCTAAACAAATCTCAGTCTTTGCCAGGTAGGTTTTTGGAATTGGAGGGTAAAAGTTTTATAAGGACTGGTACAAGTTTTTGACTTGTGTTTTTAGTCCTTTTCAGTTCCTGGTTTTAGAAGATACTGTGCAAGTTTGGATAGCAATTTAGATGGATAAATCTAAACATTACTGGGTTTAGCCCAAACAATCCTATGTATATTAGTAGAAATTATTGTGCACAGGAATATTGGGCGCTTCCTTGAGATCTTCAATTTGGATTCAGTTTAGATACAAAAGTAACAGTAAATCAATTTCCAGATTATCTATAAATTCTTTATGAGGAGGGGAATCCTCAGGGACTTGAGACCCAGAACATCCAGAGAGTGTTTAGTTTTCAATTCCATTTGTACAGTAAATCTCTACCTAGCAAGAAAGCAGAGGTGGTATTACAGTAGAAGAAAGTGTAATTTAATTAAAGTCTGAGGGTGATTTGTCCTAAGCTGGAACATGGGGAACATGGAATATGTGAGAGTTACTGGAGAAACCTACCACCTGAATACTTTGTCATTTCTGAGGAACAAATTGTGAAATGCATGTAATAGTGGTAGTGTGTAAAATTCATATTGTAGCACTAATATTAATTTTTTAAATTGCAAGTTTATCCTTTAACATTTAAAGAAAGTTTTCTTTTTGACTTTAAGGGTAAAATGGATTATTATTTGCTTGATACACACTTGAAGCACCTTGATTGATTACTTATTTCATTTTTTTTTCTGTTTAGATTCTCAGTTAATGCAGGACAATTATTTTCCCAATGTACTTAATGTTTATAGGTGTCTAGGATGAGAGGATGTAGTTTTGTCTCTAGTCTGATTTTGTTTTTATTATAAAACTCAAAATGATTAGTGAGGTAATAGAGATCTGATAATGTGACTACTTCCCATTCTAGGGTGTTTTTTTCATATTAAATCCTCTATTTCTGGCTTTAAGTTTACTTGCATCCTGTTCCATGATTTTTAGTACTTATCATCTAATATGAAGTACTTTATTTAATATTTTTTAATGAGTGTCTTCCTTCTTGCCCTAGAATGTAAACATGCTGAGCATAGAGACTTTTGTGTGTCCTTTACTATACTAATACCATAAAAATTAACTTAAATTTGAAAATCAAATGCTAAATTTACTTCAAATTATTAGTTTGGTAAAGGAGAAACTGCAAGAGAAACTTCAACTTTTTGCTTCTTGAAGAAAAAAGCAAAATTACGTAGACTTTTGAGGATGGGTGGAATTTAGGCCAAATTTATAATAAGCAGTATTTTGGGTAGATCAAAGCAAAAGCGGACTTGGTTGGATGGGATTGATTTGATCAAAGCCAAATAGAGATGATTGGAAGGATTGGAGAGCAAGTCAGTTCCAGTAGTGTTTGCTAAATGTGGGGATTTAGTTAAAAACCAGTTTTGACCACTTTTCCAGCTTCCTGAGTACTGGGTAATTCTACCACGGGAAAGTAAAATTTGCAGTATTTTTGTATGTGTGGATGATGTCCTTCAGGCAAGGGTGGCATTTGTTAAAATCTAACCATCAAAACCTGGAAAAGTACAGGGAACATAAAAGTGGGAACATAATGTTCATAATCATCTAGATACTCTTATTTGCCTTTGTAAATAATTGCAATTTTCCTAAATTAAATTTCTTTAATATAAATAACATTTGAAATCTAACTTTTTTGCCCCTTAATAAATACAGTTGACCATTGAACAACATGGGTTAGAGGTGCAGGCAAGTCTCCCCTCCCCAGTTGAAAATCTGCATGTAACTTTACATTTGGCACTCTGTATCTGTGGTCCTGCATCCTAGGACCCACATTCACAGATTGAACCAACTGCAGATCCTGTAGTACTGTAGCACATATTTACTGAAAACAATCCATGTATAAGTGGATCTACGCAGGTCAAACCATGTTGTTCAATGGTCAACTGTACCAATGAAATAGGAAATTTTCTTAAAAATATAACTAGTGAAAAAATCGCAGAAAGAAATAGAAAGTATAAATTGTCCTATATCTGTTAAAGACATTGAATCCAAAGTGAAAATCTTTCCAAACGAGAATACTCCAGGCATAAATATTCTCACTAGTAGATTTTAACAAGTATTTAAGGAAAAATATATTATTAATTCTCATTTTCCCAGAATAACTTAACTAAACCTGATAATGACAATGTAAAAAATGAATTTACAGAATATGACTACTATGAATACAGATGCAAACATCCTAAATACAATAATAGTAAATCAAATTGCATAAAACATGTCAAAACTAATGCATCAGAACCACTTGGGGTTTACTTATTTAATAAAAGTTTTTCCTTACATTCAAAAAGTTATCTAAGACTTCTGATTCCAACTCTGACATGTGAAGGGATCAGAAATCATTATTTCTGCTCTTACAAGATAAAGGTGGGAAAACTGAGAAAATCAACTGATTTCCTAGGATCCATCAGCGACCTGAAGCTGCAGAGAAAACTGCCACCCCAAATTCTGGAGATACAGACATCCATTGAGATACAGGTGAGATTTGCTTATCTGAAACAGAAGCTACAAATTGGTAGGAAAACTTGAGTGACAATTTAGATGAATAGCTGGACTGAATGTGGACTAGAGTGAAAGGGGGAAACTTCTGGAAACTCTCACACTTCTGTGGGCTTTACCTAGAAGAACCTCACATGTTTCTTATGGTAAAGATTTAAGAAAACCCCCCAAGATGCCTTTAATGACTCTGGAATTGGAGTGCTGGGGTAGAGTGATCATTGTGAAATACACCCAAAGAATTTTCCATGACAAAGGCCTAATCTTCAAGGGAAAGACTTGGGCAAAGTATTATCACACTTGAGGGAAGGGCATTCATCTAACTCTGGTCACTAGCCATTCTAACCAATCAGAAAACACACACACACACACACACACACAATTGTCAATAGAGGTCAATGCTTCGAGGAAATAGATTGGGAACACTAGAGTCAGAACAAGGAGAAAAAACTATGTTACTGAAGAAATACTTGTGAAGGTCACAGTTCTAAGACACAGGCACATAAAAACAGAGACTTACTCAAAAACGTTGTGGATCACCCAACTCCCACACAAACTTACCATTCCACCAATAGGCTTCACTATAATAACAGTGGATTAGAGTTGAAAGAGCTGAAAGACACCAACTCTCTCAGGGGTACTTAGGGAAACCCAGAGTCAAGAGAGGAGACAAAAACAAGCACACTAAAGGAGTTTGACACTTCTGATACCTCTAGCAACAGCAAACATTAAACAACATAACCCCTAGTTAGATTACTATAAATCTCATACTAAAGGCTTATTTATCTCAATTCCTAATACCAGACACAACTCAACAAACAATTACAGTGAAGTTATATGGCAAGAAAAAACACTCTGAAGAGACAAAACAATTAGTGAAACCAGACCCAGGACACAGATGTTGAAATTATCAAATGGGGAATTTAAAATAAGTGTGATTAATGTGTTAAGAGCTCTTAGGGGAAAAGAAGACATCATGCAAGAATAGATAGGTTATATAAGCAGAGAAATAAAAACTGTAAGAACCAAAAGGAAATGTTAGAAATAAAAAACACTGTAACCCAGATGAAGAATGCCTTCAACAGACTTTTCACTAGACTCAACAAGATAGAGGGAAAAAAAATCAGTGATGTTGAAGAGTCCAATAGAAATTTCACAAAATGAAATACAAAGAGAAAAAAATAATGGAAAGACAGAACAGACCATCCAAGAACAGTTGAACAATTTTTTAATGTAATAGACATAATTGGAATACCAGGATGAGAAGAGAGAGAGTACAGAGCAGAAGAAATTTTCAAACTATTATAATAATTGTCAAGGATATTTCTAAATGAATAACAAACATCAAACTGCAGGTGCAGGAAGTTTAGAGAGCACAAAGCAGGAAAAAATGCAAAGCACACAGACAATAACAACATTAAAGCCTAGGCATATCATATTCAACTGAAGGAAACCAAAGAGAAAGTCTTCAAAGAAGCTAGAAAAATACCCACAATGCATTACCTATAGAGAATTACAGTGGACATCTTATCAGAAACCAGGAAAGTTAAAAGAGAGTGAAGTAAAATATTTAAAATGTTGTAGGAAAAAAATTCTATCTATAATCTATATCTAGCAAAATTATACTTCAAAAGTAAAGGAGAAATAAATACTCTCAGACAAACCAAAAATGAGGGAATTCTTGCCAATAGACCTGCCCTACAAGAAATTTTACAAGTTCTTCAGGAAGAAGGAAAATTATACAGGTCAGAAACTTGGATCTCCATAAAGAAAAGAAGAGCATTGGAGAAGAAATAAATGAGGTAAAATAAAATTATTATTTCCATGATTCTTAAATAATCTAAAAAATGTCTAAAATAATAATAGTAACAAGATATTGGTTGATTACGGCATATGGATAGTGAAATAAATGACAGTAATGTCACAAGAGATGTGAAGGAGAAGTTGAGAATACGCTGATCTATGGAACCTGTACTACACATGAAGTGGTATAGTGTACTTTGAAAGTGAGTTTGGGTTAGTTGAAAATTTTTATTGTTAAGTTCTAGAGAAACTAATGAAAAAATGAAAAAGAAAGAATAATTGATATGCTAAGAGAGGAGATAAAAAGGAATCATGTAAAAAGATCAACTAAAAGCAGAGAAGGCAGTAAAATGGGGAAATGAAGAAACAGAGTAGTGCAGTGACTAGAAAACAGTTATAAACATGGTAGATACTAATCCAACAATATTAATAATTATTTTGAATGTGAATGGTTTAAATTAAAATACAGGGCTTGCTAGAATGAATAAAGAAGCAAGACAACTAAATGTTGTCTACAAGAAACTTACTTTAAAATTAAAGATTTAGGTCAAAAAATGTAAAGGGATTAAGAAAGGTACATCATGCTAAAACTAATCAAAAGATAGCTGGAGGGCTTCCCTGGTGGCACAGTGGTTGAGAGTCCGCCTGCCGATGCAGGGGACACGGGATTGTGACCTGGTCCGGGAAGATCCCAGAAGCCGCGGAGCGGCTGGGCCCATGAGCCATGGCTGCTGAGCCTGCGCATCCAGAGGCTGTGCTCTGCAACGGGAGAGGCCACAACAGTGAGAGGCCCACGTACTGAAAAAAAAAAAAAAAAAAAAAAGATAGATGGAGAAGTTATATTGATTTCAAACAAAACCAACTTCAGAACAAGGAAGGTTATCAGGCATGAAGATTATTTAATGTTAAAGGATCAGTTCTTAACAAAGACATAACAATCATAAATGTGTATGTTCCTAATGACAAAGTGTCAAGATAAGTGAGGTAAAATTTGAAAGAACCAAAAGTAGAAATAGACGGGTCCACTATTACAGTTGGAGACTTCAACTCCCCTCTGGCAGTAATGGATCAAGCAGGCCGAAAAACAGTAAGGATATAGGTGATCTAAAGAGCACTATCAATTAGTTTGTCCAGCCGATTCTTATAGACTACTTCATCCATCAAAAGGAGAATACACATTCTTCTAAATCTCATATGAAATAGTCACCAGAATAGATCATATTATGTTCCATAAAACAGACCTTAACAAATGTAAAAGATTAGAAGTTATACAAAGCAACAATGGAATAAAGCTGGTAGTTGATAAAGATACAGCTGGGAAATCCCCAAATATTTGGATTAAAAAAACATTTCTAAATAACAGATATATCAAAGAACATTTGAGAAATTTTTAAAATATTTTGAGTGAAGTCAAGATGAAAATAATTATCATAATTTGTCATATGCAGCTAAAACATTGCTTACAGGGAAAAAATTTAACATTAAATTTATGTTAGAAAATATAAAAGATCTAAATCCACAATCTCAGCTTTTACCTTAGAAAACTACAGAAAGAACACTTTAAACCTAAAGCAAATAGAAGAAAATTAATAACAATAATTAGAAGTCAGTAAAATTAAGAAAAGGAAAACAGTAGAGAAAATGAACAAAAACAAGAGGTAGTTCTTTTAAAAGCCCAATAAAATTGCTAAAACTCTACCCATGCTAAGCAAAGGAATAAAAACACACAAATGACCAAAAACAGAAATAAGAATCATCAGTTCTGATGCTATGGATATTAAAAGAATAATAACATAATACTATGAACTCTATGCTCCCAATTAGATAACTTAGATGCAATAGACCAATTACTCATAAGACAAACTACCAAAATTCATACAAGGACAAATACATATTCTAAATAGCCCTGAATCTACCAAAGAAATTAATTAATAGTTAATAACCTTCAAAAAAGAAAATACCAAGCCCGGATAGTTTTGCTGGTTTATTTTGCCAAAGATTTAATGAAGAAATAATACCAGTCCTCCACCATTGCTTCCATAAAATAGAAAGAAGGGAGACACTTGGTAATTCACTGCATTAAACCATTATTACCCTAACACCATAACCAGATAAAGACATTACAAGAAAGAAAAACTACAGACCAATATCTGTCATGAGCCTCATCAAAAAATATTAGCAAATTAAATCCAGCAATGTATAAGAAAAATTGTACACCACAACCAGGTGAAATTTATTCCAGGTATGCAAGGCTTTTTCACCATTCAAAAATCAATCAACATAATCCGATACATTGAAAGGCTATAAAAAAAATCATATGGTCATATGCTATGAAAACTTCTGACAAAATCCAATATTCATTTAAGATAAAAACTCTCAGTAAACTAGTAACATGGGGAAATTTTCTGTTTGATAAAGAACATCTACAGAAAGCCTTATAGCTTATATCATACTTCCTGATGAGAGACTTTATGTTGCAACATCATACTGGAAGTATGATGCAACATCATACTGGAAGTCTTAGCTAGTGCAATAAGACAAGAAAAGTATTAAGAAGCATACAGATTGAAAATGAGAGAAATAAAACTGTCTTTATTCAGAGATGACAAGATTATCTATAGAGAATCCCAAAGAATCTACTAAGGTAAACAAAACAAACACCTCCTGGAATTAAGTGAGATAAATGAGTATAACAGAGATAAAGGATATAAGGTTAGTATTTAAAAAGTCAATTGCCTTCTATATACCAGTTATGAACAATTGGAGTTTGAAATAAATAATATTTTTTAAATCTCATTTACAGTCGCAATAAGAAAGAAAAAACTTCGGTATACATCATACACATGCACACAAAACATGTGTGTGTATATTATCTAAAGGCAGAAAGTACAAAATTCTGCTAAAAAATGACAAGGAAGATGTAAATAATGGACAGATATTCTGTATTCATGGATTGGAAGGCTCAATATTGTTACCCGACTTTACATATAGATACAATTCAATCCTATTCAAAACCCCAGCAAGTTGTTTTGTAGATATCACTGAATTGATTTTAAAGTTTATATGGAAAGACAAAAGAACTAGAGTTAACCAACCTAATACTGAAGGAGAACAAATTTGGAGGACTTGCACTACCTTATTTTAAGACTCTTATTATAAGCCTACCGTAATCAAGACAGCATGGTATTGGCAAATAAATAGACATAGGTCAATAGTACAGAATAGAGAATCCAAAGGTGTATACACACACTTAAAATTACCTGATCTTTGACAGGTGTTCAAAGGCAATTTAATGCATAAAAAATAGTCTTTTCAATAAATGATGCTAGAACAGGGGATGTCCATGTTCAAAAAGGGGACCTAGACACAGACCTTACATGTTACATATAAACTAACTCAAAAGAAACCATAGAACTAAATGTGAAATATAAAACTATAAAACTTCTAGAAGTAAACATAGGAGAAAATAGCCATGACCTTATGTTTTGTGGTGAGTTTTTAGATACAATACCCAAAGCACAAAACCATGAAGAAAAAAATAAGTTGAGCTTTATTAAAATTAAAAGCTCTGCTCTGGCAAAAGACACTATTAAGCTAATGAAAAGACAGGACAGATTGGGAGAAAATATTTTCAAAATACATATGTGCTAAAGACCTTCAATCCAAATATACAAAGAACTCCTAAAATTCAGCAAAAAGAAAATAACCCATTTAAAATGGGCAAAAGATCTGAATAGAGACCTCACCACAGAAACATACAGATGACAAATGAGCATAGGTGAAGATGCCCTACATTATCTGTCATTAGGGAGATGCAAATTAAACAAAAAGATACAGCTACACACCTAGGAGAATGGCTAAAATCCAAAGAACTGGCAATGCCAATTATTTGTGAAAATGCAAGCAACAGAAACTATTATTCATTGGTGGCTAGCATGAAAAATGGTACAGCAATGTTCAAGACAGTGTGGAAGTTTCTTACAAAGCTAAATGTTCTACATTTAGCCACTGTGCTCCTAGGTATTTAACCATATGAGTTGAAAACTTAGGTCCACACAAAAACTAGCACAAGAATATTTATAACAGCTTTATTCATAATTGCCAAAAACTGGCAGTAAGTAAGATATCCTCCAATAGGTTAATGCTTAAAAACCCTGTGATACGGGGAGATCAGCTCGGTACTTTTTGACCACCTAGAGGGGTGAGATAGGGAGGGTGGGAGGGAGGCACAAGAGGGAGAGGATATGGGGATATATGTATACATATTACTGATTCACTTTATTATACAGCAGAAACTAACACAACATTGTAAAGCAATTATGCTCCAATAAAGACATTAAGAAACAACAACAGCAAAAAAAAAAACCTGTGGTACATCCACGTTTAAAAATATATATATACACAGATGAATCTTAAGTGCATTTTGCTAAGTGAAAGAAGCCAGTTGAAAAGGATATATATGGTGTGCTCCCATTTATATGACATTCTGGAAAAGGCAAAACTAAAGATACAGTAAATACATGTGGTTGTCAGGGGGAAGGCAAGGGCTGAATAGACAAAGTACAGCGAATCTATCCTGTACAGCAGTCCCCAACCTTTTTGGCACCAGGGGGACCGGTTTCATGGAAGACAATTTTTCCACCGACAGGGTGGGGTGGAGATTGGTTCTGGTGGTAATTCGAGTGATGGTTGAGGCGGTAATGCAAGTGATCTGGGGAATGGCTCAGGCACTAATGCGAGTGATGAGGGTGCTAATTCAGGCGGTAATGTGAACGATGGGGAGAGACAGATGAAGCTTTGATCACTAGCCCGCCACTCACCTCCTGTCCGCAGCCCAGGGGTTAATACTGTGTGATACTGTAATGGCATATACGTGACATTATGCATTTGTCAAAACCCATAGAACTTTACAGCACAAAGAGTAAACCTTAAGATACATGAATTTTAAAAAACCATTTAGTAGTTGGGTGATCCCAGGATGGAATATAAAATGTGAAAAAATGATTTACTGTATTACAAATGCATGAAACAACCTCACTGATGGGGTTGGAAGGAAAAGGTGCTAATTTAAGTAACTAGGGGAGTTAGTGCAATCTGTAAGATTAAAGGCAAAACAACTGTACATAGCCCTGTACTTAACTAGATAAAGTCATTTCTCATCGGTGTATGAAACCACTACATATGTATACTAGATTTAAACAATTAAGTAAATGGTTGGCAGATGGTGTAAGGTTTCTTGACATTAGAGTAGAAGGTTACAGACAAACAAAAAGTGGTTAGAATAATCCATGTAATAATGGATTCAAGTTGGAAACATCACTGTGAACTTATGTTCTATATATTGGGTTAGCCAAAAAGTTCGTTCAGGTTTTTCTATAACACGAAAAACCCAAACGAACTTTTTGGCCCACCCAATTATATATGTATATACATATGTAGTTACACATATGAATAGTTATAAATATACGTATACACACAGTTACTGTGCACGTACATTTTTCCTTAATCTATCAGTTAAGAAAGCCTAGAAGCAATGATAATCTAGTAACAAATGTCACACCTAGAACCCATATCTTGGTTTCTAATACCACTCTCCAATAAAACAAGCCAGGGGTCCTTTCAAAAATGGCTGATTCTATGAGGGAGCAGGAAATATAAAAGATGAACCTGGAGCATCTTAGATGGCCAGAAAGTAAGGAAGTGCTCATCTCTCTCTCTCTTTCTCACTCTCTCTCTCTCTCTCTCTCTCTCACACACACACACACACACACACACACACACACATACATTGATGGAAGCATGTCAAAGTGTCAAAGTGACAGGAGCAAACCAAAAAAGATTCCAATGATCAAAGCTGGAGCAATTTGAACAAATAAATACTATAGTATTGAATTAGAAACCAAAATATAATTATCCATGAATCCACACTAATATAAAAAAGTGAATAAATACATTGGGAGAATAGACAAATTTCTTATGCAGAATAATTAAAAATAAATTTTGTAGATACTTTGACTTCAAGGACATGCAACACAACTCCTCACTTCTCAAGTGTGGTCTATACATAGTGACTTCCTTGCAAAGAATACAGTATTAAAATGGCAGGTGGGAGGAAAAATAACTTTACAGTGGAGAAACCTGACAAACACTACCTCAGCCAGGTAATCAAGGCTGATATAAATAGTCATGTCATGTTGATAGAATGTACCCTTGATATGACAGGATGAGAATGGTACTTTATCTCTATGGTCTTCCACCCCAAAACCCATTACCCCAGCATAATCATGAGATAATAATTAGACAAATCCCACTTGACAGACACTGTACAAAACACGACTAGTTCTCCTCAAAAATGGGAAGACCATCAAAACAAGGAAAATCTGAGAATGTGTCATGGTCAAGAGGATCCTAAGTAGACATGACATCAAAATGTAGCATCCTGTATGGGATCATGGAACAGTAGTAGGTCATTAGGCAAAAACAATGGAAATCTGAAAAAAGGCTAGACTCAATAACAGTGTACCAATATTGATTAGTTGTGTGACAAATATACCATACTAATATAAGGTGGTAATAATATGTGAAATAGGGTATGGGATATTTGGTAACTCTCTGTGCTATTTTCACAACTTTTTTTTTCCACAACTTTTTAAAACAAGCCTAAAGCTATTCTAAATTAAGTATAATTTTAAGTAATTAAAAATCATTCAATGTAATTCATTGTAGTAACACAACAGAGGGGAAATATCATATGATCATCTCAAAAATAAAAAGCATTTGATAAAATACAAAACCTATTCCTCATAAATCTCATGGGAACTGGGAACTTACCAAAATTCTTTAATGAGATAAAGAGTATTTACAAAATAAGTCAATTGCAAAATCATTGATAATGGAGCTATTGAAAGTTTTCTCCTGAAATTGAGAATAAAACAAATCTTCTATCACGATTTCTATTCAACACTATACTGGATGTTTTAGTGTAGTAAGTCATGGAAAAGGAATAAAACGTGATAAGGATTAGAAATGGAAAGGTATATGTAGACATCATTATTTACAGACAAAAAAATGGTGTTTATATGTATGTGTGTGTTAATATATATCTCTATCTATCTATATATCAATATCCCCAAATGACTTGAAGTAAACAAAATTAGAAAGTTAATTTAGCAAAGTTGCTGTATTAATAAGCAAATAAGTGTAATGAAATGTGTTTATGCAACACAACAAACATAAAAAAATAAAGATTTTTAAATATAACATTTTCAGGAACATCAAAAATATCAATTACATAAGAAAAGATCAAATATATCATTACAAAACATTATTGAAAGGAAGTAAGTAGTACCGTGCAAATGAAGAGGTGTATTCAGATTGGCAGGTTTGATTTATATAGATTTTAATTCTCCCCCAAATTCATTTTAAATATTCAATGGAATAGCATTCCAAATCCAAATCCCATTAGGTGTTTTGTAAATTATCAGTCTGATTTCAAGAATTACATATAATGCAAAGAGCCAAGAAGAGTCAAGTTTGAGCCATAAAAAGAAACAAAATTGAATTATTTTAGTGAGGTGGATGGACATAGAGTCTGTCATACAGAGTGAAGTAAGTCAGAAAGAGAAAAATAAATACTGTATGCTAACACATATATATGGAATCTTAAAAAAAATGGTTCTGAAGAACCTATGGGCAGGACAGGAATAAAGACTCAAACATACAGAACAGACTTAAGGACATGGGGAGGAGGAAGGGTAAGCTAGGATGAAATGAAAGAGTGGCATGGACATATATACACTACTAAATGTAAAATAGATAGCTAGTGGGAAGCAGCTGCATAGCACAGGGAGATCAGCTCGGTGCTTTGTGACCACCTAGAAGGGTGGTGTAGGGAGGATGGGAGGGAAACGCAAGAGGGAGGAGATATGGGGATATATGTATATGTATAGCTGATTCACTTTGTTATAAAGCAGAAACTAACACACCATTTTAAAGCAAATATACTCCAATAAAGATATATTTTTAAAAAAAGGAACATGTTAGTTTTTGTCTAAATGTCAACAACGTGAAAAAAAAACTTCATAACTTACATGACAAAATTTCAAAGCATTTCATAAGGTTACAGTAGTTAAGACTGCGTGTACTGACAAAAGATAGAAAACTAGCCTAATGGGAAAAAATAGAGACTTCACAAACAGATCAAATGTTATATGGTTACTTGATCTATAATAAAGGTGTTGCTGTTGCATATGAGGAAAAATACCTTTACAGTGGAGAAACCTGACAAGCACTACCTCAGCCAGATAATCAAGACTAATATAAATAGTCATGTCATATTGATAGAATGTACCCTTGATATGACAGGATGAGAATGGTACTTTATGGTCTTCCTTCCCAAAACCCATAACCCCAGCATAATTATGAGATGATAATTAGACAAATCCCTCTTGAGAGACACTCTACAAAACAAATAACTTTTGTTTTGAGTCCGTTTTCCAGCCATGCTGAAAAATAATTTCTAGGTGTAATGTAGACACATATGAAAAGCAAAACAATAAAGATTCTTGAACATAACATAGGAGAGTAGTATAATGATTTGGTGAAGGCAAAAAATTAAAATTGAATAACAACAGCACTAACCATAAAGGAAAAATTGATGAGTTGGTTTGCATCAAAATGAAAACTTCTGTTTATCAAAGTGTATATTCAATGAAAGACAATTATAGTAAACTCATACATGTCAAAAAGTGAGAAAGAAGACATTTAAACAGGTCCATCACAAAGGAGGATATCCAAATGGCTAATAAGCATGTGAAAAGGTACTCAAGGTTATTAGCCATGAGAGAAAAGAACATTCAAACAATAAACAATCACCAAGATATATAAAAATTTAAAAATCTTCCTATATGTCTATTTAGAATACTCTTAGACTGTGTTCACAAACATAATCCCAGGTACAAGAAAAATTCATATATCTATGCCCTAAAAACATACACATGAATGCTTACAGTAGCACCATTTCTAACAGCAACAACATTGAAAACCAAGTGTCCATCTCAAGTTGAAAGCATAAGTAAACCTCGGAATATGCACACCTTGAAACAACAGCTAGATCTTGGGGAAATAAAAATAGAGAGGCTAACACAGTAGAGGAGGGAGAGCCTCAACAGGGGCTCTCACACATATAGAATGACCACATTTGTTGGAGCTGGACCAAGAAGCACAATGCTGCTTTACTAAAATCTGGACTGCACAGGGCTAGATAATAAATACCTACACAGTGTGGAATAACAAGCTACAAAGCTAAGCTAAAAAATTCTTTAGCACAGGAATAACTCATCCACAGTTTTCAGAGCTGAGTTGAAAAAAGAGTCTGCAGAAGCAATAGGTATGAAGTACAAGTAGAATGAGAACTAACAGAAATGAAAATTAATCTGGACCCTCACCCTCTTCAGTGATTACAGAGAGCTATAATTCCAAATAGATCTATGGACTAATAGAGACTAGCATCTAAGGTGTTTAGGTTAGTTCTTTAAGGAAACATGGATATTATTATGGTTAATTCTTCTCCATGAGTGACTCATATTGATGATATGATATGAGAAAAAACTTTAGTTTGTACCTGAGCTTTCCTTTGATTAAATTTGAAAAATCTTATCATTCACTAGTATTATTTCTATGGTGCATTGTTTGGTTAGATCTAAATTCATATATAGACAAATTTACTTGTTAGATTATTTTGAGTTTGCTAAGGTGTTGTGATATTTGTGCATCATAAATGAACTACTCACAATTGAAGGGCCATGGCAACTGCAGCCAGAGGTTTAAGATTCAGGTATAATAAGTGAGATTGAATAAAATTATAAGCAGCATGATACCGATATCTAGCTTCTGAATATCATGTGGCTTCATTAGATTTATTTTAAGTGGAAAATCCATGCTATGAGTGATGCCATTATTTTTTCTGCTCTGGCTTCCTGGAAGATACAGCCAAGAGCTGGTTAATAGCAAAATTTTATTTCTGCATAAAGGCTCCTGACAGGTTCTTGAGGCCAAGGTATCTTATTTGCTTCAATTTGAATATGTTAGGTGAATCACTGGTCTATATACAAAGGAATGTGGCCCTGTCTTTTTTTTTTTTTTAGTAATATCCTTCCTGTATAAATCACAGAGGAACATATGAGAAATGCAAACATGAGATACATAGTTTTCTTCTTTGACTACCGCCCTGATCCTTCCTCATAGACAAAAACAAATGGGGAAGAAGACACTTGAGCTCACTTCCCCTGGGGCATGATTAACTACCCAGTTGTCCTGCACTGAATCTCTCAGATCTCCAGTCCACTTGGGACCCAGAATTTAAGGATGCCATTAGTAAAAAATTACAGGACAAAGAAATTATACTTGTGGGTGATGCCATGGTTTGAGTGAATGAGGACATCATATCTTGAGGAGATGTGATTGCATAAAAATCATGCTTAATAAAATTACTCTGGGGCCCAGCAGAGGTGACAATCCTGGATTACGAAGTGGGAGTGAGGGTTCTTAGCTTCACTGTAGTAGAAACTCTATTCATGGACTTCAGGTAATAAAGCCTATATGGGAAATTTGTTTCATCCACCTCTTCTACCTGTTTCCAGGTAAACAATGGTTTCTTTTATATTAATCAGACTGTGGTGGTTTATTCTCATATTTTTTTGAAATTATACCTCAACTCTTTTTTTTTACATTGTGTGTACATTAAATGGATTAGGCTGCCTTTGATAAATGCTAAGTGTGAAACACACTTCTAAACTAGTAAAGACTTACTTCTAGGGCATTTAGCTTTATTCTTTCTGATGATATAAATATCATTATGTGTTCTTTTTATCCATGAGTGATATATATATATATATATATATATATATATATATATATATAATGGGATCTTCTTCAGAAGAATTTCGCTTTTCACCTGAGTGTGCTTTACTGGAAGTTGCAAAAGGTTTGTGATTCATCAATACCATCTCTATGGTGCAATATTTGCTTGGTTCTAAATGTCCAAGTAGAAAAATTCAAGCCTGTTATATTATTTCAGATTTTTAATGTGTTATACTTGTGGATCATTTTTGGACTATGACTATTCAAGGATTCTGGGAAGTGTGAATCCATGCGATCCAGATATTTGTTTTCCTGTGGATGTAAAAATCAATAAAATTAGGAGCTTCCTGGTATCCTATTTACTTTTTAGGAATAGTACCCATGAAATACAGTTTTCATTTTTGACTACTGTCCTCTTATACAAAGACTACTGAGAAAGATGACTTTCTGTCCTGCTACACCAGGGATACATGAAAGCTACACAGACTAACTTCACTGAATCTACCCAAACCCTAATCTACTTTGGCACAAGGTTTTTAAGAAACCCAACCCTGGTTAGACTTTTCAGGATCAAATAAATGTATAAGGGAAGTGCCATGGCTTATGTCATTATGTTAATCCCCAGCATAGGCGTCATTCTTGGGAAAGGATGTAGGAGTGTTCTAGGCTATGCAAAACAGAGCTATGGAAGCAGATATGATTAAGAGTAAAACACAAGTAGTCATTGAAAAGTGTAAGAGACTGGGTCATAGAATGAAAACATGAGGTTGGGCAGTGGTTGCCTAATGACCTGGAAGAAAGGGAATCAAAACAGTCATACTACTAAATGGCAAAATGAGAACTGAAACTACATTGTCATAGAAAATAATTTATTTTTCATTTCAATAAGAAGAATATCAGCCGTATGCTTTTGTATCTCCAGCAACTCAAATAACTGGTAGAATTTATTAAGGGCTGCTGGAAGGACTAGAAATAGTAAGAATTCATATGTCCTTTTCCCTAGTGCTCTGGAGAGATCCACAAAATTTTCCAGAGGTGCTCTGCACTGTGTTTTCAGTCTACGGCCCTATACATGGGGATGCATACTGGCTGCTACACAAACTGTTGCCTCCAGTTGACTAATGGAACAGGCACAATGAAGGTAAAATAGTAATCCCCATATTAGGGAGTTCCAAGTCCTCAGGAATCCAACTGTACACTTCCTCCAACAACTCAGGCTATTCTATTCTTTGTACCTTGGAAACCTAACATGAGAGACTACTGACAAGATTCCTCGAAACCTTTCTGCAGAAGGTAAACTGAGAGAAGCTAAATGCTGTACTCAGAAGCTGAGTCCTTCATTGTTTTTCAACACAGTTCACTGAGGCATTTTATAAGTTTATATATATAAATCCATGTGAAGATAAGAATAGAATTATGGCACTTTTGTTGCCAGGAATTTAAATACAAGTAGGAGAAAAAGTAGGTTGATGATAAGAACAGATAATTTCTCAGATATTGGTGGCTACAATCCAGCTTTGAGAAAACATGTAGAAAGATTAGCCGTAAAGAAACTTAAGACTGCAGCTTAGCTGCCTAGTTATAATTATTTACAAGGGAACACAATATTATCTGGAGACCCCAACAAATAAGAAGGCACACCCTGATGGAAAGTCAATAATTCACTATTGAAAAGTCAAGACATTGGCAAAAATAATGCTGGAACAGACTGAGGAAATGCAAGAGATACAACCTAACTCTGAAGCTTTACCACCTCCTCAAGAGGTTTTTTCCCACTCCAGGAAATCAGACAGAAAGTAATTGGCAAATGGTGCAAACTTATGGACAAAATTGACATAATGAGAGAACCTTAGAAATGGGAATGGAATGAACTTACATTTCTGTTTCTTTTCCCCATTTTAAACTTTTCCAGTCCTTTCTTGTGGATACTGAAGCCATGAATTCTGCAATTTCTACTACCTTTCTTGTTTTACTCTAACTCAGAAAAATATCCAAGATATGGGTGTTTCTGGATGATCTATCTGTTCTTTCTCCTCTGAAGTTCCCATGCAAACAGGTATTTCCATAGAAGAATGTGCCTTGTCTTCTGATGTGCTTGATAATGCCAAAAAGGGACTTAACCATGTAACAAAGGGATATGATATTCTATATTCTGGATAGAGTGTTGTTGGAGCACCTGGGATGCAAGGTATCTAGGTTGGTAAATAAGTGCTTTCAAAAACAAAAGGGGGGCTTCCCTGGTGGCGCAGTGGTTGAGAGTCCGTCTGCTGATGCAGGGGACACGGGTTCGTGCCCCAGTCCGGGAAGATCCCACATGCTGCGGAGTGGCTAGACCCGTGAGCCATGGCCGCTAAGCCGGCACGTCTGGAGCCTGTGCTCCGCAATGGGAGAGGCCACAACAGTGAGAGGCCCGCATACCGAAAAAAAAAGGGGGGGGGGGAGACTATGGGAGAACAGCAGTCTCACCTAGTGCTGAAAACGTACACCCAAATTACAGGAAATCTATATTTATGGGCAGAAAAAAATAGAGAAATTTAATAAAAGGGACGAATCTCATTGTTATAGTTTACAATAAAGAAACAACATGGCCATGTATAAAACATATTCTCTATCTGTAGCTCAAATACAAGGTATAGAAAGAGTAATTAGAGAAATGTGAAAATAGGCATAATAAAGAAAGTATATTTACCTTATAATTCTCCCATATTACCTTAAGAAAGAAAGAAATATTTGACAAGATCAATCTGTTTATAGATTTGTCCATGATCTGAGAGCAATAAATAAGTCATAATTGGTCTGATACCTGTGGTACACATTCTTGCTACTACATTAACTTCTGTGTCTGAGTAAGCTAATTATTTTTATGTAATAGACTTATGTTCAGCTTTCTTTCCTTTACCTTTAGCTAAGGAGTCAATGTTCCTACTTGACTTTACCTATGTAGGCTTTTAATATTTGTGGCAATTGATTCCCCAGAAATTCAGAGATTTATTTACTGTATTTTCTAGGTATTTACAAGAAAAATTAACAAATTGTCTCTGCCTTGATGCTCCAAACTAATTTAATGCTGGTTGATTTATTGATAGCTACTAATATCTTACATGTTAGTAAAGAAGATACTTTAGCTTTACTAAATTTCTTAGTCTCCCAAGGCATAATGTCTTCCTGAACATGTTGCAGTATTATCAAACTGAAGTAAAATATTTGAGATATGTATTATTGGCCAACAGACAGAAGATGGTTGTATCCTGAACTCAGCCTAATATACAAATGAAACAATGTTACACACACACACACACACACACACACACACACACACACACACACACACACCCCTCCACTGATTTTGAGAGTTGGTTGTGGATCCTTGCCTTTTATGAAAAGGCTAAACCTCTCCTGGTATGTTACATGAAATACCAAAATTATAGTACAGATAAAATCAAGAAGCCTTTCACATTCTTAGAATAGCTGTTGTTTCTCCATGTGTATTAGTTTTTAACTTTGATAAAACCTTCTACATGTTCTGTCATAAGATTTAGGGTGCTTCTAATAGCTTATTCAAAACTTAGGCCCTAATTATAGGCATATTGCTTACTTTTCTGTGTTATTAGATTTTGTTGCTCTGGGAATGCAAAGGTATTTACAAGGCATAATAGCAAAAACTCTCCTGATTGAAAGACTCAGGCTTTAATCTTGGAACACAATTTACTTATAGATACCTCATGATGTAACTATTTTACAAGTTTTTAAGATTCATTTCTCACTGTGTTGCCAGTCTAGCTATGAACAAATCTTATTTTCTAATCCTAATAGTACTCTGGGCAAGTGTAGCCTCTTGAACCCAGCTACTATGTTGCCTTATCCTGACAAAACAGGTTGAATATGACTGTCTCACAGTCACTGATGTAGATATTGGACCTTGGTCTGATTCACCTAATATTCCTATTCCCAAAGCTGACTTAATATTGTTCACTGACCCACAAGAGACTATAATAGTATGTTATGTAGTAGTCAACCCTCATGAGATTTCAGATGCTTCTGTTCCCTCAAACATAAAGTTAGTCCAAGTGGCAATGTCTCCTCTTTCATTTATAATTTTATTTGTGTTTCTTTTTTCTTCAGGTAGTCTAGCTAAAGATTTGTCAATGGTGTTTATCTTTTACAAAAAAAAAACAACTTAAAAATATTTATATTGCATTTTCTAGTCTCTATTTCCTTTATTTCTGCTCTGATCTTTATTATTTCCTCCCTTCAGCTAACTTGGAGCTTAGTTTTTTCTTTTTCTAGTTTTTTGAATTGTAAAGTTAGGTTATTTGAGATCTTTCTTTTTTTCTTAATGTAGGCATTTATTCCTATAAAATTCCCTCTTAGAACTGCTTTTGCTTCACCTCATAAGTATGTTGTGTTTCCATTTTCATTTGTCTCAAGATATTTTTAATTTTACTTTTTATTTCTTTTATGACTTTTTATTTCTTTTTGTGACCCATTAGTTGTTCAGGAGTGTGTTGTTTAATTTCCACATATTTGTGAATTTTCCAACATTTCTTCTGTTATTGACTTCTAGTTTCATACCATTGTGGTTGGAAAAGACACATGATAATCTCAATAATCCTGATTTTGTTAAAACATGCATTGTGGCCTAACATATAATATATCCTGGAGAATATTTGTGTACTTAAAAGAATATGTATTCTGAAGCTATTGGATAGAATGTCCTGTATATATTTATTAGGTCTATAGTGGTCTATAGTGTTAAGTCTGATGTTTTCTTATTGACTTTTTGTCTGGATTATCTATCTATTATTGAAAGTGGGTTATTAAAGTCACCTACTATTATTCTATTGTTGCTATTTCACCCTTCACTTCTGTCAAATCTAAGTCAGCTAGGTGCTTTGATGTTGGGTGTTGGGTGCATATATAATCATAACTGTTACATCTTGTTGAATTGGCCCTTTTATCATTGTATAATGACTTATTTGTCTCTTATTACAGTTTTTTTGTCTTAAAGTCAATTTCACCTAACGTAAATATTGCCATTTCTGCTCTCTTTTGTTGTCATTTGCATGAAATACCTTTTTCCTTCTCACTTTCAGCCTATATATGTACATAAATCTGAGTCTCTTGTAAACAGCATATGGTTGGGCCTTGTTATTTTAGAGGACATTCAGTCACTCTATGTCTTTTGAATCATGAGTTTAATTCATTTACATTGAAAGTATCATTGACAGGTAAGGACTTACTATTGTCATTTTGTTAATTGTTTTCTGTCTGATTTGTAGTTCCTTTGTTCCCCTGTTCTCTTGTGGTTTGATAATTCTTTTTGCAGTTATACTGGTAATTTTCTCTCCAACTTTTGTGGATCTACCATAGGTTATTTCTTTTGTGGTTTCCATGAGGCTTGCATTGAACTATCTATAGTTATAATGGTCTAATTTAAACTGATAACAACTTCAAATGCATAAAGAGCTCTACACTTTTATTTTCCCCCATATGCTCAACTTTATTTATCGATGTTGGATTTTATTTCTGTTTTTAAATTGTGAATCTATTAAAAAGTTCTTGTGGTTATAGTTATTCTTGATAGTTTTGTCTTTTCATTTTTATACTATGTAGCAGGATGAAACTAATTTATACGCTATTAAAACTATTAACACTATTCTGTGTTTGTCTATATATTTACTTTTACAAGTGAGATTTGTACTTTCATACACTTTTGTGTTCCTGTTTAGTGTTTATTCATTTCAACTTGAAGAGCACCCTTAAACTTTTCTTGTAAGGTAGGTGACAAACTCCCTCAATTTTTTATTTAACTGGGAAAGTCTTAATATCACCTCTATTTTTAAAGGACAGTCTTACCAGTTTAATATTCTTGATTGGCAAAGTGTTCTTTCCTTTCAGTATTTTGAATATATTATTTCTTTCTCTCCTGGCCTACAGGGTTTCTGCAGATAAATCCACTTATAGTCGTATGTGAATTCCTTTGTGTGTGATAAGTCACTTATCTTTTGCTGATTTCATGGATATCTCTTTGCCTTTGCCAATTTAATTATAATGTGCCTTGGTGTAGACCTCATTGGGTTCAAGCTATTTTGTGACTCTTAAGATTCATGAAATCCATTTCTCTCCACAAATTTGGTAATTTGTCAGCCATTTTTTTAAAAATAGAATTTTTGTCTCTTTCTCTTTCTCTTCTCCTTCTGGAATTCCCATAATGCAAATGTTGTTCCATGTGATGGTGTTCCATACTCCTGTAGGCTTTCTTTTTTAAAAAATTCTTTTCTCTTTTTGTCCCTCTGACTGAATAATTTTAAATGACTTGTTTTCAAGTTCACTAATTCTTTCTCCTGTTTGATCAAGTGCACTGCTGAAGCTCTCTATTGAAATTTGTAGTGCAATGATTGTATTCTTTAGCTCTAGAATTTCTGTTTGATCCGATGATGGGCGCTTAGGTTGTTTCCATGTCCTGGCTATTGTAAATAGAGCTGCAATGAACATTTTGGTACATGACTCTTTTTGAATTTTGGTTTTCTCAGGGTATATGCCAAGTAGTGGGATTGCTGGGTCATATGGTAATTCTATTTGTAGTTTTTCTATTTATTTATTGAACTTCACATTTTGTCCATGTATTATTTTTCTGATTTCATTCAGTTGTTTATATGTGTTCTCTTTTAGTTCCCTGAGCTCCTTTAAAACAATTATTTTAAGTTCTTTATCAGGTTGTTGGTAGATCTCTATTTCTTTAGGGTTAGTTATTGTGGCTGTATTAGTTTCTTTTATACAAACTCATTAAAGCAACTCATTAAATCTTGGCTTCAGAAGAAAGTCATTCACCAGTCAGCTCAGCCTGGGATTATGGGAAGGCCAGTTCTTGGCACCCATAGACAGGAGAGGCAAACAACCAATACTCTGATGTTGGGTGAGGACACTTGCTGGGATCTGTCATAGGGGGAGGTGTGAGTTGGGCCTTATAGTTGGACAGGACTGCACCTGTGTTCTCTGGCTGGGTGGGATTGGTGGGAGACTCCTTTTTCTAACAATGCTGGTAGCAAGGGCCCTGGTTGGACAAGGCAATGTTGCTGTTAGGAGCACAAGGCTTCTGTAAAGATCTGCAGTATAAGTTACTGTGAACCCATAACCCTTTTCCTTGTTCCTAGCTGTCCCCAGGTGGTATACCAATGCCAGTTCCCTCAGTGTTCCATGTGAGCTGAGAGATAAGTGGGCCTCTCAGACAATGCCCTGAGACCCTGGGGAAGTTGGATGTATGTCTTAGTTTCTCTTTCCCCAACTGGAGAAATCATGGGCCAAAGAGATCCTTCTCAGTGTGTTGCTGTTCCAGCTCAGGGAAGGGGTGACATGTAAAAAGTGAAAAGTTTATTCTAACCCTTTTTGATGTAGTTTTCTTGTTTTTTTCATGCTCCACCAGTGTACTATATATAGCCTTACCCCTGAGGTGTCAGACACTCAGGACAGCATTTTCATCTGTGTATAGTTGCTAAATTGTTTTTCTGTGAAGGAACTAGGGACAGGGATGCCTATTTACCATCTTGCCAATGTTACCTTAGACTAGCCTTTAGTCTTAAAATGAATATCTATGCTGATAATAAATATCTTTATGGTCTGTTAGGCCACCAGCCAACTTTGGAAGAATGGAGGTTTTCAAACGTTGGTAGAAACTAAAATATTACATGGGAAATGAATCACCAATGTATTAGAGTCATTGAAAATTCTCTAACAGAATTATATTATTGATTGTAAAATTCATACTCTGGAAAAATAATTATCTAAAAAAAGAATTTTCAGACCAAGTTGTGAAAAGAGTTACTGAGTTTTGGGCTGGAAAAATTAAATGCCCATTATTTCTACCCAGAAACTCTTATTCATAATTTCAGAAATATCTAACTCTATAATAATTAGAAAGTTATAAATCAAGGGTAAATAAGAATAACACCATAGGAAAATGGGAATTACATGATGGAAATTTTTCTTTACAATATTTCCATTGAATGCTTGGGTGACTTTTCCATGCCACTGACAGACTCCTTCAAAGAGAAGGAATATACTGAATATTTTGGAATATTGCAACACTTATAATTCAGTAAATAATACAAAGATGTGTTGTTTGAAAAAAGTTATTTACAGGTAACACCTAAGATAAGTCAAGGAAGCCATCTAAAGCCAATGTTACCTGGAATATGGTGGCAAATGGACTTGATCAAGATTAGACCTTTAGAAGGTATCAAATATTTTTAGTAATGTTGAGTATGATGTTTAGATGGCCAGATATGTTTCCATAGGCTAAAACTGATGCTCGAGCAGTGAAAAACACCTTTCTAAATTATATCATCTCAACTTTTTGAATTCCTAAATATCTAGAATCCAATAGAAAAGTAATTATATATTTTGTAATTTAGGAGCTTTGTAACATCCTACAAGTACTCAAATTTTGCCTACTTTTTATCATTTCCAGTTCCTGGACAAGTGGAATTAATGAACCATATCCTAAAATTTATTTGTCTAAATTACATCAAACCACTCACTTGCAGTGGCTCAAAGCCTTACCATTGGTTTCATTAAAATTAGGTTAACTCCTTCTAATAAGCAAATTTCAATTCAATTAGAAGATATTTGAATTTAGGATTTAAGCCTAACCCATTATCTGATGCAATAAAAAATAGTCATGATCAAATATAATACTTAAAGAGTTTGCAGGCTTCCCTGGACTTATTTTGCCAGACGCTGGAAAAATTTCCCTGAGGAGGTATGCCATCAATATTGAACAGGAGACCTGGTATATATCAAATTGTTCCAATATCAGACTGATGGTCATCACACCAGATAGAATCCTACCAGGTTTGTTGATAATTCACATCAAGGTGAAGAAGAAACCCAAGTAGATGCATGCTTCTCTTGTGAGACCAACACCTATGACTGAGTGGGCCACAATTTCCATTAAGAACCTTAAGGTTAAATTCTCTAGATAGTAATTTAAAATAATATGCAGGCTGAAGAAAAAGTTTGTCTAGTGGACAGACAGTAGGAGACATAGATTGTTGTGTTACTTCTTAATTACCTTGACCATTATAATTTTGATACTTATTCTATTTTATATCAGTTGAACATGAAGCTTACAGTATTAGACCTTCTTCCTTTAAAAGTGAGTATATTAACCTCAGGGAATTTTGAATTGATTACAAATGTTCTGAATATGGAGTGAGGACTCAAGAAATACATATTTTGCCATAATACTTCATATCCTTCAATTGAATAGTTTAAATTTAGAAGAATGAAACCCACAGACTATCTGTTGACCTATTTACCCAAATAAAACAATCTTAAATATCACCCTTTGTGTTATTGAATATACTAATGGGAAGAAATTTTTAACCAGTCGAACTAAATACAAGTATATTCAAATTGAAAGTCCTTGAACAATAACACAAAACTCCAGCTGCTCTCTACATTATATAGCCATTGGAGTCCAGTTTGACAAAACTGGAATGAATGTACAATGAGGAAGACATATCCCAGCCCAAATTATATAGCATATTTCCTTTAAAAGTCCCAAAATATAGTGTCCCATTAAAAATAAGCCTACCTCATTTAGAACTTAGCAATGTCCAGTCTCCATACTTAAGGTTTTTAGGGTCATTAAATGGACTATTGCTTTTAATATTACTACTTCTAATTTGAGTCAATTCAACTCAATTCTACTTGTATGCAATAGGCTTTATGACTATGAAAAGTTTTTACATGAATAATAAAATGTGTCATGATCAAACTAAAAGAGATTTACTAAATACCATATTTATAGGTAAGTAGAAGCTGGGATAACAACTGCAAACTCTATTGATATAGAAATATGGACAAACATACTTAGTGCCTTGGGACAATTGCAGAAAGATGTAATTCAGATGCAAACAGGGTGGAATCAAAACCTAATACAGAATACAACTATAGAGAAAAGTGAAAATGGAATTGAGAAATAATTTGGAATTGGACACCTGGGAATGAAACCCTGCTGCAAAAAAAAAGTACCTAAATATTTTTCACAAGCCTTCACTCATATAACTGAACAATTAGTTATTCAACAATTGCAATATACACTTACTAGTACTGAAATACAAGATTGCACATACTTAGAACAACAGTTAGATTTGGGCGTGTTACTATATATGGAGAGATTAAATAATGTAAAAAGATTAATCATAGAGGAGCTGAAACTTGGCAATCGCAGACTGAAACTTCTGAAAACAAAACTACTAAAACTAACTTCACTAAAAAACATGTTTTCTCCTATACATATGTGAAACTAATATGTTAGATGGGTGCCAGTCCTTCAAGGAGATATATTTGAATTGAGACAATGGAGCCTTAAGAAAAACGTATGTGTCTAAATCAATCTATGTGCTTATAAGTAAAGAAAAATTGTTCATCTATTAAGCTTTGTTTAATGATTTATAATTCCTAATAGTGTTGCACCTTTGGGTTCTATCCTTCGCTCTTTTTCTCTCTTTACATATTACAGTAAGATATACTGCTAAGAGTTACACCTTCTCATTAAGTGACAAATGACAGCCTTACTCATAAAGTCATTCCAAATAGATCACTGGACTAGAGAAGTTTCACCCTAAAGCACTTAGACTTATTCATTTAGTCAGCCTGAATATTGATATGGGGTGTTCTTATTGATTGACTGATCTACTTGATGTAATCTTATGACAAAATATTTGCTTATTATTTGAATTTTACATGATTAACAGTTAAGAAAAATTTTGTTAACTGGCATATAGATCAATGTTCAATACTCATCTAGGTCTCTATAATGACTAGAACAATATTTATATAATATTGAATGGGATCCTAATAGTGTCTTGCTGCTTTAGGACCATTGAATAACTTTTAATAAATGACAATTCTGCCAACATAGATTAAAATGTGAAATTCAGTAATTTTCTGTTTCTATTAACCCTAAAGTTGATTATATTAATGAGGAAACCCATATATAAATTTCAGTGCCTGAATATCATGTTAATGCATTATTTTCAGTATAATGATGTATGTGCTATGAATGATGGAGGCTGCCTGGAAATGAATACTATTTCCGGTAACCTGATACTTGATTTGTAAACTCCAAGTTTCAAGAGGCTTCAGGTGTGTCATTTTAGGAGAGTTCATATGCAATAGACAATGCCAAATGTTACCAGTATGGCATCTTTTGATATATAGATAAAGGATGATAATTGGGATGCTCTTGTGTTTTCCTGACACGTTCTGAGTGGTTCTCCAAAGAAACTTGTGTTCTGTGTCATTCTTGTGTAGGGTTGTCAATAGTCTACAACCTCTATACTAGGTCATTTTCTGAGTATTTATCATATTGCTCCATTAAGGAAAAACTTTCAAGAGCCATGTTCCATGAAAGACTTTGTTCTATATTTTGATACTTGTCCTACTCCTGTACACTTAAATAATGAGTACAGAGGAAGAGCATGGTTTGACCTGCAGCCTTAGAGAATTAATGTGAGTCAGGTACCTACCACTGAATATGTCAATATGCCAGTCCAAATTGGTGCCATAATTGGCTGGTACATATATTCAGGTCCAAGTGTGTATATGTGTATGGAAAGCCAGGGCTTCAGTCAATGATGAGAACTTACAGTCTTGAAGTGAGATGATGACCTGGAAATCATGATCAATAGAATTAAAATGAAGGTAAACCTAGGTGACAATAAAAGGAAATATATATGGAATCATTATTTCCTTTATAGACATTTTGTTTGGTGCTTGAGACAATGAAACCTTAAAAGAAACTTATGTAAACCAATCCTGTCTATCTACTAAAAAGTAAAAAGAAATACTCATCCTATAAACTTTGTTTCAGAGATTTATAATTTTTAATAGTAAGGTACATTCAGGGATTAGTCCACTGTTTTTTTCTCAATGTGTCTTTGAGTAAGACATTCAACCAAGGAATGCAACACTGCATTGATGATCGGTGTCTAGATTCCTTTAGTCATAGTTATATTCCAAATAGAAAATTGACTGGAGAAGATGCACTCCTAAGCATAATAGATTTAAGCAGAAGGTAAACTGAATAGGAATATGGAATTTCCTTTTGAAACAGTGACTGACTTACTTGATGTAAATTTATGTTTCATTTGAACATGAAATTAGTAATATTGAAGTTGAGAAATTTTGATTCACTGGTCCCCAGTACAATGTTTAATCTACTTCAACAAACAAGATGAGAACAATATTTTTATAATTTTACAGGATTCTAAAAGTAACTTTGTGCTACTTTGAAGTACTAAAGAATCTCCCATAGCTGAAGGAAAATGCCATTAAAGAGATTTGAGATACAGTAGTTGGACTGTTAAAGAACTAAAATTTTAAGCTTAAAATTTAGTACTTACACTAAGAAACACACAAAATTACAGATCTTAATATGGACCAAATGTATATAATATAATAAACAATTTTCTATAAATCAGCAGTCCCCAAACTTCTTGACGCTAGGGACCAGTTTCGTGGAAGACAATTTTTCCACAGACCGTGGGGGAGGGGTGGGATGGTTTGGGGATAATTCAAGCTCATTACATTTATTGTGCACTTTATTTCTATTATTATTACATTGTAATGTATAATGAAATAGTTATACAACTCACCATAAAGCAGAATCAGTGGGAACCCTGAGCTTGTTTTCCTGCAACTAGATTGTCCCAGCTGTGGGTGATGGGAGACAGTGACACCCGAAGTGTGTTGTTTATGTCCAGTCTACTCCATAATCTCGTTTTGGTTGCTGTCACTGCAGAAAACCCTGCTGCACAAAGACAGGATGTTGGAAATGGAAGCAGGCTTTGCAGTGCTTTTGTGGCAATGTCAGGATATTACATCTTGACTTTAATCCAGAACATATGGAGATTTGAAGTTGTCTCAAACGTACTTTTAAGGCCACCGTAATTTGCGATCTCAAGCAGTTGATCCTCTTCTAGCACGGACAGTCAATTCACCTGGTTTATTCACAAATGAGTCACGGATCCATTCCTTCCCAGTTTAGGGGTCTTTTGTGGTTCGGAAGTAATGCTCAAACTCTTTTGAAAGCTGAGATAGGTGATCATGCACCAGCTGGGAGGAAGAAGTCCCTGGCTAAGTGTCTTTCAAAATCTCTGCTAGTGTTTGAAACATGTCAAAAAGCCATGTTCATTTGTTGCCCCCATAACTCCAGTTTGGCTTTGAATGCAGCCACTTTATCTGCTGACTTGAGCACAGTTGTCATTCTCCCCTGAAGTGACAGATTGAGTTCGTTGAGCAAATTGAATATGTCACACAAGTAAGCAAGTTTTGTGACCCATTCTGTGTCACTGAAGTGTGCTGCCAGTGGTGACAGTTTTTTAAAAGAAATCCCTGGAGTGGCTCTCATAGCTCAAAAACTCAGGCCAATGATCTACCTTTAGAAAGCCATGTCACTTCTGTGTATAGGAGAAGACATATGTGCTCTGCATCCATCTCCTCCCAGAGCTGCACGAACAGACGTGAGTTAAGGGCATGTACTTTAATATGGTTGATAATTGTAATCACATCCTGTAAAACGCTAATAAGTTCAGGTGACATTTTCCAGCCAGCCAGCATTTCTCTATGGATGACACAGTGTGTAGACTCACATTCAGAAGTGACCTCTTTGACCCGAGCAGTGAAACCACAAAGCCGTCCAGTCATGGCAGCCGCTCCATCCATGCATATACCAACACAAAATGACCAGTTCAGTTTTCCTGATATGTAATCATTCAAAGACTTGGATAGTTCTGCAGCTGTGGTGTTGGTTGGCAACAAAAGTGCACATAACATCCTCATGCACATCCTCCTGGAAAATATATTGCACCCAAACAAGCATTGTTGCCTTGTGGTCAACATTGGTAGACTCCTCAACCTGGATTGCATACCACGGTGACTCACTGATCCTCTCTAACAATTGTTCCTCAATATCCTCTGCTATTTCATCAATTTGTCTATTTATGATGCTAGCTGAAAAAGGAACATGTGCCACCTTTTGAACTGCAGCCTCTCCTAAATGTTCACAACCAACGTCCTTAGAAGCAGACAAGGTCAACTCTTCACCAATAGTAAAGGGCTTCTTAGCTTTAGCAATGCCGTTAGCCACTAAGAATGATGCTCTCAGTGCAGACACATTTGATGAAGTTGTGGCCTTCAATAATTACTTCTGTTCTTCGTGTCCATGTTTTGTTCTTTTGAAAAACTCCAAAGTCTTGTCTTTTAATTCAGGGTGATTAGTCTCCATGTGGTGAAGCAGTTTTTGAAGGTTTCAAGGCTTTGTTGGATAGTCAGTTGCCACATATAATACAAAGTGGGCTTGGAGAATGTGAATCACCTGTTGCAATGAACCCATAATTTAAGTAGGACTCTTGGTATTTTCTTTTAAATACAGCTTTTTTTATTTGGCAGTATTGGAGTCTTCTGCTGTCTCATGATTGGGTCTTTCCCAATTTTCAAAGAAGCTCTCCAGCAAAGTTTGTTTTTTATTCATTTTGGCTAGGGTTAGCTTGTGGGCTTACCAAAACTGTGACTGAGAAAAGTGCACAGTATGGGAAAGAGTTGTGGATGGAAGTAGTAAATAAAATAGTGGGAAGGCCACGCACAGACTAAAATGATTGTTGAATTCTGACTTAAAGCCTGCCACCAGATGCAGCTGTACAATTGAAGTACATCAACTCACTTGACACTATAAATCTGCCACCAGATGCAGCTTAATTGTCACTTGCCACTCACAGATAGGGTTTTTTTTTTTACAGATAGGGTTTTGATATGAGTCTGCAAGCAATTGATTTATTATGGTCTCTGTGTAATCAAACCTCTCTGCTAATGATAATCTGTATTTTTAACCACTCCCCAGCTCTAGCATCACCACCTCAGCTCCATCTCAGATCATCAGGCATCAGATTCTCATAAGGAGCATGCAACCTAGATCCGTGGCATGTGCAGTTCACAGTAGGGCTCACAGGCCTATGAGAATCTAATGCTGCCACTGATATGAAAGGAGGAGCTCAAGTGGTAGTGTGAGCAATGGGGAGTGGCTGTAAATAGAGATGAAGCTTAGCTCACTCACCGGCCACTCACCTCCTGCTGTGTGGCCTGGTTCCTAACAGGCCAAGGACTGGTACCAGCCTGTGGCCTGGGGGTTGGGGACCCCTGCTATAAATGATGCCATAAGATTCTCATTTAAAATTGACTATGCTAGTGTCACTGAATGAAAAGTATTTTTTCTCAATGAGTGACCAACTAACTTTAAAGAATTATCAAGGGCAAATCCAATATTTTTGATGAGATATTTACTGATCTGTGGTTGCCAGGTGATGATGTGATTTTTTTAACTAAATATATAAGAAGGCATATTTACATTGATTATGAAATACATTTCTTCTGTACCTATAAAGTGGGTAAGATATTGAAGAAAACACACAATATGACAATGGCTTATTAACCATGTTCAAAAAGGCTAAAATTCATGTTCAAGCATCACTAAAAATTCAAAATGACAACTGTACTGTTATTTTATTTGTAATCCAAAGACTCATGTGGCTTCAGAAATAGAACTTGGGGAAGTTCTTATGCAAAGAGAAAAATACAGAGATAACAATATAGATCAGTGTTTAATAAAATAAAATTGATCAGTGAAATGACCTCATGTTTCCTGAACACTAAAGGTGGAAAAAAGGAAAACTAACTCACAACCATTCTAATTCTACAGGAAAAAATGAAAGGTAAACAAAACTATAATAACATTCAAAAAATATATAATGATAATTAAAAACAGAAATATTTAGGATATTTAAGTGAACATATACAATTACATCAATCCGAAAATTGAGAAAGTAAAAAAGAACAAAAAATATTGTATATAATAAAAAATAACACTAAAAATATTTCTTCTAAATATCAAAAAATATTATGGAAATAATATTCAGCATAATGTATTAATTTTAAAATATTTTGTGGTACGCATGTTGAAGAAAGGAAAATGATACATGAAAATAGCAGAAAGGATTAGAAAAGAAAAATTATATTATCGTCAAGAGAGGTGATGGTCTAAAAATCATGCTCAACAGGATTGTGCTGAAGCACAAGGGAATTGGTCATCCAGGGGCAGGAGGATGCAATCTTCCTGTCCCTTCCAGAGCCCTTGGATGTGGGTGTGGATGCACCCTATCCTTCTAGGAAAGCATGTGAGACTCTACCTTGTCTAGTGGCTTCCATGTGGAAAAGGCATAGTCCTGTCTTTGGCTTTCTTTCCTGATTCCTAGTTCCACAACCCGTCCGGAGGCCTTAGGCGGGGCCTTCTTAGCCCTTTCTCTTCAAATTGTGTCTTTCAGTCAGACTTTCTGGCAAGGGTCTCGCCACAGCCTGAATGTTTCGAGGTGAGTGGCTTTCTTTGGTCCTTGACACAGGCCCCAAAGGACATTGGATTATGTGGGATGCCCAGCTAAAAGCAGTCAAGAGAGAGGAGTCCTTTCAGGAACCTCAGTCGTCCCAAAGGGGGATTTCTGCTGTGGCACCACAACTAAGGGCTACGATCTTAGGAAATGAAAAACCTTTCATTAGACCTGAATTCTAATCAGATTGCACATGGAAGAAATGTTTCCTTCCCTGGGCCCCTGAGCACACCTCAAAGCAGAGTACTCTGATCAACTGAGGGGACAGTCATTTGTGGTGTGTATTTTGCAGTCTCCAAAGAACCATCGGTAGAGAAGAATCATGCCCCAAGACAGGAGATGGTGAGAGGCAGGCAAGAAGAACCCATCCACCAGGTCTTGGCATGTAGACACTGCTGGCTATTGAGAGAGCTGAAGGGCGGCCCCTGGGTTTAATGGGACTTGGGCAGGTAACTTTCAGGGATGGTGGGGTCTCGGTGAAGTTCATTGTTCCTGATACTCCCTCTGGTGGATTTCGCTTCAACAACTAGCAGCCATTGCATCTCCTGTGGAGTTCTTCCAGTAGGGGAGACACTGCCGTCAAAGACAGCACCCTCAAGAGGAGAAACCCCTTTTGAGTGTGCTTACCTAGTAAGGTTGTTGAGAGCCCTTCTGAGCCCTGGGATCATCTCCATTGTGAGGCCCTGTTGCCCGAAGTGGAGGGGGACCCAATGATGTGGGCCAAGGAGGGAGTAGTTGCACTGCTGTTCTTTGGGGGCCTTCGATGGTCCATAAAACGGGCTGCTGCACCAAAAGATGATGGCTCTTATTCCCGGCCTGAACGTTCACATGCAGGGCTTTGCCAGGTTGACTAGTGCTCAGCCCATGGGCCCATCTCCAAATAATTGCTTCTTCAAGTATCCATTCCATGGGAATTCATGGCCTCGTTTTCTGTGTTTTGGCAGGCAAGTGGCCAAGCCGAATGTCCCATTGACCTCCCCATGCTTGCATGGACCAGAATCGACCCCAAAGGAACGTCTCTGTTCCCCAGCACACGTCCAGAGAGTTTTGGTGGCCAAGAAGCCATGGCAACAGGCCTTCTGATGGGAGGTGAGCAACTGATGCTCTGCCTTCTCTCAGCAGTCTTTTAGATATTCGTCATTTCTTCATTCCTTGATACATTATTTATGTACGCATTCATACACAGATCCACACGTCCACTGGTTCATTTGTGTTTGTTAGTATATATAGAGGGAGAGAGGGAGAAAAATAAGGAGCTAGGGAGGTAGGGACCTAGAAAGGTACGTAGGTGGGTTGGTAGATAGGTAGGTAGGTAGGTGTTAGGTATGCGTTTCAGATAGATACTTATGTCAATGCATATAGGTACATTTGGTCACTCTTTGTGTTTATGCATGTATCCCTGTTGGTATGTCTTGTAGTATCATCCGATGCATGAAGATGTACATGCAACTACACCCAATGCCTAACGCTATGGACTAGGAGTTGACACAAATGTCCTACTCCTCTCTAAGCAGACAACGTCCCCAGGAGAAGGAAGATATGAGTTTGGACTGCTGCCTATGGTGAAATCAATGTCAGCCTTGGTCCAACACCTGGAAGAGATAGAAAGTCACGTCTTTTTGAGCATCCTCATTTCCAGAAAGCATCTGAGGTAAGACTACTCAAGTGCCAGGGCACGGAGGTGTGGGGATTGCCTTGGTCGGGTCAACGATGAGAACTCATATGGTCCTGAAGAGACATTATGACCTAACTATCATGCTCAATAGGATTATGCTGAGGCCCAGTGGAGGTGGCCATCCAGGGGCAGGAGTTTGTGAATTCTCCTGTCCCTTCCAGAGCCCTGAGGTGTGGGTGTGGAGGCCCCTATCCCTCAAGGAAGCCCTTGAGACTCTACCATGTCAAGGGTCTTCCATGTGGCGAAGACATGGTCCTGTCGTTGGCTTTATTTCCTGATGCCTGGTTCCACAGCCCAACCAAAGGCCGTAGTCGGGGCCTTTCCTTAGCCCTTTCTCTTCAAATTATGTCTTTCAGTCAGACGTTCTGGCAAGTATCTCACCATGGTCTGAATGATTCGAGGAAAGTGGCTCTCTTTGATTTTTGACAGAGGCCCCAGTGGACATTGGACAGTTGGGGAGGCCCGGAGAGTTGGGGAGGCCCATCTCAAAGCTGTCAAGAGGGGGGAAATCCTTTCAGGAACCTCAGTCTTTGCAAAGGGAAGATTTCTGCTGTGGCACCACATCTAAGGACTAGCTAGCTTCTCAGCCACTTAAAAGCCTTTCATTAAAACTGAGTTCTAGTCAGGTTGCACATGGAGGCAACGTTTCCTTCCCTGAGCCCCTGGGGAACATCCAGGCGTACATAGGTAAATAGTCGTTAGGTATGCGTGTCAGCTAGATGTTTATGTTAATGTGTATGGGTACATTTAGTCACATTTTTTGTTCGTGGAAGTGTTCTTGGATGTACAAGACATGTGTTGGTATGTCTTGTATCATCATTTGATGCATGAAGGTGTACACGCATGACCCCCAATGCCTAAGGGTTGGACTAGGAGGTGACACAGCTGTCTGTCCTACTCCTCTCTAGCCAGATAACATCCCCAGGGGAAGAAAGATCTGAGTTAGGCCTGCTGCGTATGGAGCAAGGGTTGTCTGCATTGGTCCAGCACCTGGAAGAGACAGAAACTCACGTCATTTGGGACATCCTCATTTTCAGAAAGCTTCGGAGGTAAAGCCTACTCAAGTAAGGGGGCACGAATGCGTGGGGAGTGCCTCAGTTGGGTCAATGATGTGAACTCATATGGTTAAGAGAAATGATGGCCTAAAAATCATGTTCAATAGGATTATGCTGAGGCCCAATGGAGGTAGCCATCCAGAGGCAGGAGGTTGGGGATTCTCCTTTCTCTTCCAGAGACCAGGGGTGTGGGTTTGGAGGCCCCCATCCCTCTAGGAAAGCCCTTGAGACTCTACCGAGTCTAAGGGCTTCCATGTGGCAAAGACATAGTCCTGTCTTCACCATGCTTTCCTGATCGCTGGTTCTGATGCCCACCTGGAAGCCATAGGCGGGACATTTCCTTAACTCTTTCTCTTCCTATTGTGTCTTTCAGTTAGATGTTCTGGCAAGGGCTTCACCACGGCCTGAATGATTCGAGGTGAATGGCTTTCTTTTTGAGACAGTGGGCCCAGTGGATGTTGGACAATGGGGGTGGACCATCTCAAAGCCTTCAAGAGGGAGGAGTCCTTTCGGGAACCTCAGTCCTCGCAAAGGGGGGAACACTGCTGCCCCACCACATCTAAGGACTAGCTTCTCAGGCACTGCAAAGCCTTTCATTAGACCTGTGTTCTAGTCAGGCTGCACATGGAGGCAATGTTTCCTTTCCTGGGCCCCAGTGGAACATCCACACAGGTCTGTGTGTACCTCAAGGCAGAGGATGCTGATCTATTGAGGAGACAGTCACTTTTGGTGTTTGTTTTGCAGTCTCAAAAGGACCATTGGTAAGGAAGAACTGAGCCCCAGGAGAGGAGAAATTGACAGGCAGGTAAGAAACTGTCCACAGGGTTTTGGCAAGTACATGCTGCTGGCTACTGAGAGAGCTGGAGGACAGCCCCTGAGCTTAAATGGAGCTTGGCCAGGTCACTTTCAGAGATGGTGGTGTCTTGGTGAGGCCAATTACACCTGATGGGACATCTGATGGATTTTCCTTTGCCCAATCGGGTCCAGTGATTCTCATGGGGAGCTCTTCCTCTCTAGGAGCCACTGCCTTCAAAGAGAGCACCCTCAAGAGGAAATAACCCTTCTGAGGGGGCACTCCTAGTAAGGCCGTTGAGAGCCCTTCTGAGCCCTGGGATCATCTCCATTGTGAGGCCCTGTTGCCCGAAGTGGAGGGGGACCCAATGATGTGGGCCAAGGAGGGAGTAGTTGCACTGCTGTTCTTTGGGGGCCTTCGATGGTCCATAAAACGGGCTGCTGCACCAAAAGATGATGGCTCTTATTCCCGGCCTGAACGTTCACATGCAGGGCTTTGCCAGGTTGACTAGTGCTCAGCCCATGGGCCCATCTCCAAATAATTGCTTCTTCAAGTATCCATTCCATGGGAATTCATGGCCTCGTTTTCTGTGTTTTGGCAGGCAAGTGGCCAAGCCGAATGTCCCATTGACCGCCCCATGCTTGCGCAGACCACCATCGAGCCTGGAGGAACATGTCCATTCTGCAAGACATGTCTGTAGAGTTTTCCTGGCCAAGAAGCCCTCACCCCAGGACTTCTGATGAAAGGAGAGGCAATGATGCTTTGCCTTCACCTGGGAGTCTTCAGGGATTCATCTATTCTTCCTTCCCGGAAACATTAGTTTAGTACCTATTCATGCACAGATCCAACTGTCCACTGGTTCCTTTATGTTTCTAAGTCTGGATGGAAGGAAGGAGAGAGAAAAGTAAGGATAGGAAGGTAGGGAGCTAGAAAGGTAGGTAGGTGGGTCAAGAGGTAGGTAGGTTGATAATTGTTAGGTATGTGTGTCAGGTAGATGCGTACAGGTACATTTGGTCACACTTTGTGGTCGTGGAAATGTTCCTGGATGTACAAGACATGTGTTAGTATGTCTCATAGCATCATTCAATGCATATAGTGGTACATGTATTACCCCCCCCCAATGCCTAATGGTATGGACTCGGAAGTGACACAGCTGTCCTACTCCTCTCTAGCCAGATAACATCCCCAGGGGAAGAAAGATCTGAGTTTGAGCTGCTGCCTATGGAGCAAGCAATGTCAGACTTGTTCCAGCACCTGGAAGAGACAGAAAGTCACATCCTTTTGGGCATCCACATCTCCAGAGAGCATCTGAGGTAAGCCTACTCAGGTGCCATGGCACCGATACGTAGGGAATGCCTCAGCTGGGTCAATGATGAGAACTCATATGGTCATGAAGAGAGATGAGGACCAAAAATCATGCTCAATAGGATTACGCTGAGGCCCAAAGGAGATGGCCATCCAGGGGCCAGAGTTTAGGGGAATATCTTATCTCTTCCAGAGCCCAGGGGTGTGGGTGTGGAGACCCCCTATCCCTCGAGGAATGCCCTTGAGACTCTACCGTGTCTAGGAGCTTCCAAGTGGCAAAGACGTTGTCCTGTCTTCACCTTGCTTTCTTAATCCCTGTATCCAATGCCCGCCTGGAGGCCATAGGCGGGACCTTTCCTTAGCTCTTTCCCTGCAAATTGTGACTTTCATTCAGACAATCTGGCAAGGGTCTCCCCACGGCTTGCATAATTCGAGGTGAGTGGCTCTCTTTGATTTTTGGCAGAGTCCACAATGGACGTTGGACTATGGGGGAGGCCCCCTCAAAGCCATGAAGGGGGGTATTCTTTTCAGGAACCTCAGTCCTAGGAAAGTGAGGGATTTCTGCTGTGGTACCACATCAAAGGACTAGTTTCTCAGGCACTGAAAAGCTTTTTGTTAAACCCGAGTTCTACTCAGGTTGCACCTGGAGGCAACGTTTCCTTCCCTGGGCCCCTGGGGAACATCCACACAGGTCCCTGCACACCTCAAGGCAGAGCACACTGATCTACTGAGAAGACAGTTACTTGTGATGTGTGCTTTGCCATCTCCAAAGAACCATAGGTAGTGAAGAATCATGCCCCAGGCCAGGAGATAGTGAGAGTCATTCAAGAACCCATCCACCGGATCTTGGTAGGTACATGCTGTTTGCTATTGAGAAGCTGAAGGGCAGACCCTGAGCTTTAATGGGACTTGGCCAGGTCACTTTTAGGGGTGGTGGTGTCTCAGTGAGGCCAGTTGTTCTTGATGGGCCCTCTGATGTGTTTTGCCTCCCACTCTCATCCAGTGATCCTCCAGGGAGTTCTTCCTCTGTGAGGCCACTGCCTTCGAAGAGAGCACCCTCCAGAGTAGAAACTCCTTCTGACTGTCCATTTCTAGTAAAGCTGTTGAGAACCCTTAGGAGCCCTGGTATCATCTCCATTGTGAGTCCCTGTTTCCCTGAAGTAGAGTCATGGCCCCATGATATGGGCTTAGGATGGATTAATTGCACTGCTGTTGTTTGTAGGCCTTGGGCATGCAATGGATGGAGATGCTGTGCACCAATAGACAGTAGCTCTTTTCCTGGCCTGAACATTCCCATTCAGGGCTTTGCCAGTTTCACTGGTGCTGAACCCATTTGCCCATCTCCATATATCTGCTCCCTTGATCATCCAATTTTGGGGACTCATGTCCTTGTTTCTGAGTGTTGGTGGGCAAGTGGCCAAGCCCAATGTGCTGTCAGCCACCCCGTGCTTGCACAAACCAGGATCGAGCCTGGAGGAACATTTCCATTCCATAAGACATGTCCATAGAGTTTGGCGGGCCAAGAAGCCCTTGCCCCAGGCCTTCTGAGGGGAGGAGAGCCAATGATGCTCTGTCTTCACCTGGGAGTCTTTAGCAATTCATCAATTCTTCCTTCCGTAATACATTAGTTCTGTATTTATTCATGCACAGATCCATTGGCCAATGGCTCATTTATGTTTGTAAGTCTGGGAGGAGGGAGGAAGACAGAAAAGTAAGGAGATAGGGAGGTAGGGAGCTAGAAAGGTAGGTAGTTGGGTCGGGAGGTAGGTAGGTAGATAGGTATTAGCTGTGCGTTTCAGGTAGGTGTTTATGTTAATGCATACAGGTACATTTGGTCAGATTTTGTGTTCGTGGAAGTCTTTCTGGATGTACAAGACATATGCTGGTATGTCTTGTAGCATCATTTGATGTATATAGGGGTTCATGTATGACTCCCTGATGCTTAACGGTATAGACTAGGAGTTGACACAGCTGTCCTACTCCTCTCTAGCCAGACAATGTCCCCAAGGGTAGGATGATCTGACTTTGGCCTGGTGCCTATGGGACAGGCGATGTCAGCCTTTGTCCAGCTCCTGGAAGAGAGAGAAAGTCATGTCCTTTGGGCAGTCACATTTCCAGAGAGCATCTGAGGTAAGCCTACTCACGTGCCAAGGAACAGATGCATAAGGAGTGCCTCGGTTGGGTCAGTTATGAGAACTCATATGGTCCTGAAGAGAGATGATGACCTAAAAATCATGCTCAGTAGGATTACACTGATGCCCAAAGGAGGTGGCCATCCAGGGCCTGGAGGTTGAGGATTCTCTTGTCCCTTCCACAGCCCTGGAGTGTGGGTTTGGAGGCCCCCTATTCCTGGAGGAAATCCCTTGGGACTCTACCTTGTCTAGGGGCTTCCACATGGTGAAGATGTGATCCTGTCTTTGGGTTTCTTTCCTGATCCCTTGTTCCTCTGCTTGCCCAGAGGCCATAGGCGGGACCTTCCTTAGCTCTTCCCCTTCAAATTGTGTCTTTCAGTCAGACATTCTGGCAAGGGTCTCACCACAGCCTGAATGATTCGAGGTGAGTGGCTCTCTTTGATTTTTGACAGAGGCCCATTGGAAGTTGGACGATGGGGAAGGCCCACCTCAAAGTCGTCAAGAAGGGGGAGTCCTTTCAGGAGCCTCAGTCCTTGCAAAGGAGCGGATTTCTGCTGTGGCACCACATATAAGGACCAGTTTCTTGGGCACTGAAAAGACTTTCATTAGACTTGCGTTCTAGTCAGGTTGCACCTGGAGGCAATGTTGCCTTCCCTGGGCCCCTGGGGAACATCCACACAGGTCTGAGTGCACCAGAAGGCAGAGCACACTGACATACTGAAGGGACAGTCACTTGTGATGTGTGCTTTGTTGTCTCCAAAGAACCATCAGTAGGGAAGAATCGTGCCCCAGGACAGGAGAAGTTGAGAGGCAGGCAAGAACCCGTCCACTGGGGCTTGGTAGGTAGATGCTGCTTGCTATTGAGAAAGCTAAAGGGCAGCCCCTGAGCTTTAATGGGAGTTGGCCAGGTTACTTTCAGGTATGGTGGGGTCTTGGTGAGGCCAGTTCTTCCTGATGAGACCTGATGGATTTTGCTTCACCCACTAGTGGTCAATGAGTCTCCTGGGGAGTTCTTCCTCCCCGGGAGCCCCTGCCTTCAAAGAGAGCACCCTCAAGAGGAGAAACCCCTTCTGAGTGTGCATTCCTAGTAAGGCTGTTGAGAACCCTCTTAGCCCTGAGATCATCTCCATCTTGAGGGCCTGTTTACCAAAGAAGAGGGGTGGCTCCATGGCATGGGCTGAGGAGGGAGTACTTGAATTGCTGTTGTTTGGGGGCCTTCCATGGGCCACAAGAATGGACGCTGAACCAACAGACGATGGCTCTTGTCCCTGGCCTGAATGTTCCATGAAGAGCTTTGCCAGGTGGACTGCTGCTGAGCCCATGGGCCCGTCTCCACATATCTGATTCTTCCCGCATCCATTCTGTGGGACTTCCTGGCCCCATTTTCTGTGTGTTGGTGGGCAAGTGGTCAAGCCCAGTATCCCATCGACCACCCCATGATTACACAGACCAGGATCGAGCCCAGAGTAACATCTCCATTCCGCAAGACAGATCTATAGAGTTTTACTGGCCAAGAAGCCCTTGCCTCAGGCCTTCTGATGGGAGGAGAGCCAGCGATGCTCTGCTTTCACCTGGGAGTCTTTAGTGATTCATCAATTCTTCCTTCCCTGTCACATTAGTTATGTAACTATTCATACACAGATCCACTTGTCACTGGTTCCTTTATGTTTGTATGGAGGGAGGGAGAGAGAAAGGCAAAGAGGTAGAGAGGTGGGGAGCTAGAAATGTAGGTACATGAGTTGGTAGGTAAGTAGGCAGGTAGGTAGATGAGTGTTAGGTATGCGTTTCAGGTAGGTGTTTATGTTAATGCATACAAGTACATTTGGGCACACTTTGTGTTCGTGGAAGTGTTCCTAGATGTACAAGACATCTGTTGGTATGTCTCATAGCATCATTCGATGCATGTACGTGTACACGCATGACTCCCTAATGCCAATGGTATGGACTTGGAGTTGACACAGCTGTCCTGCTCCTCTCTAGCCAAAGTCCCCATGGGAAGGAAGATCTGAGTTTGGTCCACTGCCCATGGAGCAAGTGATGTCAGCCTTTGTCCACCACCTGTAAGAAACAGAAACTCAGTTCCTTTTGGGCATCCTCATTTCCAGAAAGCATGTGAGGTAAGCCTACTCATGTTCCAGGGCACGGATGAGTGGGGAGTGCCTCGGTTGGGTCAATGGTGAGAACTCATATGGTCCTGAAGAGACATTATGACCTAACAATCATGCACAATAGGATTACACTGAGGCCCAAAGGAGGTGGCCATCCAGGGGCCAGAGTTTAGGGATTCTCCTGTCCCTTCCAGAACCCTGGAGTGTGAGTGTAGAGGCCACCTATCCCTGGAGGAGAGCCCTTGGGACTCTACCATGTCTAGAGGCTTCCACGTGGCAAAGACGTGATCCTGTCTTCAGCTTTCTTTCCTGATCCCTGATTCCACTGCCTGCCCCGAGGCCCTAGGTGGTGCCTTTCTTTAGCTCTTTCTCTTCAAATTGTGTCTTTCAGTCAGATGTTCTGGCAAGGGTCTCGTCACAGCCAGAATGATTTGAGTGAGTGGCTGTCTTTGATTTTTGACAGAGGCCTCAATGGACTTTGGGTTATGGGGGAGGCCCACATCAAAGGCGTCAAGACGGGGTAGTCCTTTCTGGAACCTCAATCCTCGCAAATGGGGGATTTCTGCTATGGCACCACATCTAAGGAACTAGTCAGCTGATTTCTGCTATGTCACCACATCTAATGACATAGTCAGAGTGCACATGGAGACAACATTTCCTTCCCTGGGCCCCTGGGGAACATCCACACTGGTTTGTGCCCACCCCAAGGCAGAGCACACTGATCTACTGAGGGGACAGTCACTGCTATGTGTGCTTTGCCTTCTCCAAAGAACCATCGGTAGGGAAGAATCATGCCCCAGGCCAGGAGGTGGTGAGAGGCATTCAAGAACCCATCCACTTGCCCTTGGCAGGTAGACACTGCTTGCTTTTGAGAAGCTGAAGGGCAGTCCCTGAGCTTTAATGGGACTTGGCCAGGTCACTTTTAGGGATGGTGGTGTCTCAGTGAGGCCAGTTGTTCCTGATGGGCCCTCTGATGGGTTTTGCCTCCCACTCCCGTCCAGTGATCCTCCTGGGGAGCTCTTCCTCTGTGGGAGTCAATGCCTTTGAAGAGAGCACCCTCCAAAGTAGAAACTCCTGACTGTCCATTTCTAGTAAAGCTGTTGAGAACCCTTAGGAGACCTGGTATCATCTCCATCATGAGCCCCTGTATGCTTGAAGTAGAGGCATGGCCCCATGTTATGGGGTTAGGACAGAGTAATTGCAGTGCTGTTGTTTGTAGGCCTTGGGCATGCCATAGATGGAGACGCTGCACCAATAGTCAATGGTTCTTGTCCTGGCCTAAACATTCCCATTCAGGGCTTTGCCAGTTTCACTGGTGCTGAGCCCATTTGCCCATCTCCATATATCTGCTTCCTTGATCATCCAATTTTGGGACTCATGTCCTCATTTTTTGAGTGTTGGTGGGCAAGTGGCCAAGCCCAATATGCCATCAGCCATGCTTGCACAGACCAGGATCAAGCCCAGAGGAACACCTCTGTTCCCCAAGACTCATCCTTAGAACTTTGCTGGCTGAGAGTCTCTCACTTTAGAAGGAGAGCCAATGATGCTCTGCCTTCTCTTGGAAGTTTCTTAGGGATTCGTCATTTCTACATATCTTGACATATTATTCATATATACATTTATGCACTGATCCACTCGTCCACTGGTTCCTTCATGTTTGTAATAATGTATGGAGGGTGGGAGGGAGGGATAAAAGTAAGGATTTAGGGAGGTAAGGAGTAGAGAGGTAGGTGTTTGCTTTGGTAGGTATGTAGGTAGATACTTAGGTTTTAGATATGCATTTCAGCTACTTGTTTATGTAATGTGTATAGGTGCATTTTGTCACTCTTTGTGTTCCTGAATGTATCACTGTTGGTTTGTCTTGTAGCATCATTTGATCCATGAAGGTGTATCATGCATGACCCCCAATTCCTAAAGTGATGGAGTAGGAGTTCTCACTGCTGTCCTACTCCTCTCTAGCTAGACAATTCCTCAGAGGAATTCAGTTCCTTGTTTGGCCTGCTTCCTGTGGGTCAATCAATGTCAGCCTTGGTCCAGCACCTGGAAGAGACAGATACCCACTTCCTTTTGGGCACCCTCATTTCCAGAAAGCATCTGAGGTAAGGCTACTCAGGTGCCAGTGCCCCAATGTGTGGGGAGTGCCTCGGTTGGGTCTATGATGAGAACTTATATGGTCCTGAAGAGAGAGAATGACCTAAATGTCATGCTCAATAGGATTACACTGAGGCCCAATGGAGGTGGCCATCCATGGGCAGGAGGTTGGGGATACCCCTGTCCCTTACAGAACCCTGGGCTGTGGGTATGGAGGAAGGAAAGCTCTTGAGACTCTACCATGTTTAGGGGTTGCCACATGGCCAAGACGTGGTCTTGTCTTTGGCTTTCTTTCCTGATCCCTAGTTCCACCGCCCAGCCCAGATGCCATAGGCGTGGCTTTTCCTTATCTCTTTCTTTTGATTTGTGTTTTTCTCTTATACCTTCTGGCAAGGTTTTTCCACGACCTGAATGTTTCGAGTTGAGAGACTCTCTTTGGTCCTTGACACAGGCTTCAGAGGACTTTGGACTATGAGGGAGGCCCATCTTAAAACATCTGGAGGGGGGAGTTATTTTGGGAACCGCAATCCTCATAAAGATGGGATTCCTTCTCTGGTGTCTTTTCTACATTCTAGGATCTCAGGCTCTGCATAGCCTTTTGTTAGACTTGAATTCTGGTCAGATTGCACATGGAGTCAATGTTTCCTTCCCTGGCACCCTGAACTACATCCCCACACGTTTCTGCACATTTGGAGGCATAGAATGCTGATCTATTGAGGGGACAGTCACTTGTGGTGTGTGCTTTGTGGTCTCCCAAGAATCTATTATATGGTGTGGTCTAGCCCCAGTCTGGACTCATTCAGATGCATTCATGAACCAGTCCACTGATCTTGGTTTGTAGACACTGCTGGCTATTACTTGAGCTGAAATGTGACCCCTGATATTATGTAGGGCTTTGCCAGGACATTTTCAGGGATAGTGGGCTCTAATTAATGCCAGTTGCTTTTGATGGGCCCTTCTCTTTGTTTTCCTACTTTCAGTGGGGCCCACTGCATTTCATGTGGAATCTTTTTCTCTGTGGACACTGCCCTCTTATATTGCCTCCCACCCCCACAGTTCTGGAAAATCTGTTTACAGCTCTTTGGTGCCATTGTATCATCTCCAACGTTAGACCATTTTGAGGCATGAGTTAGAGTGGTGGCCCAAGATGTGGTCCTAGTGGGGGAGTAGTTGCCTTTCTGTTTTTTGTTGTTCATTGTCTGGCCATTGATGGGGTCCCAAAACTAAAAGTTGATGGCTCTCTTTTCAGGCCTGAAAGTTCCCTTGCATGTTTTTGCCAGTTTGACTGATGGTAAGCCCATGGGCCAGTCTCCAGATATTTGCTTCCTAAAGCATAAATCCACGTGACTTCACAGCCACATTGTCTGTGTGTTTATTGACAAGAATACAACCCCAATGTCTTGCCTGCTACCCATTGTTTTAAGAGACAATGAAGAACCAGTATGAATTTCTTCATTCTTTAATCATCCTATGTTGAATGAATCAACTATTGCATAATTAATGATTCTTTTTGTGCATTTAATGTATATTTCTCTTTAGATATGAAGGAATGTCAAATGTAAGTCATTTACCTATAAAAATTTTATGTCTAATCATTTAATACTCTCCATTATTTTTCTTTTAGTTAAATACTATTTAGTAAGATGACTTTTTGGACATTGTTTTTGACTGTACTTTTACCATCAGATCTTCCTGCATTCAATCTGGTCACTTGTACACCAAAATTAAAGCTTTCCATTCTGGGTAAGAGTTTTCTGGAACTGTTTTATTTATATTTGTGAATAGTCATGTTTTGTGTTTTTGATAAAAATTAGTTATTACTTGAATAAATTCTTAATATCTGATCCTAATTAGCAGGAAGTTTCCAAATGTTTCAGTTTGATTCTAGTACTCTTCACTTTTAAATTCTTTGGAATTTTGATACTAATTCATGGTGCTTTTTGTTCTCATTTTTTCTTTCTGCATGTCTGGTTAATAGGTGATATCCCAGTCTATGATGTTATGTGAGTGACAGCACCAATGTACCACGTGGTGGCTGTAAAGTTCCAAATAAAACATTGGGCAAGTGCAAAGCAGGGCTCTCTGATAGTTTTATTCAATTTGGAAACATAAATATTATAATGGGTTTTCTTCTCATAAAAGACCGGCCTACTTCCAAAATTCTTATGAGAATTTTTTTGTTTTTCTTCTGAATTTGCTTTAATTGAAACTTGAGAAGTTTTGTTATTATATGGTGATATTTATTATAACCTAAAAATGTTTAGACATATTCATTCCTATTGTATATTTCCAGGGTGGTTATAGTGTTGTGATATGTTTTAATCATTGGCAAACTACTCACAATTAAGAGACCCAGGCAACTGAGGCCTCAAGTTTGAGATTCATATATATGCTTTGCCTATGATATGTGATCTTGGATAAAATATATGCAAACTGACATCCCTTTTAATGTTTCTGACTTTTACATTGCTTTACTTCTTTCCTTAGAAAGGAAGTACATGATGTGATTAATTATTATTGTTCTTGATATTGCATCCTTGAAGATATGCAAGTCCAAGGACTTGTCAAATATCTATTTGTTTATGTCTGTGATTGATATATCTCTAGTCTACAACAGAAGTATTTTGGACTTTTTAGAGTAAGAAAAATATTCTTTGTGTAGAAATTATAGAATAGTCCACATGAACAATACATACATTAGAGATATAGTTCTCATCCTTGACTACTGTTATTTTCAAATTGAATAATAATGAAAAAATGAAATCTCAATCTCCTGAAATACCTGGTAGCTACCCAGGAATGTTGTAATAAATGTTCCAGTCTCCAGTTTACTCTGACACCAGGGCTTAAGGATACATATATCTGGTAAGAATTTTCAAGACAAAATGATTATATCTGTGGGTAGTTTTATAGTTCAAATCAATAAGAGCTTTTCTTTTTCCCCAGAATTATTGAGGAATAATTGACAAATATAATTGAATATATTTCAGGTGTACAGGTTTGATACACTCTACATCATAATATAAGTACCAAGATCCAGACAATTAACACCTCCATCTCCCACCCCAGAGTTAATTCATGTGTGTGTGTGTGTGTGTGTGTGTGTGTGTGTGTGTGTGTGTGTGTTGAAAATGCTTAAAATCTTCCTCCAAATTTCAAGTATGCAATACTGTATTCTTAACTATATTCACCATGCTGTATATTAGATCTATATACTAGATTAGATTAGTTACTAATCTAGTAACTAAAAGTTTGTACCCTTTGATCTAATCTTCCTAATTCCCCTTCTCCTCTATCCCCTGGTATTCTATTCTCTGTGTCTATAAAATTGGCCTTTTAAAAGATTCTACATATAAATGATACCATACTGTATTTTTGTATCTCTGTCTGGGTATTTTCATTTCCCATACTGCCCTCCAGGTTCATCCATGTAATAACAAATCACAGAATTTTCTTATTTTCTATGCATAATATTTCATTATTTTATATATGTATACATTTTCTTTTTCAATTCATCTATGAATGGACATTGTTTCCATATCTTGCCTGTTGTAAATAATGCTACAAAGAACATGGAAGTGCAGATATCTCTTTGAGATACTGATTTCATTTCCTTTGGCTATATACCCAGGAGTCAGATTGCTGGATCATATAATCTTCTATTTTAAATTTGTTGAGAAAACTCCATACTGTTTTTCATAATGGTGATAACTCATTGTAGTTTTGATTTGCATTTCCCTAATGATTAATTATATTGAGCTTCTTTTGCATTTGTCTTCATTGGAAAAATATATATTCAGGTCTTTTGCCCATTTTTAATTGAATGATGATGATTGCTATTGAGTTGCACAAGTTCCTTATGTATTTGTGTATTCATCATTTATCACATACATGGTTTGCAAATATTTTCTCCCATTCTGTAGGTTGTCTTTTCAATTCACTAGTTGTTTCCTTTGCTGTGCAGAAGCTTTTCAATTTGATGTAGTCCTACTTGTTTAGTTTTACTTTTGTTGCCTGCACTTCTAGTATCATATCAAAAATTTATGGCCAAAACCAACATCAAGAACCATTTTACCCGTGTTTTCTTCTAGGAATTTTATGGTTTCAGGTCTTATGTTTAAGTGTTTAATACATTTTGTGTTAACATTTGTGAGTGGTATAAGGTAGGGGTCCAGTTTCATGCTTTTGCGTGTGGTGTTGGAGTTTTCCCAACACCAGTGGTTGAAGAGACTATTTTTCCATTGTGTATTCTTATTTCCCTTGTTGAAGGTCTGTTGAATATATATGTGTGGGTTTATTTATGGGCTCACTATTCTATTCAATTGATGTATATATTTGTCTTTATGCTGGTAACATACATTTTAAATTATTGTAGCTTTTATTTTATTTTAAAAATTTTATTTCATATTGAAGTACTGTTGATTTACAACGTTGTGTTAGTTTCAGGTGTACAGCAGAGTGATTTAGTTATACATATACTTCTATCTATTATTTTTCACATTTTTTTCCCATACAGATTATTACAGAGTATTGAGTAGAGTTCCCTGTGTTATACAGTAGGTCTTGTTGATTATCTATTTTATATATAGTAGTGAGTGTATCTGTTAATCCCAAACTCCTAATTTATCCCTCCCCCCACCTTTCCCCTTTGGTAACCATAAGTTTGTTTTCTAAGTCTGTGAGCCTGTTTCTGTTTTGTAAATAAGTTCATTTGTATAATGTTTTAGATTCCATATATGTGATAACATGTGATAATTTTCTCTGTCTGACTTACTTTACTCAGTATGCTAATCTCTAGGTTCATCCATGTTGCTGAAAGTGGCATTATTTCATACTTTTTTATGGCTGAGTAATATTCTATTGTATATATATATATATATATATATATATATATATATATGTATATATATATATCACATCTTCTTTATCCATTCATCTGTCAATGGACATTTAGGTTGTTTCCATGTCTTGGGTATTGTAAATAGTACTGCAATGAACATTGGGGTGCATGTATCTTTCCAGATTATGGATATATATTCTCTGGATATATGCTCAGTAGTGAGATTGTTGGATCATATGGTACCTCTACTTTTAACTTTTAAGGAACTTCCATACTAGTCTCCATAGTGGCCATACCAATTTATATTCCTACCAACAGTGTAGGAGGATTCCCGTTTCTCCACACCCTCTCTAGCATTTATTGTGAATAGACATTTTCATGAAGGCTTTTCTAACTGGTGTGAAGTGATACTTCACTGTAGTTTTAATTTGTATTTCTGTAATAATTAACAATGTTGAGCATTTTTTCACGTGCTTTTTGGCCATCTGTATGTCTTCTTTGGAGAAATGTCTATTTACATCTTCAGCCCATTTGTGTTGTTTGTTTTTTTATATTGAGCTGCCTGAGCTGTTTGTATATTTTGGAAACTAAGCCCTTGTCAGTTGCATCATTTGCAAATATTTTCTCCCATTCTGTGGATGGCCTTTTCATTTTGTTTATGGTTTCCCTTGCTGTGAAAAAGCATTTATGCTTAATTAGGTCTTATTTGTTTATTTTTGTTTTTATTTTCATTACTCTAGGTGATGGAACCCAAAAGATATTGCTGCAATTTATGTCAAAGAATGTTCTGCCTATATTTCCCTCTAAGAGTTTTATAGTATCTTGTCATACATTTAGGTGTTTAATCCATTTTGAGTTTATTTTTGTGTATGATGTTAGAGAATGTTCTGATTTCACTCTTTTACATGTAACTGTCTGGCACCACTTATTGAAGAGGCTGGCTTTTCTCCATTGTATAGTCTTGCCTACTTTGGCATACATAAGTTGATCATAGGTGTATGGGTTTATTTCTGGGCTTTCTATCCTGTTCCATTTATTTATAAATCTGTCTTTGTGCCAGTACCAAACTGTTTTGATTACTGTAGCCTTGTAGTATAGTCTGAAGTCAGGGAGGCTGATTCCTCCAGCTCCTTTTTTCTTTTTCAAGATTGCTTTGGATATTTGAGTCTTTTATGTTTCCATTCAAATTTTAAGATTTTTTTGTTCTAGATCTGGAAAAAATGTCATGGGTAATTTGATAAGGATTACATTGAATCTGTAAATTACCTTGGGTAGTATAGTCATTTTGACAATATTGATTCTTCCAATCCAAGAACATGGTATATCTTACCACCTGTACATGTCATCTTCGATTTCTTTTATCAGCATCACCTCCTTAGATAGGTTTATTCCTAGGTATTTTATTCTTTTTGATGCAGTGGTAAAGGGGATTGCTTCCTTAATTTCTCATCATTCCTTGCTAGTGTATAGAAATGCAACAGATTTCAGTGTGTTAATTTTGTATCCTGAAACTTTACTGAATTCATTGATGAGCACTAGTAGTTTTCTGCTAGCATCTTTAGGATTTTCTATGTATAGTGTCATGCATCTGCAAGCAGTGACAGATTTACTTCTTCTTTTCAATTATTTCTTTTTCTTCTCTGATTGCCATGGCTATGACTTCCAAAACTATGTTGAATAAAATTGGTGAGAGTGGACATCCTTGTCTTGTTACTGATCTTACAGGAAATGCTTTCAGCTTTTCACCATTAAGTATGATGTTAGCTATGGGTTTGTCATATATGGCCTTTATTATGTTGAGGTAGGTTCCCTCTCTGCCCACTTTCTGGAGAGTTATTATCATAAATGGGTGTTGAACTTTGTCAAATTATATTTTTGCTTCTATTGAGATGATCATATGGTTTTTTTCCTTCAATTTGTTAATCCATCACACTGATTGATGGATTGATCCCTTGATCATTATGTAGTGTCCTTCTTTGTCTCTTGTAACAGTCTTTGTTTTAAAGTCTATTTTGTCTAATATGAGTACTGCTACTCCAGCTTTCTTTTGAAAGCTGTGGATTTGTGGATATTGAAAAATTCTTGAATGCCTTGTAAACATCCCACTTGATCATGGTGTATGATCCTTTATTATGTATTGTTGGATTTGGTTTGCTAGTATTTTTGTTGAGGATTTTTGCATCTATGTTTCTTGGTGATTTGGCCTATAATTTTCTTTTTTTGTGGTATCCTTGTCTGGCTTTTGTATCAGGGTGATGGTGGCCTCATAGAATGAGCTGGGGAGTGTTCTTTCCTCTGCAATTTTTTGGAAGAGTTTCAGAAGGATAGATGTTAACTCTTCTGTAAAAGTTTGATAGAATTCACCTGTGAAACTATCTGGTCCTGGACTTTTGTTTGTTGGAAGATTTTTCATCACAGTTTCAATTTCAGTACTTGTTATTTGTCTTTTTATATTTTCTATTTCTTCCTGATTCAGTCTTGGAAGGTTGTACCTTTCGAAGAATTTGTCTATTTCTTCTAGGTTCTCCATTTTATTGGTGTATATTTGCTTGTAGTAGTCTCTTATGATCCTCTGTATTTCTGTAGTGTCAGGTGTAACTTCTCCTTTCTCCTTCCTAATTTTATTGATTTGAATCATCTCCCCCTTTCTCTTAATGGGTCTGGCTAAAGGTTTATCAATTTTGTTTAACTTCTCAAAGAACCAGATTTTAGTTTCATTGATCTTTGCTACTGTTTCCTTGGCTCTATTTCAATTATTTCTGCTCTGATCTTTATGATTTCTTTCCGTCTACTAACTCTGAGTTTTGTTTGTTATTTTTTCTCTAGTTGCTTTAGGTGTAAGGTTACATAATTCATTTGGGATTTTTCTTCTTTCCTGAGGTTAGATTGTATTGCTATGAACTTCTCTGTTAGAAATGCTTTTGCCTTTGCCGTGTCCCATAGGTTTTGGATTGTGGTGGGTTTTTTTTTGTTTGTTTGCCTCTAGGTACTTTTTGATTTCCTCTTTGATTTCTTCAGTGATCCATTGGTTGTTTAGTAGCATGTTTTTAGCCTCCACATATTTGTATTTTTTACAGTTTTTTTTCTTGTACTTGATCTCTAATCTCATAGCATTGTGGGTGGAAAAGATACTTGATATGATTTCAATTTTCTTAAATTTACTGAGGCTCAAATTTTGGCCCAAGATATTATCTATCCTGGAGAATGTTCCATGTGCACTTGAAAAGAATGTGTTTTCTGCTTGGATGGAATGCTCTATAAATATCAATTAAGTGTATAATGTGTCACTTAATGCCTATGTTTCCTTATTGCTTTTCTGTCTGGATGTTCTGTCCATTGATGTAAGGGGGGATGTTAAAGTCCCCCACTATTATTGTGTTACTGTCAATTTCTCTTTTTATGGCTGTTAGCATTTGTCTTATATATTGAGGTGCTCCTATGTTGGGTGCATATATATTTACAAATGTTATATATTCTTCTTGGATTGATCCCTTGGTCATTACATAGTGTCCTTCTTTGTCTCTTGTAACAGTCTTTAAGTCTATTTTATCTGATATGAGTATTGCTATGGCATCTTTCTTTTGATTTCCATTTGCATGCAATAACTTTTTCCATTCCCTCACTTTCAGTCTGTATGTGTTCCTAGATCTGAAGTGGGTTTCTTGTAGACAGCATATATACAGGTCTTGTTCTTGTGTCCATTCAGCCAGTTTGTGTCTTTTGGTTGGAGCATTTAATCCATTTACATTTAAGACAATTACTGATATGTTTGTTCATGATGCCATTTTGTTTATTGTTTTGGATTTGTTTTTGTAGGGTTTTTTCCTTCTCTTCCTCTTTTGTTTCTTTCTCTTCTTTTTGATGACTATATTTAGTGTTGTATTTGTATTCCTTTTTCTTTAGTGTGTGTATCTATTGTAGTTTTTTGGTTTGTCATTACCACGAGGTTTTGATATAGCAGTCTATATCTATACAAGATTGTTTTAAGTTGCTGGTCTTTTAATTTCCAACACATTTTCAATATCCTGCATTTGTACACTCCTCATAATTGCTCACTTTGATATCATATTTGTATGTGGATGATTTCCTACCTTTACTTTTTCTTTGCCTTTACCAGTGAGCTTTCCCATTTGTAATTTTTTTGTTTCTAGTTGTGACCTTTTCTTTTCCACCTAGAGAACTTCCTTTAGCATTTGTTGTAAAGCTGGTTTGCTGGAGCTGAATTCTCTTGGCATTTGCTTGTCTGTAAATCTTTTGATTTCTCTCTTGAATCTGAATGAGGGCCTTGATGGTAGAGTATTATTTGTTGTAGGTGTTTCCCTTTTATCACTTGAAATATATCATGCCACTCCCTTCTGGCCTGCAGAGTTTCTGCTAAAATGTCAGCTAATAACCTTATGGGAATTCCCTTGTATGTTATTTGTTGTTTTTCCCTTGTTACTTTTAATATCTTCTCTTTGTATTTATTTTTTTTCAGTTTGATTAATATGTGTCTCCACATGTTCCTCCTTGGGTATATCCTGCCTGGGACTCTCTGCACTTGCTAGAATTGGGTGATTGTTTTCTTTCCCTTATTAGGGAAATTTTCAGCTATTATCTCTTCAAGTATTTTCTCAGGCCCTTTCTCTCTCTCTTCTCCTTCTGGAACCCATATAATGTGAATGTTGGTGCATTTAATGTTGTCCCAGAGACCTCTTAAACTATCCTTATTTCTTTTTGCTCTTTTTTCTTTATTCTGTTCTGCAGCAGTGATTTCCACCTTTCTGTCTTCCAGCTCATTTATCTGTTCTTCTGCCTCATTTATTCTGCAATTGATTCCTTCTGGTGTATTTTTCATTTCAATTATTTTATTGTTCATCTCTATTTTTTCTTTATATATTCTAGCTCTTCATTAAACGTTTCTTGTATCTTCTCAGTCCATGCCTCTATTCTTTTTCTGATATCTTGGATCATCTTTATTATCATTAGTCTGAATTCTTTTTCAGGTACATTGCCTATTTCCCCTTCACTTAGTTGTTCCTCTGGAGTTTTATCTTGTTCCTTCATCCGGAACATATTCCTCTGCCATCTTATTTTGTCTAACTAATCTGCAGACTGCAAGATTGTAGTTCCTCTTGCTTCTGGTGTCTGCCCCCTTGTGGATGAGGCTTGTTCAGACTACCTGGTTGGAGGGACTGGTGCCTGCCCTCTGATGAGTGAAGCTGGGTTTTGTCTCTCTGGTGGACAGGGCCATGGCAAGGTGTGTGTTTAGTGGTGGCTGTGGCCTCAGAAAGACTCTAAGTAGCCTATCTGCCAATTAGTGGAGTTGTGTTCTGGCCCTGTTGGTTGTTTGGTCTGAGGCATCCTAGCACTGGAGCCTAAGGGCGCTTGGGTGGGACCACATCTTGATATCTAAATGGCCTCTAGAACAGCTCATGCCAATGAGTACTCCCCAGTACCTCCACCACCAGTGTCCTTGTCACCTTAGTGAGCCACAGTCACCTCAGGCCTCCTCAGGAGACCCTCCAAGTCCAGCAGGTAGGTCTGGCCCAGGCTCCTCTGAAGTCACTCCTTTTTCCCCTGGTCCTGGTGTACACAAGAGTTTATGTGCACCCTCCAAGAGTGTAGTTTCTTTCCCCAAAACTTGTGGAGTTCCTGCAATCAAGCCCCACTGGCCTCCAAAGCCAAATGCTGTGGGGGCTCCTCCACCCAATGCCAGACCCCAGACTAGGGAGCCTGACGTGGGGCTCAGAGCTCTCACTCTTGTGGGAGAACCTCTTCAGTATAATTATTTTCCAGTTTGTGGGTCACCCAACTGGTGGCTATGGGATTTGATTGTATCATGAATGTGCCTGTCCTACCATCTTGTTGTGGCTTCCTCTTCAGAAGTAGAATATCCTTTCTCTAGGTTCCAGTTTTTTTTGTCAATGGCTGTTCAGCAGTTTGTTGTGATTTTGGTGTTTTCATGAGAGTAGGTGAGGTCAGGTCCTTCTACTACACCATCAGCCTTGCATCCAGGCTGCTGGCTCCCTCAGGTCAGTTCAGCTTTTGCCACATGAGACATCTGAAAGACTGAACTGGGCAGCTCAGCCCCTGAATAACCATTCCACTCCTGTGAAGATATTTTCTGAATAAGCATTCAGCAACCATGCTAGCTTCAGAGCAGTAAGTACAGTTGCCCCTCGGTGTCCATAGGGGATTTTTTCCAGGACCCATGAGGATAATAGAATCCTGGGATGCTCAAGTCCCTTATATAAAATGGTGTCACTGTAGCTTTTAATATATTTTATTTTTTATTGAAATACAATTTATGTATAATATTATATTAGTATCAGGTGTACTAACAGTCATTTGACATTTATTACATACATTATGAAATAATCACAATAAATCTAGTAACAATTTGTCCTCATATAAATTTATTACAATGTTATTGACCATATTCCTTCTGCTATATACTACATTCCAGTCGTTTATTTATTTTATAATTGAAAATTTATACCTCTTAATTCCCTTCACCTATTTTGCCCATCCCCCACCCACCATCCCTCTGGAAACCACCCATTTTTTTTCTCTGTGAGTCTGTTTTTATTTTGGTTTTTTGTTTGTATTGTTAATTGAGTCCAAAGATAATTGAGATCATATGGTATTTGTCTTTATCTATTTGATTTAATTCACTTAGCATAATGCCCTATAGGTCCATCCATGTTTTCATAAATGTCAAGATTTCATTCTTTTTATGGATGAATAATATTCCATTGCATACATACACCATATTGTTTTTATTCATTCACCTATCAATGGACACTTATACTGTTTCCACATCTTGGCTATATAAATAATGCTGCAATAAATATTGGGGTACATCTATATTTTTTTGAATTAGAGTTTTTTTTTTCTTTGTGTAAATACTCAGAAGTTAAATTGCTGGATTATACAACAGTTGTATTTTTAAATATCTTGAGGAACCTCCATACTGTTTTCCATAGTGGCTGCCCCAATTTGCAATCCCACCAACAGTGCATGAGGGTTCACTTTTCTTTATTTTTTTCAATGATTTTTTAAAATAAATTTCTCATTTTTTGGCTGCATTAGGTTTTTATTGCTGGGCACAGGCTTTTTCTAGTTGTGGTGAGCATGGGCTACTCTTCACTGCGGTGTGCAGGCTTCTCATTGAATTGTCTTCTCTTGTTGCAGAGCACAGGCTCTAGGTGTGCAGGCTTCAGTAGTTGTGGCACACAGCCTCAGTAGTTGTGGCTCATGGGCTCTAGAGCACAGGATCAGTAGTTGTGGTGCACGGACTTAGCTGCTCCACTGCATGTAGGATCTTCCCGGACCAGGTCTCAAACCCATGTCGCCTGTATTGGCAGGCAGATTCTTAACCACTATGCCACCAGGGAAGTCCCAAGAGTTCACTTTTCACCACATACTCACCAACACTTATTTGTTGTCATTTTGATTATTTAATGTCATTCTGATAGGTGTGAGGTGGTATCTCATGTTTTTAAATTGCATTTCCCTGATGTTTAGTAATGTTGAGCATCTTTTTATGTATCTGTTGTCCATCTGTATATCTTCTTTGGAAAAATGGCTGTTCAGGTCCTCTGCTCGTTTTTTAATTGGGTGGTTTGGTCTTTTTGATGTTCAGTTGTATGCGTTTGTTACATATTTTTGATATTAACTTCTTATCAGATATATCATTTGAAAATATCTTCTACCATTTATTAGGCTGGCTTTTCATTGTGTTGATAGTTTTCTTCACTATGCAATAGCTTTTAGTTTAATGTAGTCCCACCCACCTTTTTTTTTTTTTTTTTTTGGCTTTTTATACCTTGCCTGAGACAAATCCAAAAAAACATTGTTAAGAATGATGTCAAAGAATGTACTGTCTAGGTTTTCTTGTAGGAGTTTTATGGTTTGTGCTTTTACATTTAAGCCTTTAATTAATTTTTTTATTTTTGTATATGATGTGAGGAAGTGGTCCATTTTTATTCTTTTGCATGTAGCTGTCTGGTTTTCCAAAAAACATTTATTGAAGAGACTGTCTTTTCCTCCACTGTATATTCTTTCTTCCTTTGTTGTAGATTAATTGATCATATAAGCATGGGCTTATTTCTGGGCTCTGTATTTTGTTCAGTTGACCTCTGTGTCTGTTTTTGTGCCAGTACCATACTGTTTTGATTACTGTAGCTTTGTATTATATTTGAAATTAGGTACCATGATACTTCTAGCTTTGTACTTTTTCTAAAGATTGTTTTGGCTTTTTTTAAAGTTTTAAATAAAATTTTAGAATTATTTCTTCTTGTTCTGTAAAAAATGCCATTGGTATTTTGATAGGGATTGAATTGAATCTAAGTTTGGCTTGGGTACTATGGTCATTTTTAAAATATTAATTCTTCCAATCTATAAGCATGGAGTATATTTCCATTTATTTATGTCATTTTCAACTTTTTTCATTGATGTCTTATAGAATTTTTAGTACAAATCTTTTACTTCCATGGTTAGATTTATGCCTGGGTATGTTATTTTTTGATGCAATTGTAAATGACTGTTTTCATAATTTCTCTTTCTGATAGTTTGTTATCAGTGTATATAAATACAACAGATTTGTGTGTGTGAATTTTCTATCTTTCAACTTTATTGAAGTCATAGAAGAGCTCTAGTAGTTGTTTGGTGGAATCTTTAGGACTTTTGTTTTCTGTATGCGGGCCTCTCACTGTTGTGGTCTCTCCCATTGCAGAGCACAGGCTCCGGACGTGCAGGCTCAGAGGCCATGGCTCACGGTCCCAGCCGCTCCGCGGCATGTGGGATCTTGCCGGACTGGGGCATGAACCTGCATCCCCTGCATCGGCAGGTGGACTCCCAACAACTGCGCCACCAGGGAAGCCCCCTAGGATTTTTTATATATAGTATCCTGTCATCTACAAACAGTGACAGATTTACTTCTTTCCAATTTAATTTCCTTTTTTTTTGGTCTGATTGCTGTGGCTAGATATTCCAATGCAATGCTAAATAAAAGTGGTAAGAATGGGCATCCCTGCCTTGCTCCTTATCTTAGAGATGATGATTTTAGTTTTTCACCATTGAATAAGATGTTGGCTGTGGGTTTGTCATAAATGGCCTTTATTATGTTACGTTCCCTCTATACCTAATTTGTTGGTATTTTATATTAAATAGATGTTGAATTTTATCAAAAGCTTTCTCTGTATCTATTGAGAAGGTGATATGATTTTTAATTCCTCAATTTGATAATGAGGAGTATCACATTGATTGATTTGTTAATATTGAACCATCCTTGCATCCCTGGGATAAATCCCACTTGATTATGGTCAAGTGTGATCCTTTTGGTGTATTGTTGAAATCAGTTTGCTAATATATTTTTGGGAATTTTTACATCTATATTCATCAGTTATATTGACCTGTAATTTTCCTTTTTTTATATAGTCTTTGTCTGATTTTGGTATCAAGGTGATGCTGGCCTTGTAGAATGGGTTTGAAAACGTACTTTCCTCTTCAATTTTTTGAAATAGTTTGAGAAGGTTGAGCATTAACTTTTCTTTAAATGTTTAGTAGAATTCACCTGTGAAGCCATCTAGTCCTTGATTTTTGTTTGTTAGGAGTTTTAACATTAATGATTCAATTTTATTACTGGTAATTGGGTGTTTATACTTTCTATTTTTTCCTGATTCGATCTTGGCAGATTGTATGTTTTTAGGAATTTATTCATTTCTTCTAGGCTTTCCATTTTATTGGTGTATAGTTGTTCATAGTAATCTCTATGACCTTTTGTATTTCTGTGGTGCTGATTGTAACTTTTCATTTTTTTTACTGATTTTATTTATTTGGGTCTGCTCTCTTTCTTTCTTGATGATTCTTGGTCTCATTGAATTTTCTATTGTTTCTTAGTCTCTATGTTTTTTAATTTCTGCTCTTATGTTATTATTTCTTTTAATAACTTTTGGGTTTGTTTGCTCTTTTTCTAGTTCCTTTAGGTGTAAGGTTATACTCTTTGAGATTTCTTTGTTGGTTTTCTAAAGTAAGTTTTTATAGCCTACTATAAACGTCCCTCTTAGAACTGCTTTTGCTGCAAAGATTTTGGGAAATTGTGTTTATGTTTTCATTTGTCTCCAGGTATATTTTTAGTACCTCTTTGGCTATTTAGTAGCATATTGTTTAGACTCCATGTTTTTGCATTTTTTGCTATTTTTTTCTTGTAATTGATTTCTAGTGTCATATCACTGTGGTTGCAAAAAATGCTTGATCTGATTTCAATTTTCTTAAATTTATTGAGACTTGTTTTGTGGCCTAGCATGTGATCTATCCTGCAGAATGTTCCATGTGCATTTGAAAATAATATTTATTCTGTTGCTTTTTTATGGAATGTTCTACATATATCTATTAAGGCCACCTGATCTAATGTTTCATTTAAGCTTAGTGTTTCCTTATTGATTTTCTGTATGGTTGATCTGTCCATTGAGGTAAGTGTGGTGTTAAAGTCCTGTACTATTATTATGTTACTGTCAGTTTCTTTCTTTATGTTCGTTAATATATGCTTTATGTATTTAGATGGTCCTATGTCGTGTGCATAGATATTTTCAATTGTTATATCTTATTACTAGGTTGATCACTTAATCATTATACAATGTCCTTCTTTGTTTCTTGTTACAGTCTTTGTTTTATTGTCTATTTTGTCTGATACAAGTATTGCTACTCCAGATTTCTTTTGTTTCCATTTGCATTGAATACATTTTTTCATTCCTCATTTTCAGTCTGTATGTATCTTTAGATGTGAAATGAGTCTCTTGTAGGCAGCATATATATGGGTCTTTTTTTGTATCTACTCAGTGCCATTCTATGTCTTTTGAGTGGAACATTCAGTCTATTACAATTAAAGTAATTATTGATAGTTATGAACTTATTGCCACTTTGTTAATTGTTTCCTGGTTGTTTTGTGGGGTTTTTTATCCTATGGTTTCTATATGAACACATATATTCTGTGGCTAGGGAATACAGATCTATTGGATAAAAGGAGTATCACATTGTATACTTTGCATACTTTAATAATCTTTTAAGTGATATTACCCAAGTTCACAGTTAACTACTGTTTCTTTGTTTCTATCATACTGGATAAATATATCAGCATTGAAAATTGCCCCAGTGCAATATCACTTCATGTATCATTCTAGACAGAAGAATACTGGGAAGCTTCCCGAGTTGCCATTATAACCAGTGTTACTAAAATCAAGTCAAATGTCTAACTGTGCCATTTTCCACTATAAGTTGGATGAAAGTGGTAAATTGTCAAGAGCATTAGTGTGTGTAAGGAATGCTTATTTGTTGGTAGTTTTCCTGTCTGGATCAAGGATGAGCATAAGTATCAAGGTTACTGAGATCCTGCTGAGTGGCCTTCTAATAAGACAACACTCTCAGAACTGGCTTAATTTTTAACCTCCTCAATAATCGCACAATACTCTTACCATGTGTCTTGCATTTTTAAATCAGAGGTACTTTTACATTATAAGATATTTATAAAGTCTTTATTGGATGGAATACAACTTTAGAATTTTCCATTTGAGATAACTGCTGTGTCACTTATTTGCATAGTTCAGTACAGAGGATTATAGGTAATTTGCAAAAAGTAAAAAACTCAGAGAGGAAACAAGTGGATAAATGAAATGGCAAGGGTGACAATGGATGAAGCAACTGTGATGTTTGTGGCAAGGAAAGCCTATATGATTAATTAAAATGGAACCAATGTTATGCTTTATTTTTAATTAATTTAATTCATTGTATGATCTGATCTATTTTCTTTGTGATGTTTTGCTGCAGGTCAAAAACTAGAACAAGTTACTGTTCTTTCAAGTGAACAAGTTATTTTCAGGGAAGAAAAGTGAGCAGCTACTCTGGTACATTTGAAATTCTTATGTGTTTTATGACTAGTGATGTCAGTAGTCAATGTGAGATCGTTCAGAGACTCAAGGAAGAATATTTTTATGATAGATATAGTTTTTCTTGTGAATGTCTCTACATGGTTCAAGGAATTCTCATTATTGTTTCTTCCCTTTTTAAAACGTTTTTTAAAAGTAACCTGAATAATTTTGGAGAATCATTGCTGTAATTCCTTTTTTCACTATTTTGTATTGAATGACAATAATCTTGTAGTTAAATACAAGTGTGCTAAACATTGATATTTTTAATCTATATCTGGAACATTCAGAACATAGATGCTTCTACTTATATTTGTACTGTAATTATACTACATATAATTTTGCTACACTAATTACTCTTCAAATTTTTAGTTGATTAAGTTTTTTCTGTGTTTTCCCAATAGATTTTATCTAATTTGATTAGAACAATCCAGGGTCACTTTTTTCCAGTTATATATGTAAGAATTCCATTATTCAGGTACTAAATAGAATGTCTACTCTACCATGTACTGTTCTTTATTCATAGTGCAGTAGATAAGCCTGAAGGAAATAAGCCTGGCTGTGGAAATGCTTATTTGTTGGGAGGGTGCTTATCTGGATCAATGATGAGCACAACTGTCTGAGGATGCTGAAGGACTCATTCCAGATGTCAATCTGAGGTCCATATGAATGCCCCTCTAATAAGACAAATAAGACTCTCAGAGCCTGGCTCTATTTGGTGACCCCTGAGTAACAACATAATGCCACTGTTAGCATGCTTTTTTCTTTTTCACAGAAAAGGGCATTAGTGTCCTATCTTATAAGGCAGTATGTACCTTTATGATCAGTGATCCATTTTGCTTTATTTTGGTCACTTTGAACAGAGTCATAAATATGACTATATATACATGTATATGGGAAATATGTTCTTGTGTAATGAATTAGAAAATGAAAAGGATTGAATTAAGACGGGGACAAGCAACTGTGATGGGTACTGAACGTCTCAGTAATGTTGAACTAAAAGAAGGGAACACTGCATGTGTACAGTAAATAATGGTAATGGTACCAAATTTTAGTTCTTTGTTATATTTACTACTGAATATTTTCTAAGACTCTACTTTTCTTTTTGTTATGTTTTGCTGAAATAGAAGGACTGGAATCAGGTCTTCCAATTCAGAGGACAGGGGTGAGTAGCTATTTGAAATTCATATTTCATATGCTCTGTGCCAGGTCCTGAGGTCTCTCTGTTTATCTTTTTAGAGGCTTATTTGAGAATATTTTGATGATGTGTGCTTTTTCTCTTTGAGACCCTCACTAAAGTCACTTACATTATTGAATCTTTATAATTTCTTCTTTCATTTTAACTCTTTTCTGCTTTGATTGAAAAATGTAGAATTTTAGAGAATTTTTGGTAATTTCACAGTGGATCAAAAAATTATTGTAGTAAAATCAGAATCTTCCAAAATATTATCAGATTTTCCTCATCTGTTTTATTGTTGGGATTTCAGGACACAGACTCAATTATTCATAGGCATTTGTGGTCACACTGCATTACATTTTTGTTTCTACTTTAATCTTTGTGGATTGGCATAAATTCGTTGTTTCTCATTTTTGCAACATGGAAAGTTGTATGTGAAATTTTGTTAGATCTCTTTAAGACCATGAAGTTCTTATACAATAAACATTGCCATATTCTTTTGAAACCCAAAATAGTTCAGTTTTCAATACTGTGTTGGGCTAAAAAGAAAAGGTATTATGTTAGAGATATCAAATGGAGAAATATGAAATATCATATATGGCATCATTATTTCTGAAAGTTGAAATATGCATCACTAAAAAGAGTGGTCTATATATTTCCTGGCAAGCTATGTTGAAGATTTTGTGTTACCTGGTACTTTGAGATTAATGCCCTAAGGACAGGTAAACATTTTTCTTGACAAAGTTCTGTCACAGATTCTATCAAGAAGTACTTATGTTTGTATTTATTATGTATTGTTTATTTATATTTATTCTATAGAACCATAGAAGATAATTCTAAAGAGTTGATAATAACTAAAAAAAATAGTCATAGATCAAAAAAGGAAATTGGTTTAGCCAGATATTGAAATGAACTCTAGAACCTCGATCATTAACAAACTTTTGAGCAAGCATATGAATAGCAGGAAAAATGGGACATGTTTTTACTTTTAAAAATGTCTTCTCGCAAACCCTTATTTGCATATTTGTTACTATTAGTAGATTCACAGAGCCATGAAGTCAGGGATACTGTCTCAATCCAAAGAGTATAACACTATATTGATGCACAATATATATTCAGTAAATTGCCCATATTATTACTCTACAATAGTACAGGATTCAGACACAGAAGCAGAATAGGACTGGCATAATAGAACCCTTCCTTATGACCAGCTCCAACCTCTTCTCCCCAAATGCTGCTCCTTCTGAAAAATGTACTTTATTTTTATGTTTTTTTTAAGTTTATAAAAATGAACTGTATAATTTTTTTCTCTTTGTGACTACATATTTGCACAAGATTCTTACTAATCAGATGAACATTTTATTTGAAACATCAAATTCATTGCTGTGTGTTAGTAATATGTCCTTCTTATTTTGTAAGTCTTTATTTTTTAGGTATTTTATTTTTAAAATAGCAGTATGTCTTTTAGATTTAGCATTTTGTGTTATCTCTAATTCTTGATTAATCTTGCCAGGAGGGTTTCAATAATACTAACTATTTCAAATTACTAATATTTGTTAATATTTCCTATTGCCTGTCTGCTTTCTATGTTGGTGTTTTTCTGCCCTTAATCTCATTAATTTTTCTTTACTCTTCTGGAGCTTGATTCAATCTCCTTGATCTAGCTCTTGTGATATATAATCTATTGATTTTCAGCCTTCTTCAATTCTCATATATTGCTTTTTACTCTAAACTTCTTTATAAGTCACAAGAGCATAAGTTTGGCATTCTTCATCCTTCTTATTACTCACATAAATGTATTTTCTAATTTCATATTGATTTATTTTTGAATTATGGATTATTTAGAAGGACATTGCTTAATTTCCGAACAGCTGGACTTTTTCTATCAATTTTTATTACTGATTTCTAACTTGATTCCATATGATAAAAAATACTTTGAATATATTTTATTACTTTGGAATAATTTTGTATCTCTGTAATGGCCCAGAGGGTGGCAGAATTTAGTGAATATTCCATTTTCACTGATTATTACATTAGCATGTAATTATATCATTGTGGATGCAGTGTTCTATCTTGCCAGTTATTTCCATTTTGAAATTGCCACATCCATATCTGATGTGTATTTACTAACCTATGATCTGAAAATGAGTTAGTCATTGAAAGTCATGTAGGAGATTGTCATGGAAATAAGGCACCTGGGTTGTTTTTGGAATGCTTGTAATATTTGTATTACAACCTGTGTGTGTGTTGATTAGTTGCTGTGTTGTTTGGATGGCAAATTAATTAAGCTGTACAATTATACTGCATGCTCTTTTCTACACATATATTTTAGTAGAAAGTTTAAAATATCCCATCAAAATAGACCAAATCTTAGCTAATAAATTTCCTAGAAATATTGTCTACCAAATAATGTGTTATTTGGGGACTAACAATTGATGTCTTTAGGATAAGTCAAGAAGTTCTCTTTTAAACACAGATATTTCAGTAAATCAAACATTGCAGTAACGTTAAATACTCACAGCCATGTCATGACAGCCTTTCAATTCCAATCACTTGAATACTATTATTAATTTCAAAACAAAATTTGTATACTAAGGTTCAGATGTTCTGAAAAAGCTATTGTTTAGATAAATCATACAAGATTTTATTTATAATAATAAATTCTGATAATTAATTTAAGATGACAATGAGAGGGCAAAATTGATTACACTGTATTTAAAAGAGTGTTAACATGAAGAAATTACTCAGGATAGCTTCCTAGTAGGAATTTTTAAGATTCTGATACTACATGTGTTTCTTTCCAGAGAACTTGAGAAGATTTATATTTGGTATATGGATTTTTCTTTTCATTTCTTTGTCCTTTGTGCTGGCAATTCATGCTTGAGAATGAATAAATAAGAAAATAAATATAAAGCTATAAGTTATGGTGTCATGTTAAAGTAGTAGATTAATGATACAGAATACAAAGAATTTTAATCTAGTGGTAAATCTTGAAAATTATTATCATTTCATTGAAAGTCTAATAACTACTGAAACACTCTTATTTTGCACCAACCACCCTATAAACATTGTGTGGTTTATTCAGATGAGAGCCTAGATGTATGTTAATGTATGTATGAGTGTGTTTGTGAACTTGACACAGAGAAACAAGAACATATGGTTGCCAGTGTGCTTTGTATATATAAGGTTAGGGTCATGTCAACTCAAACTTACATATCAAACATGGCTTACCTAACTCTGGGGTGTGCCCACAAATCAAGAATTTCCAATAAACATAGGTTAAAGTCTCCTTGCCCTCAATATTCACAGGTTATCTTGTCAGTATTTTCTAAGTATACTATTTGTGTGAAGATAAATCCAAGGTCATTTCTACAGGCCAGCTTTAGTTATGTGTTAAACTTATTATTTACTTACAAAAAATGCTAATTAGATTGAGAGACTGTGGCAAAGTGGGCATGATTGAATAGAGATTGGAGTGTAAGTTAGTGACACTCTTGGTATGGCTAAGCAGGTCTAAGAAAAATGGAAAAGCACATATGGCAGGAAAGCATTAATATGATTCCATCTAGAGAGTTTGGCTAAATTTTTGCAGATTAGAAATATGGGTGTTGTCCCTAAATAGAAAAAGTAAAAGTTTTAAAAAAATATTACTGGAGAGAGAAAATTAATGAAAAAATTGTAAGTGCAGATCAAGTAAAAATATAGTTAGATCGAGTGATACAATCAGTAGATCAGCACTTGGCAATAACAGTATTGTTCCAATGTGAACCAATATTGCTTAGGAGAGTGAGAAAAGATAAAGTTGCTAACAGCAAGCTTATATGGGATGTTGTTGTGGTGTTGATTGCCTTTTGCTCCAATAATCTAAGTGATAAATATTTAAAATTGATTTCTGCCACATTATTTATTCTGTTCTAATTTTTGCATGTGTCAACATTACCGTATTCCAAACTGTGCTATCCCCATAGAGAGAAGTGGTTCTGCAGAAGTTTATGCAGTTTCCAAATTGCTAGCTTCAATAAACTAAAGCTGAAACATTTACTAAAGCTGAAGCATTTACTGTCTTGTTAATACAAATAATAACTCTGTAGGAATGTAACCCAGTTATAGAAATGCTAATTTGTCAAGAGCTACCTTACCAAGATCAATGGCAAGCACACTTGTCTGGGAATTCTAGATTATTTCCAGACATTAATCAGAGGTTCCAGCTGGATGTCTATTCATAGGAAGAGAACACTTTAAAAATTGGACCAATATGGTGACCTCCTCAGTAATTTTACGATGCCTCTATGCACGTGCTTTTCCATTCTCTTATCAAATTGCACTGTCATAATACCTTCATTAGGCAGACTTCATGCTTAGAGTTTCACATTAAACAGAGGTCTTGTGTTTCATATATTTTAAACTATTTGTTGTTAACTGTGAACAAATATTGAAATAAAAGTTTAAATATAGAAACATATAAATAACTTAAAAAGTGGTCGTGACTATAGATTATGAGTGTTATCAGTAATATTGGGAAATCATAAGGGAATATAGAACATTTAGATGTTACATAATGGCAATGAGACCAAATTTTATTTTATTATGATTATCATTTATACATTTTCTCAATTAATATTTAGTTTTTCTGACTTTTTTTTTTGCATAGAATTGCTACAACTAGTATCAGCACATAAGAGAATAGAAATAAGCAGCTCCATCCATGTGCCTTTTGGAATTCTTCATATGCTGGGAGGACCATAAATTGTGTCTTAATAAAGTTAAAACAATTAAATTAATATAAACCATGTTAATTTAATTCCACAATGTGATGGAATTAGAAATCAATAAAGAATATCTCTTGAAAATCCTCCAAATAATTAGAAATTGAAATTAGCATTTCTAATATATTCATTTTTCAAAGAAAATTATACAGCATTTTGAAATGGAAAAGATTAAAACATAGCATGTCAAAATGTGTGGGATGCACCTAAAGCTGTATTTAGGGGGAAATTTATAGCACTAAAATGCCTATATTAGAAAAGAAGAAAGATCTCAAACCAATGACTTTATTTTCCACCTTAAGACATTTTAAAAATAGCAAACTAAATCCAGAGAAAGAGAAAGAAAGGCAATCATACAGATAAGAGCAAAATCAATAAAATAGAAAATAAATATATATATAAAGAAAAATAAATGAAATTGAAAACTGGTCAATTGAGAAGAAGAATAACATTGACAAAATTATACCCAGATTAAGGGGGGGTGGGGGAAGACGCAAATACCATTATCTGGAAATGTGAGAAAGGGGCATCATTAGAGATTCTATGGGTTACTAAAATGTTAATAAGTGGAATTTATGAAAAACGTATGCCAATAAATTTGACAAACCCAAGTTCATGTACCCAATTCACAGTGAGGATAAACAAATCAAAATATCGGAGCTTGGAGCAGAGAAAATTTTAATGCAAGGGCCATGCAAGGAGAAAGAAGTGGCTCATGCTCAAAAGACCCCAATTCTCAGATGGGTTTTAGGGAGGGATTTTAAAAAGCAGGGTGAGGGAGAGGAGTCACAGTGTGTGTGATCAGCTTGTGCACAATCCTCCGATTGGTTGATGAAGAGGTAACAGTGTGGTTACATTATCACAAGGGTTAACATTATCACACAAGAGTTAACATTATCAATCCTCAGACTTTACTGTCTGGGGGCTACGTGCTCATGGTCATCAAGTTGTTAATTTCTTCCACTTGTGGAGGTCTTAGCATCAGTAAAACAACTCAGTAAATGTGCATCACATACTGTTTAGGTACTTCAGAGAGGAACTAAAGATTCTGAGACTGCCATATGGCTGATTTACTGTTTAAATTGTTACCAGTTCTCCTAGCCCAACTGCTACTTTTGTCACTACATGTTCACATCCTTTCAATCATTAATTCTTGAGCCAGACCTTTGTGACTCATGGGAGGCCTTGGGAGACTACAGCTTTTCTACAAACAACAGGCAGTCAGAGGACATGGGGAGAGGGCCCTGTTCTGGGAAGGGACCATAGAATCCTGCTTAGTTAAAAAATGAAATGGAAAAATTTATTGAAGGATACAAACTACCAAAATTCAATCATGAAGAAATAGATAATCTGAATAACCCTCCTTCAGTGAAATAATAACTTGTAATTAAAATATTTTCCACAAAGAAAACTCCAGGCCATATAGCTTCACATGAAATAAAAAATAATTCTACACAATTGTCTATAAAATTTAAAAGAAGGGAACACTTCTACTCATTCTATATGAACAACTTTAACTTGATTTTTTAAAAAATGCAATTTAAAAAATACACAAAAATATTCCTCATGAGCATAAATGCAAAAAGTCTAATCAAAACTGTAGTAAATGAAATCCAACAATATATAGAAATATTGCATGACCAAGTAGGGTTTATCCAAGGACTGCAAGGATGTTTTAACCTTTAAAAATCAATCAATGTAGGAAAAGCACTTCTGGAAAGTCAGAGTAAAAAAACCTTCAAAAAATCTCCTGGGCTTCCCTGGTAGCGCAGTGGTTGAGAGTCCGCCTGCCGATGCAGGGGACATGGGTTCATGCCCCAGTCTGGAAAGATCCCACATGCCGCGGAGCGGCTGGGCCCGTGAGCCATGGCCACTGAGCCTGCGCATCCGGAGCCTGTTGCTCCGCAACGGGAGAGGCCACAACAGTGAGAGGCCCACATACCGCAGAAAAACAAACAAACAAAAAATCTGCTCCTCTATAAAATTAACAAGAACCATGACCAAAAACGGTCAGAATTAATTTTGCAGAACTTTGGAAATTAACCAAAGGCATATAGAGTGTCAAAAAACATTTATTCAAGAAAACTGGCTGACTTTCACTAAGAACAGCAAGTTTTATAGCATTTTAATGTTCCAACTTCCAATACCTCTCTCCCTAGCACTGTGGCAGGCTTGAAAATAGTAGGCTAACAGCCATCAAGGGAGGAAGAACAGGTTTGGAGATCCCCAAAAAGTCCTGTCCTCAGAGAATTGTTACCAGTTGACCTCTCTAAGGTCCCTGAAAAAGCCCCATTTACAGGACTTGTATTTTTTTGGACTAAAAGCTCACTCAGTGGGGTAAACCCAATTCCAGAACATTAGTTAAAAGGAATCCATGGAAATTTCTGAGTATGACATGTCCCTGAAGTGTTGATATGAACTGGGTCAAAGAGACTGGCCAAAAAACTAAACAAGGGAATCTTGGGAATGAGATATTCAAAGTATGTTTTGAAAAGCTCTGAATATTCTTTTTTGATCTAGAAAGCTACATACATGTGCAGAGCTGCATGCCAGGAAACACCTGAGAAGGACCTAAACAATTGCCTCTGGCTTTCTTTGAGGCTCTATGCAATCAAAAGGTGAAGGCTAAGGAAGAGGTGTAAACTATCTGAACACTAAATGTAAGTCCCAACACACACACACACACACACACACACACACACACCCTCTTAGCAAAGGGCAAGAGACATATTGATTAGAGGCATTGTAGGTAATATTGATCTAATTATTAGCTGTCCACTAAGATAACCAAGCAGAAGCTTCAGTGTCCACATATTGCTGGGAATACAGACTTTACAGAATTAGTCCAGGAAAATCATTTTTAAGACAAACAGCAATAACAACAAACAACTACAACAATAAACTTTTGGAATTGAGGATATCTGGTTTCCAGAATTGCCACATTATATATAAAATGTCCAGTTTTTAATGACAAAAGAATTACAAGGCATGCAAAGAAACAAGAAAGCATGGCACATACACAGGAAAGAAGTCAATAGAAAGTATCCTTGACGAAGGCCAAATGTTGGACTTAATGGACACAGACATTAAATTAGCTATTAAAAATCTATTCAAAGAACTAAAGTAAAGCATGTCTAAAGAATTAAAGGGAAGTATAAGAATTATATCTTACCAAATACAGAATACTAATAAAGAGATAGAAATTATAAGAAAGGATCACCTGAAAATTCTGGACTTTAAAATAACTAAAATTGAAATTACACAAGAAGGGTTTCAACAGAAGATCTGAGTGAACAGAAGAAAGAGTGAATGAACCTGAAGATAACTTAGTGGAGATTATCCAGTGTGAGGAACACAAGGAAAAATAATGAAGTGACTAAGCTACAGAAAACTGTGAGACATCATCAAACATACCAATGTACTTATAAATTGAAGCCCTAGAAGGAGAAGAGAAATATTTGAAAACATAATAGCTAAAAACTTTCCAAACTTGATGAAAACATTAATCTACACATCCAAGAAGATCAACAAATTCCAAGTAAGATAAACTCAACGAGATCCAGACCCAGATGCATCATAGTCATACTGTTGAAAGATAAACACAGAGAAAAATGGCTCAACATGTACACGTGATCCTCAGTAAGCTTAAAAACTAACTTCGAATAAGCCATGTGGACCAGAAGGCAATGTGATGACATACTCAAAATGATGGAAGAAAAAATTCTCAACGAAGAATTCTATAGCCACAAAATCCATCATTTAAAAGGGGAGAAATTAAGCCACTCCCAGATTAAAAAAAGAGAGACAGAATTTCTTGCTATGAGATCTGTTCAACAAGAAATGTTAAAGGGATTCCTTCCATCTGAAATAGAAAGACACAGGAGAGTAACCCAAATCCACATGAAGAAATAAAGAGCACTTTAACTAGTTACCTTAGCTGAAACTACATATGTAAGTATAAAAATAAATATGTTTTGTTTGTAATATTTTTCTTCTCCTATTTGATTAAAAAAATAATTTCAATTATAAATTTGTGCTGATGGTCTTGTAATTTATATATTTGTAACATATGACAATAATAACACAAAATAAGGGGAGGAAATGAAGCTATATTGATGTTAAAAATATCTATTTAACCAAAAAAAATAAAGAATAAAGGACAAATTCAGGGGGAAAAACACATAAGACATATAGAAAATTAATAGCAAATTGGCTCTCATAAATCCTACCTTATAAGTAATTATATTAAATGTAAAATGAATAAACATTCCAATCAAAAGGCAGAGATTTCCAAATTGGGGGGAAAACCATGATTAATTATATTCTGTGTACAACAGGTATACTTTAGAGTCAAAGCACAAATAGATTGAAAGTAAAAGGGTTTAAAAAAAGATATATCATGTAAACTGTACCTAAAATAAAGCTGGAGCAGCTCGGACAAAATATTCTTTAACAAAAGTTATTGTTAAAAACAAAGAGCATTTTAAAAGGATCAATCTATAAGACATACAATTATTAACATATATACTGAACAACAAAGCACAAAATCACAAAGCAAAAACTGCTAGAATTAAAAGAAAAAAATAGATGATTCAACTATTAAAGTTAGAGACCTCAAAACCCAATTTTCAATAATAAACAGAACAGAGTAATGCCAGCAAGATGGCAGAATAGGAAGTCCCCTGCTTGTATCCTCACTCAGGAATGGTAACTTGGCAGCCATTTACAGACAAAAGTGACTTTGTGGGAGCTTTGGGACTGAGGTTGGAAATTGTGAAACACCAATAGGGTTCAAGATCAAGGAGGATCACATTGAGAAAACAAGCCAATGCCCAGGAAGCTGACTTGCCAACTATAGACCCAACTGCAGAACCCAAAACATCTCCATGCCTCAATGGGCTCAGCTACAGCCCCATATGGTTTTGGTCCTGCCACCATAACCATATATCATGGTACCCAGGAAACATCACACATGATTTTGCCTCAGGCAATAAGCCCACAGACCTTGGTCCTGCCTGTGGACCCTGAAATGACCCATGACCCAGCTCTAGCCCTGTCAGCCATTGTCTTCAAGCAGTACTGCCGGCCTAGGGATCTGGCAGGGGACACACCAATTATTGTCCCCAAACATACTGAAAAGTCCTATAATTCAGCTCCAGCCCCTTCTAGCTGCAGTCTGTGAGAAGTCCTGCCATTCCAGGGAATAAGTTGGAAACATACCCATCTGTACTTTGGGAGATCGGGAAACAGCCCTGTAACTCAACTCCAGCTCCCCTGCACCCAGCCAGCCACTTCCCATGAGCAGTCCTACCTGCCCAGGGACCCACTGGAAAATTCACCTGTCGTGTCTCTGGAGGGAGGCCAGTGAACTTTAGTCAGACAGTAGACCCTGAAGCAGCCTTGTGGCTCAGATCCAGATCCTTCTAGCCACATTCTCCAAGCAGTCCAGCTAGCCCAGTGACCTACCAGAGGACATGCCAGTTAGTGTCCCATGGTGGCAGGCCAACCAACCTTAATCCACAACAGATCTTGAAACAACTTTGTGAATCAGCTCAAGCCCCTCCCTGCCATAATCCACAAGCAATCCTGTCCACCCAGAGATCCACCAGAAGACCCATCTATGCCCTCAAAAGTAAGCCCACCATGGTCTGAAATGGCCCTGTAAGTTGAGTCCCATTCTTATCAGATATGGTCAGGGAGTAGTCCTACCTGCCCAGGGACCTGATAAGAGACACCTCATCATGCCTCCAGAGTCAGGCATACAAACTTCAATTCCAGCTGTGGATCATGATGCAGCCCTTGGACTCAGTTCCAAACCCTCTCAGTCATGGTCCAATGCCAGTCCTGCCTACCCAGGGACTAACCCAGTTACATGGTTGAAGCTCTCCAAAGAACCTCTTGGGAACCATCCCTGTCCATACACTTGATAACAGATTCACCATCTGTGGATCCAACTGTGGACCCTTTTCCCAGTTCTAGACCTTATGAAAAAGGTCCTGGAGACAGTCCCATCTTCCAGGGACAAGACAGGAGCTATGCCTGCCAGAGCACCTTGTAACAGGCCCACCAGCTACAAACACTACTGCAGACCCAGCAATACATGACCTGGCTCTAACCTAATTTACCTACAATTCCCTGGGTAATCCCATAAGTACAAGGAATCTACAGAATTTATTTCCCTGCCAAAAACACTCTGGAAAAACTGAAAAAGTGTTTTCTCCTTCCAATGCACACCCCAATGCAGGCTACACAAACCATGAAGACTCAAACAAAAGAAACTAATAAAGTTCCAGTAACAGATTCCAAAGAAGTGTATATTTATAAATTGCTTGACAAAGAATTCAAAATAATCATCAAAGCTCAGTGAGTTACATCAGAGTAGAAAACAAAAAATCAAGAAAGTAATGCATGAACAAAATAATAAGTTTAATAAAGAAACAAAAATCACACATGCACATGCACACACACAATTTTGGAGTAAAAAATACAATGATAGAACTGAAAAATTCAACAGAGAGCTTCAACAGGAGCCTTGATTATGTAAAACCAGAATAAAACAAATCAGCAAACTCAAAGGGAGATCATTTGGAATTAGACAATGAAAAGAACAAGAACAAAAAGAACAAAAAAGAATGAAGAAAGACTACGTGAATTATGGGATGTCAACAAACAAATAAATATTTACCTTGTCAGAGTCCCTGAAGAGGAAGAAAGGGAGAAAGAAGCAGAAAGATTTCTTAAAGAAATAATACCTGAATACTTCCAAAATCTGGAATAGATATGGACATGAAGGTATGTGAAATTCAAAGGAACCGAAGCAAAATAAAGATGAGCCTGAGATATATTAAAATCAAATAGTTAAAAGTCAAAAACAGGGACTTCCCTGGTGGCGCAGTGGTTAAGAATCTGCCTTCCAATGCAGGGGACATGGGTTCAATCCCTAGTCTGGGAAGATCCCACATGCTACAGAGCAACAAAGCCCGTGCATCACAACTACTGAGCCTGTGTTCTAGAGCCCATGAGTCACAACTACTGAGCCCAAGTGCCACAACTACTGAAGCCTGCGTAACTAGAGCCCGTGCTCTGCAATAAGAGAAGCCATCACAATGAGAAGCATGTGCACCACAACAAAGAGTAGCCCCCACTCACTGCAACAAGAGAAAGCCTACATGCAGCAATGAAGACCCAATGCATCCAAAAATAAAATAAACAAATTTCTTTTTAAGACAAAGGGAAAATTTTGAAAGCAGCAAGACTAAAGTGACTTATTACCTATAAAGGAACCCCTATAAGGTGATCAGCTAATTTCTCAGCAGAAACCCCAGGAGAGAGTGGGGTGATATATTCAAAGTGTTTAAAGAAAAAAACTGGCAAACAAAAATACCACACTCAGCAAAACTTTTCTTCAGAAATGAAAAAGAGGTAAAGACAATCCCTAACCAAAAAAAAAGCTGAGTTTATCACCTCTAGACGTGGCTTAGAAGAAAAGCTAGAAGAGAGTTCTTCAGACTGAAAGGAACAGACACTAAGAAACAATATAAAAACATATGAAAGTATAAAACTGACTGGTAAATGTAAATATACAGTCAAATTCAGAATACTCCAATACTGTAATGTTGGTGCATAAACAAATTTTAACTCCAGTATAAAAGTTAAAAGACAATAGGATTAAAAATAACTATAGCTACAATAATTTGTTAATGGATGCACAATGTAAAAAGATGCAAAGTGTGACTTCAACAACATAAAATGAGGGGGAGGGGACTAAAAGCATAGAGTATTTTGCACACATAATTTATATGAAACTGAAGGTCAGATGTTATCAGCTTAAAATAGATTGTTACAATTATGAGCTGTTTTATGTAAGCCTCATGGTAACTACAAGGAAAAGTTTCTAATAGTTACACAAAAATAAAGAGGAAGAAATAAAAGCACACCATTACAAAAACAAAACAAAACCAAAATAAAACAAACAAAAAAACACCAAATCATGAAGGAAGACGGAATGAGAAGGAGAAAGGAGCAAGGGAACTACAAAACAGAAAACAACAAAATGGCAGGAGTAAGTTCTCACCTACCAATAATTACTTTAAATGCAAATAGTCTGAATTTTCCAATAAAAAGACAGTGGTTAAATTAATTTTTTTAATCCAACAATATGTTGTCTGTAAAAAAACTCACCTTAGCTTTAAGGACACACATAGGCTAAAAGTGAAGGAATGGAAAAAGAAATTCCATACAAATTGTAACCGAAAGAGAGGAGGAGTGGCTATACTTATATCAGATAAAATAAACCTTCAGTCAATATTGGTCAGAGACAAAGGTCACTATATAATAATAAAGGGGCAATTCATCAGGAGAATATAATAATTGTAAATATATATGCAACCAACTTTGGAACACCTATATATTTAAACAAATATTAACGGAAAAATAGACAGCAATACAATAATAGTAAGGGGACTTTAATATCTCACCTTCAACAGTGAATATATCATGTGTACAGAAAATCAATAAGGAAACGGAACACTTGAACACATTATAAGCCAAACATACAGCATAATTTCATCCAACAGCACCAAAATTCTTCTCAAGTGCACATGGAACATTCTCCAGAATAGATCATAAGTTGTGCAATAAAGGAAGTCTTAACAAATTTAAAAATATTGAGATCATATCAAGCTTCTTTTCCAACCACAATGGCATGAAATTAGAAGTCAATAACTGAACAAAATGTTTAAAATTCACAAATATTGGAAATTAAATAACAAACTGCTGAACAACCAAATGGTTAAAGAAAATATCAAAAGGGAAATTTAAAACATATTGAGACAAAAAAAAAAAAGGAAACTCAACAAATTAAACTTTATGGGATGAAACAAAACCAGTTCTAAGAGGGAAGTTTATAGCAAAAAAACACTCACATTAATTAAAAATCTAAATAAAGAACCTAAATTTGCTCCTAAATAAATAGAAAATGAAGAACATCTAAGCCCAAAGTCAACAGAAGAAAGGAAATAATAAAGATTAGAGCAAAAATAAATAAATAAATAAAATAGATATTAGAAAGACAATAGAAAAAAATCAACAAAATTAGTAGTTAGTTTTCTGAAAAGATAAAATATTTGAGAAACCTTTAGCTAAACTAATCAAGAAGAAAAAAGAGGACTCAAATAATAAAATCATAAATGAGAAAGGAGATACTACAACTGATACCACAGAAATATAAAGTAATATGAGACCAATATGAACAATTATATGTCACATTTTGAATAACCTGGAAGAAATGAATAAATTCCTAGGAACATACAATCTATCAAGACAGAATCAAGAAAAAATAGAAAATTTTAACAGAACAATAATGAGTAAAGATATTGAATCAGTAATCAAAAATCTTCCAAAACAGAAAAGCCCAGAACCAGGTGATTTCACGAGTGAATCTCATCAAACATTTAGAGAAGAATTAATTCCAATTCTTCTCAAACTCTACTAAAAAATAAAGAGGAGGGAAGATTTCCACACTAATCTTATGAAGTCAACATTACCCTCATGAGAAAGCCAGATAAGGACACTACAAGAAAAAAAATATATTGACCAGTATCCCTGATGAATATAGATAAAAAAAGCCTCAACAAAATCTAGCAAAATAAATTCAACAGCACATTAAAATTATTATACACCATGATCAAGTGAGATTTATACCTGGGATGCAAGGATGGTTCAACATACACAAACCAATAAATGTAGTATATCACATCAACAAAATGAAACATAAAAATTATATGATCATCTCAATAGATGCATAAAAAGCATTTGACAAAATTCAACATCTATTCATGATAGTAACTGTAAAGAAATTAGAAAACAGGTACCTCAACATAATATTGAGCCATATGTGACAATATTACAGCTAACATCATACTTGATGGTAAAAAGCTGAAAGTTTTCCCTCTTAGATTAGGAACAAGACAAGGATGCCAACTCTCACCACTTCTAGTCAACATAGTACTGGAAGTTCTAGCCAGAGCAAATAGGCAAGAAAAGGGAATAAAATTTATCCAAATTAGAAAGAGAGAAATTAAATTGTCTCTCTTTGCAGGTGACATGATCTTATATAGAAAATCTTAAAGACTCCACCCAGAAATTGTTAGAACTAATAAACAAGTTCAATAAAGTTGAAGAATACAATATTAATGTACAAAAATCAGTTGTATTTCTACACACTAACAATGAATTATTTGAAAAATAAATTAAGAAAGTAGTGTTTACAACAGCATCAACAACAATAAAATATTCAGAAAAAATTTATCCAAGAAGGTGAAAGATCTGTACAATAAAAACTAAAATATTGGTGAAAGAAATTGAATAAGATGCAAATAAATGGAAAGATATCCATGTTCACAGATTGGAATAATTAATATTGTTATAATGTCTATTACTATTCAAGGCAATCTACAGATTCAATGCAATTATTATCAAAATTTCAACGGCATTTTCCACATAAATAGAAAAAACAATCATAAAATTTGCATAGAACCACAAAAGACCACAAATAACAAAAGTGAACTTCAGAAAGAGCAACAAAGCTGAAGACATCACACTTCCTGATGTCACATTATATTACAAAGCTGTAGTAATCAAAATAGTATGGCACTAGCATAAAAACAGACACATAGACTAGTGGATCAGAATCGATAGTGCAGAAATAAACTCACACATATATGATCAACCAACATATGACTGGGGCACCAAGAATAGACAATGAAGAACGGACTGTCTCTTTAATAACTGCTGTTGCAAAAATTAGATATCTACATGCAAAACAATAAAATTTCTTATAACATATTTTTTAAAACCTCAAAATGAACTAAAAACTGAAACATAAGGCTTGAAACCATTGGTATTGGTGGGAATGTGAATTGGTACAGCCATTATGAAAATAGTGTGGAAGTTCCTTAAAAATTAAAAATAGGACCATCATAAAATTCAACAATCCCACTACTGGGTATATATCCAAAAGAACTGAAATCAGGGTCTCAGAGAGATATCTGCACTCCCATGTTCATTGTAGCATATTAACAATAGCCAAGATATGGAAACAACCAACTAAAGTTGGTTCATCAGATAAACTGTTCATGAATAAAGAAAAAATATATATATATGTATACACATACATACATATATAAGAATAGTATTCAGCCATAAAAGGAAAGAGCACCCTGTCATTTGTGACAACATGAATAAACCTGGAGGACATTATGCTACATGAAATAGGCGAGAAAGTGAAAAACAAATACTGTATAATCTTACTTATATGTGGAATCTAAAACATCAAACTCATAGAACCAGAGAATGGCATTGGTGGTTACCAGTGCTAGTGGGTAGAAAGTGGGCAGATGTTGTTCAAAGGGTACTAGCTTTACTTATAAGATGACTAAATTCTGTGAATCTAAGTCACAACATGGTGACTTAGTTTTTACTGTATTGCATGCTTGAAACTTGCTAGGAGAGTTGATCTTAAGTGTACTTACCACACACACAAAAAGTAAAAATATGTAGTGATGGATGCATTAATTAACTTAATTGTGGTAATCATTTCACAGTGTATACTTATATCAAACCATCCTGTTGTAAACCTTAAATATACAACAATTTTATTTGTCAATTATGCTTCCACAAATCCTGAAAAAAAATGATAGATCAACTAGACAAATGAAGAAAAAAATAGAAAACATAACATCTACCAGATATCTGTAGAATACACCACCCCAAAATAGTACAATACACATTCTTCTCAAGTGCACATGGAACATTCTCCAGAATAAGCATATGTTAGGCCATATAACCCACCTCAATAATTTTTTTAAAAATTGAAATCATACAACTCATATTCTATGACCACAAAGATATATTATATTATAAACCAATAACAGAAGAAAACTTTGGAAAAGTCACAATGATGTGAAAATTAAACAATACACTCTTAAAAACCCAATGAGGTAAGGAACAAACCACAGGAGAAATTAGAAATATCTTGAGATGAATAAAATTGAAGAAACAACATACCAAAATTTTGTGGATGTACTAAAGCAGTACTTAAAGGGAAATTTATAACAATAAGTGCTTATATTTAAAAAGAGGAAATAAATCAATAAGCTAACTTTCTACCATAAGAAACAATAAAAGAGAAAATTTAGCCCAAAATAAGTAGAAGAAAGAAATAATAAAAATTAGCATGTTAGTAAAGAAATAGTGAAAAGAAAACAATAGAGAAAATTAATGAAACTAAAGTTGGTTCTTTGTAAATATCAATCAAATTATCATACAATTAGCTAGACTGAACAAGAAAGAAAGAGGGAAGATTCAAGTTACTGAAATCAGAAATAAAAGTAAGGACATAACTACTCACCTTACAGAAATAAAAATTATATAAGGGGGAGGGAGTCAAGATGGCAGAGGAGTAGGAGCATATGGAGTTCATCTCTCGCTACAAATGCATCAAGAATACATCTACAAATGGAACAGTTCTCAAAGAGTGCCTGCTGAACACTAGCATAGGACCTCAGACACCTAAAAGGACAAGAAAGATCCCCATGTAACCATGTATGATGAAAGAAAGAATAAGGGAAAAGGAAGAGGAGAGGAAGCAGGACGAGACTTGCACCCTTGGGGTGGGGGAGCCTGAAGGAGAGGAAAGGTTCCTGTATCTGGAGAAGACCCTCACTAGTGGGGAGATTATCTGGGACAGAAGGGGAGCATTGGGGTCTCAGAGGAGAGGGCAGAAACTGGTCTGTGGCAGGCAGGACAGAGTGAGACTTACACAGATGGTCCATGGCACAGCCTTGCATGCCCCAGCCTGAGACATGTGTCTGCTGATGCACACGGGAGCTGGGTGTTGGAACATGGGGTTTGGAGAGCAGACCCAGGAAGAAGATTGCTGTTGGCTGTGAGGAGACAGCCTAAGGGGATGTGAGTGAGGAATTCCACAACTGGGAAGGCTCATGGAGGAAGACCAGACTGCATAGAAATGAAGGGCCATTGTTGAGTGATGTGCAAAGGTCAGGGATGCCGTTGCAGCCTCTCTCCTCAAGCACCAGCCCTGCTTCTCCAGGCACTAAGGAGGGCTGCTGCCAGAGTGGGCTCATGTGCCCCTGACTGTTGCCTCCTTTGTCCCCACTCTGCCTGGGTGGCCTGCTCTCCCCAGTCGCCACCTCATCCCCCTCCCACCTGATGAGCCTGCAGTCCTGATCACCACCTCAGCACTCTCCCACCTAGGTGAGCTCGTGTTCCCCAACTGTCACTCTGGCCCCCTCCTGCCTGAGAGGGCTTCTGTACCCTGATCGCCACTCCAGCCATGGGTGGGTGTATGTGCTCTGGCAGTCTCAAGAACAGATGCAGGTGGATGGCCCACACACAGAGGTGGGGCTGAAACAACAGCTGAGCCCCAGGGGCTGTGTGACTAAGGAAGAAGAGCTGAAATCTCTCCTCATGGCTGCATGAACTGTGGATTTACACTTCCACTGGTGGCTTTGTAAATTCAATGCCTGTGGAACATTCAAATGGACAAGTGCTCCTGCAGCTGAGATGGGTCTGGCTTTAGCAGCTGTGGGCTTTGTGGGCACATACCTGTGGGTGTTGGGCCAGGCCAGAGTCTGAGCTGCCTCTCTCCCAGTGAGAGTGCTCCAATCCCACCTACCTCACACCACAGATCAGAAACATAGCTAAGAAACACATTTGGGGGCTTCTACTTCAACAACTAGGGAGCAGACCCTGCCCATGATAGGGCAGCGAGGGACAACCACAGAGCAAAGGGGAGGCCCTACTCTATATCCAGGGCAGGCTGTGGTCACCAGAACACCAGTCAAACCCACTATCAAGGGGATAATGGCCAGCATACACTGAGGAAAGGTGACAGTGATCCACATTAAAAACAGCCCTCATACTCAAAACAATAACAAATTATATGTGTATATATATATATATATATATATATGTATATGTATATA
>NW_020172825.1:112028-148400 GCF_003031525.2 Neophocaena asiaeorientalis asiaeorientalis | reverse complement strand
TATATATATATATATATACATATATCCCACTCAGGCTAAACAGTGATGTTCCCACATAAAAATAGCTCTCCAAGACAGCCTGAGGGTCTAGCTTCAAGAGAAAGAGCTCCCAGCACATATAACTTGAAGGCCAGTGGGGCTTTAGTGCAGGAGCCCCATAAGGCTGGGGAAAATGGAGACTCCACCCTTGGAAGGTGCACACAAGGTCTCACATACACTGGGATCCAGCACAAAGCAGTACATCCATAGAAACCTGGGCTATACCTAACTAGGTGTGTTAGAGGGTCTCCTGGGGAGGTGGGGGTTGAATGTAGTTCACTGTGAGGACAAGGACACTGGTAGCAGAGACCCCAGGGAATATTAATCAGAGTGAGCTCTCCTGGAGGTCCCTATTTAAGCACCAAGAGCCGGTTCCACCCCACAGCCTGCAGGCTCCATTGCTGGAACATCTCAGGCCAACAACCAACAAGACAGGAACACAGACCACCTATCAGTAGACAGGCTGCCTAAAATGGTACTAAGTTCACAGCCAGCCCAAAACATATCCCTTGACACAGACCTGCCCACAAGAGGGTGGCAGGAAGACCCATTGGAGGGCAGGCAGGAAGCCTGCACAAGCCCCTGGACCAACCTAACCCACCAGAGGACAGACACCAGAAGCAAGAGAAACTATGATCCTGCAGCCTGTGGAAAGGAGACCACAAACACAGTAAGTTAGACAAAATGAGATGAGAGAGAAATATTGCAAATGAAGGAGCAAGGTAAAAACCTACAAGAACAACTAAATGAAGAAGAGATAGGCAATCTAGCATAGTAATGATAGGAAAAAGAATCCAAAATCCTGGAAAAAGAATAGAGGCACAAACCAAGAAGATACAAGAAATGTTTAATAAAGAAATAGAAGACTTAAAGAACAAACAGAGATGAACAACACAACTGCAATGAAAAATACACTATAAGGAATCAATAGCAGAATAACAGAGGCAGAAGACAGAATAAGTGACCTGAAAGAGAGTGGTGAAATCACTGTCACATAACAGAATAAAGAAAAAAGAATGAAAAGATATGTGGACAGTCTCAGAGACCTCTGGGACACCATTAAACACATCAACATTCACAGTACAGGGGTCCCCAAAGAAGAGGAAGCAAAAAGGCCTGAGAAAATATTTGAAGAGATTATAGTCAAAAACTTCCCTAATATGAGAATAGAAATAGTCACCCAAGTCCAGGAAGTGCAGAAAGACCCATACAGGATAAACCCAAGGAGGGACATGCAGAGACACATATTAATCAAACTAACAAAAAGTAAATACAAAGAAAAAACATTAAAATCAAGAGGGAAAAGCAAAAAATAACATACAAGGGAATCCCCATAAGGTTATTAGCTGATATTTTAGAAGAAACTCTGCAGGTCAGAAGGGAGTGGCACAATATATTTAGAGTAATGAAAGGGAAAAACCTACAACCAAGAATACACTATCCAGTGACGCTTTCATTTAGATTTGACAGAGAAATCAAAAGCTTTACAGAAAAGCAAAAAATAAGAGAATTCAACACCAAACCAGATTTGAATCAAATGCTAAACTTCTCTATGGGGGTGGGGGGGAAGAGGCCACAACTAGAAACGAGAAAATTACCAATGCAAAAGCTCACTGGTAAAGGCAAACATACAGTACAAGTAGGAAATCATCACACACAAATATGATATTAAAACAAGCAATTGTGAGAAGAGGAGAGTACAAGTGTAGGAAATGGGAACCGCACTTGAAATTAAGAGAACAGCACCTTAAAACAACTTTGCATATATAGACTCCTATGTTAAAACCTCATGGTAACTGCAAACCAAAAAAACTACAATAGATACACACACACAAAAGAAAAAGCAACCCAAACACAACACTAAAAATGGTCACCGCACCACAAGAGAAGAGAACAAAAGAGAAAGGGAAGAAAAAAGACCTACAAAAACAACCCCAAAACAATTGAATGGCAATAGGAACATAGGAACATACATATTGATAATTAACTTAAATGTAAATGGACAAAATGTTCCAATCAAAAGACAGAGAGTGGCTGAATGGATACAAAAACAAGACCCGTATATATGCTGTCTACAAGAGACCCACTTCAGACCTAGGGACACATACAGACTAAGTGAGGGGATGGAAAAACATATCTGTGCAAATGGAAATCAAAAGAAAGCTGGAGAAGCAATATTCGTATCAGACAAAATAGACTTTAAAATAAAGACTGTTACAAGAGACAAGGAAGGACACTACATAATGATCAAGGGATCAATCCAAGAATATACAACAATTGTAAATATATATTCACCCAACATAGGAGCACCTCAATATATAACAGAAATACTAACAACCATAAAAGGAGAAATTAACAGTAACACAGTAATAGTGAGGAATTTTAATATCCCATTTACACCAATGGGCAGATCATCCAGACAGAAAATAAATAAGGAAACACAAGCCTTAAATGACACATTAGACCAGATAGACTTAACTGATATTTCTGGGACATTCCATCCGAAAGCAGAAGAATACACTTTCTTCTCAAGTGCACATGGACCATACTCCAGGGTAGATCATATCTTGGGCCAAAAATGGAGCCTCGGTAAATTTAAGAAAATTGAAGTCATATCAATCATCTTTTATAACCACAATGCTATGAGATTAGAAATTAATTACAGGAAAAAAATGTGAAAAACACAAACACATGGAGGCTAAACAATATGTTACTAAACCACCAACAGATCACTGAAGAAATCAAAGAGGAAATTTAAAAAATTATCTAGAGACAAATGACAATGAAAACACAATGATCCAAAACCTATGGGACACAGCAAAATCTGTTCTAAGAAAGAAATTTATACCAATACAATCTTACCTCTGGAAACAAGAAAAATCACAAATAAACAACTTAACCTTACACCTAAACCAACTAGAGAAAAAAGAACAAACAAAACCCAAAGTTAGTAGAAGGAAAGAAATCATAAAGATCAGAACAGAAATAAATGATATAGAGACAAAGAAAACAATAGCAAAGATCAGTGAAACTAAAAGCTGGTTCTTTGAGAATGTAAATAAAATTGATAAACCTTAGCCAGTCTCATTAAGAAAAAGGGGGAGGGCTTCCCTGGTGGCACAGTGGTTAAGAATCTGCCTGCCAATGCAGGGGACACGGGTTTGAGCCCTGGTCTGGGAAGATCCCACATGCCACAGAGCAACTAGGCCCATGCTCCACAACTACTGAGCCTGTGCTCTAGAGTCCGCAAGCCACAACTACTGAGTCCGTGTGCCTAGAGCCTGTGCTCGCAACAAGAGAAGCCATCGCAATGAGAAGCTCGCACACCACAATGAAGAGTAGCCCCCACTCATTGCAGATAAAAGAAAGCCCATGTACAGCAATGAAGACCCAACGCAGCCAAAAATAAATAATTTTTTTAAAAAAAGAAAAAGCAGGAAAGGATTCAAATCAATAAAATTAGGAAGGAGAAAGGAGAAGTTACAACTGACACCACAGAAATACAGAGGATCATAAAAGACTACTACAAGCAAATATATATCAATAAAATGGGTAACCTAGAAGAAATAGACAAATTCTTAGAAAGGTACAACCTTCCAAGACTGAATCAGGAAGAAATAGAAAATATAAACAGACCAATCACAAGTAATGAAATTGAAACTGTGATTTTAAAACTCCCAACAAACAAAAGTCCAGGAACACATAGCTTCACAGGCAAATTCTATCAAACTTTTAGAGAAGAGTTAACACCTATCCTTTTGAAACTCTTCCAAAAAATTGCAGAGGAAGGAACACTCCCAAGCCCATTCTATGAGGCCACCATCACCCCGATATGAAAACCAGACAAAAGTACCACAGAAAAGAAAATTACAGGCCAATATCACTGAGGAACATAGATGCAAAAATCCTCAACAAAATACTAGCAAATCAAATTCAACAGCACATTAAAAGGATCATACACCATGATCAAGTGGGATGTATCCCAAGGATGCAAGGATTCTTCAGTATACACAAATCAATCACTGCGATGCACCACATTAACAAATTGAAGAATAAAAACTATATGATCATCTCAATAAATGCAGAAAATAATTTGACAAAATTCAACACCCATTTATGATAATAACTCTCCAGAAAGTGGGCATAGAGGGAACCTACCTCGACATAATAAAGGCCATATATTACAAACCCATAGCAAACATCATTCTCAATGGTAAAAAACTGAAAGCATTTCCTGTAAGATCAGGAACAAGACAAGGATGTCCACCTTAACCAATTTTACTCAACATAATTTTGGAAGTCCTAGCCATGGCAATCAGAGAAGAAAATGAAATAAAAGGAATCCAAATTGGAAAAGAACAAGTAAAACTTCATATGACATACTATACATAGAAAATCCTAAAGATGCTACCAGAAGACTACTAGAGCTCATCAATGAATTTGGTAAAGTTGCAGGATACAAAATTAATACACAGAAATCTCTTGCATTCCTGTATACTAACAATGTAAGATCAGAAAGAGAAATTAAGGAAACAGTTCTATTTACCACCACATCAAAAAGAATAAAATACCTAGGAATAAACCTACCTAAGGAGGCAAAAGACCTGTACTCAGAAAACTATAAGATACTGATGAAAGAAATCAAAGATGACACAAACAGATGGAGATACACCATGTTCTTGGATTGGAAGAAACAGTATTGTCAAAATGACTATACTACCCAAGGTAATTTATAGATTCAATGCAATCCCTATCAAATTACCAATAGCATTTTTCACAGAATTAGAACCAAAAAATTTACAATTTGTATGGAAACACAAAGGACCCCAAATAGCCAAAGCAATCTTGAGAAAGAAAAACAGAGCTGGAAGAATAAGGCTCCCTGACTTCAGACTATACTGCAAATCTAAAGTAATCGAAACAGTATGGTTCTGACACAAAAACAGAAATATGGATCAATAGAACAGGATGGAAAGCCCAGATACAAACCTATACACCTATGGTCAATTAATCTATGACAAAGGAGGCAAGAATATACAATGGAGAAAAGACAGTCTCTTCAATAAGTTCTGTTGGAAAAACTGGACAGCTACATGTAAAAGAATGAAATTAGAACACTGCCTAACACCATACAGAAAAGTAAACTCAAAATGGATTAAAGACCTAACTGTAAACCTGGATACTATAAAAGCATTAGAGGAAAACATAGGCAGAACACGCTCTGACATAAATTACAGCAATTGATCCACTTCCTAGAGTAATGAAAATAAAAACAAAAATAAACAAGTGGGACCTAATTAAACTTGAAGGCTTTTGCACATCAAAGGAAACCATAAACAAAATGAAAAGACAACCCTCAGAATGGGAGAAAATATTTGTAAATGAAGCAACCGTCAAGGGATTAATCTACAAAATATACAACGGCTTATGCAGCTTGATATCAAAAAAATAACTCAATCAAAAAATGGGCAGAAGATCTAAATAGACATTTTTCCAAAGAAGATATACAGATGGCCAAAAAAGCACATGAAAGATGATGAACATCATTAATTATTAGAGAAATGCAAATCAAAACTACAATAAGGTATCACGTCACACCAGTCAGAATGACCATCATCAAAAAATCTACAAAAAATAAATGCCAAGGAGGATGTGGAGAAAAGAGAATCCTCCTAAACTGTTGGTAGGAATGTAAATTGATACAGCTGCTATGGAGAACAGTATGGATGTTCCTTAAAAAACTAAAAATAGAGCTACCATATGATCCAGCAATCCCACTCCTGGGCATATATCTGGGGAAAACCATAATTTGAAGGATTATACACCCCAATGATTATTGTAGCACTATTTATAATAGCCAGAACATGAAGGCAACCTAAATGTCCATCAAGAGATGAATGGATAAAGAAGATGTGGAATATATATACAATGGAATATTACTCAGTCATAAAAAATAATGAAATAATGCCATTTGCAGCAACATGGATGGACCTAGAGATTGCCATACTGAGTAAAGTAAGTCAGATAGAGTAAGATAAATGTCATATGATATCTCTTATATGTGGAACTTGAAAAATGTTACAAATGAACTTATTTACAAAACAAATAAAGTCACAGATGTAGAAAACAAACTTATGGTTACCCGGAGGAAAGTTGGGGGGGGTATAAATTGGGAGATTGGGATTAACACACACTACTATATATAAAAGACATAACTAATAAGAACCTACTGTATAGCACAGGGAACTCTACTCAATATTTTTTAATGACCTATATAGGAAAATAATCTAAAAAAGAGTGGATATATGTATACGTATAACTGATTCACTTTGCTGTACACCTGAAACTAAAGCAACATTGTAAATCAACTATACTCCAATAAAATTTTTAAAGTATATAAGGATATTGTTGAGCAATGTTAAAACATTAGATAATTTATGAGAAGGACAACTTTCTTTTTGAATTTTGGTTTTCTCAGGGTATATGCCCAGTAGTGGGATTGCTGGGTCATATGGTAGTTCTATTTGTAGTTTTTTAAGGAACCTCCATACTGTTCTCCATAGTGGCTGAACCAATTCACATTCCCACCAGCAGTGCAAGAGTGTTCCCTTTTCTCCACAAGAGAGGGACAAATTTCTTGAGAGGCACACACTGGCAAAACTCAAGCAATAGAAAAATCAGAATAGATAATTTACAATTCAAGAGATTGAATCCTAACAGACGTTTAAAGAAATAACACTAATCCTTTACACACTCTTTTAAGTGAAAGAGGAGGAAGAAACAATTCACAGCTATGTGGTCCATTCAATGAGGCCCATAACACCCTGATACCAGAACCAGACAAAGACATCACAAGGAAAGAATATTACAGACTATGCTTTCTGCTCTGACGTATAATGAGATTAGAAGTCATTACTACCACCTACATGGGAAATAGTATGAACAAACTAAAGTGAATAACTGTTTTAAACTAATCAGAGAATTGAGGTCAGAAGGCAAACAAACATGCAAAAGCTCAAGAGATAGGCAAATACAGAGAATCAGCTTGCTGGGAGTAGAAACTGCTGAAGACAGCAACTGATAGAAACATTTAAAGGATAATTGATGAATTGCTGGAGTATGGACTCGGTAGAGACTTAAAAACTACTGAAAGCCCAGTCTTAGAAGAGATCCACATTTCTGTGAGCTTTTCCTAGAGAAGCCTAAAGAGATTCTCACATTTAAGATGCAGAAAAATGCCCTCATGCTTCAGTCATGTTTAAGGAAAAGCAACCATTTAAAAATGTGCCTACAAGGAAAGCAGCCATTTTGATAAAGTCTCAGAGCATTCTGTTCCCCAGGGAAGTGGTCTGCCCTCTGAGGAAACTACTTCACCTGAGCCTTTTCTGAACTAGGAGAAATGCAACTGGATGACATGAGCCCCCTCTGGCCTCCACTTATCACATAAGGGAAGAAAAATATAGTCTAAGTCACTCTTCTGAAAGTCATAGCCCAGAGGGATTTAATCATAAGGTTATAGAACACTCATACCTAATACCATACTACGACATCAACAGGTCTTTAGTTTAATAGCAGTGGATTACTACTGAGAGAGATGGAAGACACAGACTCTACTCAAGAAGAAATTTCTAGAAAAACCCCAAAACAGTATGGGAACAAAAATACTAGAGGAGATTGAAGCTTCTTACACCTATAGCTACAGAACTCGTTAAACATAGCATAACCCCTAATCAGATAAATAGGAAACCTCACACAAGGGCCTATTATCTCAGATCCTATTATTCAGTGTATCATGTTTTGTTTCAACAAAAACTACAAGGCATGCTAAAGACAGGAAAAAACGCAGTCTGAAGAGACAAAGCAAGCATCAGAATGATACTCAGATATGGCAGAAATTAGAAATTATCAGATCATGACTTTTAAATGGACTATGATTAATATAAAAAGTCTTCTAACATAAGAATTAGGCATACTATTGAATTATGTTTTTTAATCCTCTCTGCCAATCTCTTTCTCTTATACTGAGGTGAAATTTACATAACATAAAAATAACGTACAATTCGGTGACATTTAGCAATAGACAATGTCATGCAACATTAACTCTTCCGAGTTCCTAAAAATTTTCATCACTCCAAAAAGAAAACCACATACCCATTAAAGAGTTTATTCCAATTGCTCCTTCCTCCAGCCTCTGACAACCACGAACCTGCTTTCTGTCTCTATGGATTCGCCTATTCTGAATATTTTACATAAATGGAATCACAATAAGTGACCTTTGTGTCTAACTTTATTAACTTAGCATTATGTTTTTTATGTTCATTTATGTAGTAGCATCTATTAGTACTTTATTTCTTTGTATGACTCAAAAATATGCCATTCAATGGCTACATGACATTTTGTTTATCCATTTACCATTTGATGGGCTTTGGGGCTGTGTCCACCTACTGGGTATTGTGAATACTACTGTTAGAAAAATTGTGTACAAGTTATGTTTGAATCTCTCTTTCTCTCTCTCTTGGTCTATATCTATTAGTGTAATTGCTGTGTTATATGGTAATTCTATGTTTAGCTTATTGAAGAATTGCAAAACTGTTTTTCACAGTGGCTGCATCATTTTACATTCCCACCAGTAATGGACAAGTGTTCCAATTTCTTCATATTTTCACCAGTACTTGTTACTTTCCAGTTTTATTTAAATTATAGCCATCTAGTTGGTGTGAAGTGGTATCTCATTGTGATTTTGACTTGCATTTTACTAATGACAAATGATGCTGAGCATCTTTTAATGTACTTGTTGGTCATTTGTATATCTTATTTGCAGAAATGTCTATTCAAGTCCTTTGCCCATATAAAAAGTTAGGTTGTTTGTCTTTTTGTGTTGAATTTTAAGTTTTTTTTAATATTTTCTGAAAATTAAACACTTATTAGATCTATGATTTGCAAATTTTTTCTCCCATTCTATGGAATGTCTTTTCACTTTTGTTATAGTGTCCTTTGATGCACAGTTATTAATTTTGATGAGTCAATTTCTTTTTTCTTTTGTTGCTTGTGCTTCTGTCCAATTCAATGTCATGAAGAATTTTCCCTGTTTTCTTCTGAGAGTTTTACAGTTTTAGCTCATACATTTAGGTTGATAATCCATTTTGAGTTAATTGTTGCATATTCTGTAAAGAAGGGAGTTCAACCTTATCTTTTATATGTGGCATCATTTCCTGAAGAGACTATTTACAGTACTGAATGGTCTGGCACTCTTGTCAAAAATCAACTGACAATAGGTATATTGGATTATCTCAGACTCTAAATTCTATTCCATTGATGATATGTCTATTTTTATGCCAGTACCACACTATTTTATTTACTGTAGCTTTATTGTAAGTTTTGAAAATGGGAAGTGTGTATCCTCCACCTTTGTTTTACATTTTCTAGGTTTTTTTTTTCCTATTTGGGGTCTTTTGTGATTTCATATGAATTCCAAGATTGGCATTCCAATTTATGCAAAAAATTGTAGTTGGGATTTTCATAGCAATTACATCAAATCTGTAAATCACTTTGGATAGTATTGCCATTTGAACAATATTAAGTCTTCCAATGCATGAACATGGATATCTTTGTCTTTATTTAGGTCTTATTTACTTTTTTTCAGCAATATTTAGTAATATTCTGCGTACAAGTCTTGTACCTCCTGGAATAAATTTATTCCTAGGTATTTTATCCTGTTTGGTACTATTTAAATCAAATTGTTCTATTAATTTTACTTTCAGATTATTTATTGCAGGTGTATAAATACAACTGATACATTGTGTGTTGATCTACTTATTTGCAACTTTGCTGAATTCATTTATTATCTCTAAAGGTTTTTTTAAGATTATTTAGGGTTTTCTATATATATTTATGCCATCTGTGAATAGAGGTACTTTTCCTTCTTAATTTTCAATGTGGATATTTAATTTCTTTTCCTTGCCTAAAACTTCCAATATAAAATAGAATAGAAGTGGTAAAAGCAGCCATACTTGTCTTGTTTCTAATGTTAAGGGAGTAACTTTCAGTCTTTCACAATTGAATATAATGTTGGCTGTGGGTTTTTGTTAAATATCCTTTAATACGTTAAGTAAGTTTCTTTCCATCCCTAGTTTGTTGAGTGTTTTTACAAGAAAAGGGGTTTGATACTGTGAGATTATTTTCTGTATCAAGTGAGATTATCATGTATTTTTCCTTTATTTTATTAATGTGCTATATTACATGATTGATTTTCATATGTTGATCCACCTTCACAAACCTGGGATAAATTCCATTTGGTTATGATATACACAAGTCTCAGGTTCTGTTCATTTTATTCACACTTTTCTTTTTCTGCCTCTCAAACTGGATAATGTCAATTGATCTATTTTTTCAAGTTTACTTGTTTCTTCTGGTGTTCAGATGTGCTTGAATCCCTCTAGTGAGTTTTTTTGTTTCATTTATTGTACATTTCATCTCCAGAATTCCTATTTAGTTCCTTTTCATAATATTCATGGCTTTATTGATATTCTCTATTTGGAGAGACATAATTTTCTTGGTTTCTTTTAATTATTTGTGTGTAATTTTCTTTAGCTCTTTGAGCATATTTAAGACAATTGATTAAAAGTATTTTTCTACTAAGTCTAATGGCTGGGCTTTTTCAAAGATAATTTCTATTATTTTCTTCTGTGAATGGCCCATGTAATATTTTGTTTGAAAACTGGACATTTCTAGTATTTAATATGTTCATTCTGGAAATCAGATGATCCCTCCACCTTAGTACTTACTGATTTTTGTCTGTTGTTTGCTTGTTTAGTGGTTTTCCTAAACCATTTTTGAAAAACCATATTATTTGTCATTTGTGGCTACTGAATTCTGTGTTAACCTCATGGTAAGCTAGTGTTTTTTAAATTTTCTCAAATTATTGGAGCAAAGAAGAAATTAAATTAAATTTTAAAAGAGAATAAGAAAAAAGGGAGGAAAAATAAAAGAGCTTTACAAAAACTCTCCCAGTTTTGGCTCTGTGTGTGGGATTTTCTCCAAAATATAGCCAGGCTATTTACAGCTCTGCCTTAGCCTTCACTTCCTATTTGTGTGGTATCTGAAGGGGTAAAATCTTAGCATCTTCTCAGGTCTTTTCTGGGCATGATTCTTCCCTTGTGTACGTGCATGGCCTTTTCAATTTTTTGGTATATGCAGGAGCTTTTAAAAGGCCTCATTTTCCATATATCTCTTTTCCTAATCTCTTCCTTTCCACCATATTCAGTCTGCTTATCGTTTGTCCCAACTGTTGTTTCTTGCCCTCAGATTGCTGCAGCAAGTACTGTGTCTTTAAATGTTTTCAGCACAAACTATCTGGAAGCTTCCCCAGCCATGGGTCTACTCTGAGTTGGGTAAAACAAAGGCAAGCCCATGCACTGTACTTTCAGGGAGGCACAAGACAAACCAAAGCTCACAACCACATTCTTTGAAAATAAGGTCTGAATTGGTTTCTGTGGCCCTAATAACCTGCATTAGGAGATTGGGGCTGCCCTCCTCATGGTTGCTTGTATGAGTTTGCTAGGGCTACATAATAAAATGCTACAGATTGGGTGACCTAAATAGCAGGAATTTATATTTTCTCAGAGTTCTGGAGGCTACAAGTCAAAGATCAAGATACCAGCCTCTTTGGTTTATTCTGAGGCTGGTATCCATATAAGAAAGCCATATCCTTTGGCTTCCATATAGCCATCTTCTTTCTGTGTCCTCAAACTGCTTTTTCTTTGTGCATGCACATCCCTGGTGTGCCCAAATTTTATCTTCTTATAAAGATACCAGTCAGATTAGATTAGGCTCAACTCATATGACCTCATTTAACCTAATTGCATCTTTAAAGACCTTATTTACAAATACAGTCACATTCTGAAATAATGGGGGTTAGAACTTCAACACATTAATTTTGAGGGTACACAATTCACTCTATAACATTCCACTCTCTGGATCCCCTAAGTTCATCTTCTTCTAACATGTAAATATATTCATTCCATCCCAAAGAGACTCAAAAGTTTTAACTCATTTCAGAATCAACTCTAATTTCCAACTCTCATCTAAATATCATCTAAATCAGGTATGGGTGAGACTTTATGTATAATTCATCCTGAGGCAAAATTTCTCTTCAGCTGTGAACCTGTGAAACCAGGCAAGTTATCTGCATACAAAATACAAACAGGGATAGAATAGACATTCCTTTTCCAAATGGAAGATATCAGAAAGAAGGAATCATGAGTCCCAAGAAGTCCACAACCTATCAGGGAAAATTCCATTATATTTTAAGACTCAAGAATAGTCCTCCTTTTCTCAGTGTTCTGACTTCCTGCACTATCAGGGTGATGGTTCTGGGCCCTCGATGGCAGCCATGTTGATCACTGAATTACCTTTTGGATCATTTTCCCCTTTTCTTGAAGGAAAAATCATGTTCACAGGTAAATAAGTCTATTGTCATATCCTGTAGAATCCCAGAAGTCCAAAAGCTTTCCCTCATTTTGCTCCATCTCTACCTCCTTTAGTCCAACCTGGAAGTGTTTTTGCTGTTAAAACACATCTCAATTCTTGGCTTCATCTGAGATGGATTGTTCGTCAGTGAGTCATACCTGTAAGTCTCTTTATGGAGTTTTTTTCCAGCCACACTTTGGTGTTCTCTTCAGAACATGCTTTCTTATATTTTGAAATATGGATAGGCTGATAATTTTCCAAATTTTCAAGTTCTGGTTCCTTTTTGCTTAACAATTTCTTCAATTTTTCCGTCTCTTCTCACATTTTCCTATAAACAGCAAAGAGAAACTGAAGTATAGTGTCAACAATTTGTTTAGAAATCTCCTCAGTTATGTGATGATCCAAGATCATCACATACAATTTCTACTTTCAATAAGACACTAGAACACAATTCAGTTAACTTCTTTGCCATTTTGTAGCAAAGATCAACTTTCCTCCAGTCACCAATAACATGTTATTCATTTCTATTTGAGACGTTAACAGAATCACATTTAACACCCACATTCCTACTAACAGTCTCTTCAAGAAAGTCTAGTTGTTTTCTAACACGTACCTCAAAATTCTTCCAGCCTCTACCCATAATCCAGTTTAAAAGCCACTTACACATTTTTGGGTTTTGTTACATTTCATGGCACCAAAATTTGTATTATTATGTTAGAACTGCCATAACAAAATGCCACAAACTGGGTAGCTTAACAGGAATTAATTTTCTCACAATTCTGGAGGCTTGAAGTTCAAGCTCAAGGTGTTAGTAGGTTTGGTTTCTTCTGAGAACTCTCTTTTTGGCTTGCAGATTGTCCCTTTACTGAATTGTCATATGGCCATTTCTCTGTGCATGCACTTCCCTGGTGTCTCTTTTATGTGTCCAAATTTCCTCTTCTTATATGGATACCAGTCAGACTGGATTAGGTGCTACCCACATTACTTTATTTAACCTTAATTACCTCTTTGAGGGCTATATGCAAATAGAGTTACATTCTGAGGAACTGAACTGAAATTCAACATATTTGGGAGGGACACAATTCAGTCCATAATTCTACTACAGATCTGGCATGTGGTGAGATGGTAGGTAGGCAGTTAAAAATGCCATAATACTCTTACCCCAAAGCACCTGCTCCTTCCTTCAACAAGCTTTCCCTTGGCTTTTGTGAGTTTTTTTCACTAAAATCCAGAATTCTAGTCAAGTTGATTATGACAATTTTTAATTTAAAATTTTTATTATTTTATTTTATTTTTGCAGTACACAGGCCTCTCACTGTTGTGGCCTCTCCCGTTGTGGAGCACAGGCTCTGGACGTGCAGGCTCAGCGGTCATGGCTCACGGACCCAGCCGCTCCGTGGCATGTGGGATCTTCCCAGACCAGGGCACGAACCTGTGTCCTCTGCATCGGCAGGCAGACTCTCCACCACTGCGTCACCAGGGAAGCCCTAAAATTTTTATTTTTTAGATCAGTTTTAGGTTCACAGAAAATCTAAGTGGAAAATACAGAGATTTCTCAAACATCCCCTGTTCCCACACATGCACACCTTCCCTACTATCTTACATCTTTCACCAGAGCAGTACATTTTTTACAATGTACTATAAAGACAATGTACAATGTACTAAAAGGTTTATAAGATAAACCTATATCAACAAATCATTATTATGCAAAGTCCAGTTTATATTAGGGTTTGGCCTTGGAATTGTGTATTCTATGGGCTTTGTCAAACATATAATGACATGTATCCATCATTGTAGTATCTTACAGGATGATTTTACTGTCCTAAAAATTCTCTACTTTCTGCCTATTCATCACTTCCTCCCTACTAATCCCTGTCAACTACTAATCTTTTTTACTATCTCCATAGTTTTGCCTTTTCCAAAATACCATATAGTTGGAATATAACAGTAGAGAGCTTTTTCACATTGCATTTAATTTTCCTCCATGTTTTTTCATGGCTTGACAAATAATTTTCTTTACTGCTGAATAATAGTCCACTGTCTGTGGGCACCACAGTTTATAAATTCACCTACTGAAGCACATATTGGTTGTTCCAAATTTGGCAGTTATGAATAAAGCTTCTATAAACATCTGTGTAGACAGAAGTTTTCAATTTATTTGGTTAAATACCAAAAATCACAATACATGGATTGTATGTTAAGTGTATGTTTAGTGTTATAAGAAACTGCCAAACTGTCTTCCAAACTGACTGTAGCATTTTGCATTTCCTCCAGCAATGAATGAGTTTCCTATTGCTCCATATCATCACCAATGCCAATCTCATCTGCTATTGTCTATGTTCTGGAATTTGGCCATTCTAGTGGGTTTGTAGTGGTATCTCATTGTTTTAATTTGCATTTCCCTGATGACAATAATGTGGAGCATCTTTCCATATGCTTTTTTGCCATGTGTATGTCTTCTTTGGTGAGGTATTTTTTAAGGTCTTTGGCCCATTTTTTAAAAAACATCTTTATTGGAGTATAATTGCTTTACAATATTGTGTTAGTTTCAGCTGTATAACAAAGTGAATCAGCTATATGTATACATATATCCCCATATCCCCTTCCTCTAGTGTTTCCCTCCTACCCTCCCTATCCCACCCCTCTAGGTGGCCACAAAGCACTGAGCTGGCCCATTTTTAAAATCAGTTGTTTATTTTCTTATTGTTGAATTTTAAGAGTTCTTTGTATATTTTGGATAAGAGTTCTTTACCAGAGGTGTCTTTTGGAATACCATCTCCTAGTCTATGGACTGTTTCCTCATTCTCTTGACATTTTCTTTCTGAGAACAGAAGTTTTTAATTTTAATGAAGCCCACTTTATCAATTGTCTTTTTCATGAATTATATCCCTAGTGTCTTAAAAGTCTGCCATATTCAAGGTCATCTAGGTTTTCTCCTATGTTACCTCCTATTCTGGGCTTTTTTTCTTTACATATAAATAACAGAATTATTTTTTAATATCCTTAAAAGAACGTTAATATTCAGATTAAAATTACATTGAATCTATAGATTAAGTTGGGAAGAACTGATGTATTGACAATATTGAGTCTTCCTATCAATGAACATGAAATCTCTCTCCATTTATTTAGTTCTTCTTTGATATCTTTCATCAGAGCTTCATAGTTTTCTTCATATAGATCTTCTACACATTTTATTAGATTTATACCTAAGTATTTAATATGGGGGAATGTTAATGTAAATGTAATGTATTCTTTTTTTTAACATCTTTATTGGAGTATAATTGCTTTACAATGGTGTGTCAGTTTCTGCTTTATAATAACGTGAATCAGTTATACATATACATATGTTCCCATATCTCTTCCCTCTTGCGTCTCCCTCCCTCCCACCCTCCCTATCCCACCCCTCCAGGAGGTCACAAAGCACTGAGCTGATCTCCCTGTGCTATGTGGCTGCTTCCCACTAGCTATCTATTTTACGTTTGGTAGTGTATATATGGCCATGCCACTCTCTCACTTTGTCACAGCTTACCCTTCCCCCTCGCCATATCCTCAAGTCCATTCTCTAGTAGGTGTGTGTCTTTATTCAAATTCCACATGTCTATTGCTGGTATGTTGGAAAAAATTGACTTTTGTATATTAATCTTGTATTCTGCAACGTTTCTATAAACCAGGAAAAAATTTTTTTCAATTCTTTCAGATTTTCTACAAAGACAATTATGTCACCTGTGAACAAAGGCAGTTTTATTTCTTCCCTCACAACCTGTATAACTTTTATTTCCTTGTTTTGTTGTTGCATTATGTAGAACATCCTGTATGATGTTGAAGAGCAGTGGTGAAAGACCACATCCTTGTTTGTACCTGATCTTAGTGAGAAAGCTTTGAGTTTATCATCATTAAGTATGATGCTAGCTGTAAGGTTTTTTGTAGATATTTTTTATAAAGTTGAGAAAGTTCCCCTCTATCCCTAGTTTTTTGAGAGTTTTTGTCATGAATGAGCATTGGATTTTTTATCAAATGCATTTTATGCATCAATACATCTGTTGATATGATCATGAGACTTTTCTTTTGTCTGTTGATTTGATGGAATACATTAACTAATTTTTGAAAGTTGAACTAGCCTTGCATATGTGGGATAAATCCCACTTGGCTGTGATGTATAATTTCTTTTTTAAAATTAATTAATTTATTTATTTATGGCTGCATTGGGTCTTAGTTACTGCACACAGGCTTTCTTTAGTCACAGCGAGCAGGGGTTACTCTTCAATGCAGTGTGAAGACTTCTCATTTTGGTGGCTTCTCTTTGTTGTGGAGCATGGTCTCTAGACTCGTGGCTTCATTAGTTGTGGCTCGTGGGCTTAGTTGCTCTGTGGCATGTGGGATCATCCCGAACCAGGGCTCGAACCCATGTCCCCTGAATTGGCAGGTGGATTATTAACCACTGGTCCACCAAGGAAGTCCCTGTGATGTATAATTTCTTTTACACATTTTTGGATTTAACTTGTGAATATTTTGTTGAGGATTTTTGCATGTATCTTCATGAGAGACATTCTTCTGTAATTTCCTTCTTTACAATGCCTTTCTCTGGTTTTGGTACTAGGATAATGCTGGCCACACACAGTAAATTAGGAACTATTTCTTCTGCTTGTAGCTTCTGAACAAAATTGTAGAGAACCTGGTGAATTCTACCAACCATTTAAGAAATTGTTTATTTCTCTTTCACTTTTGAAGGATAATTTCACAGGGTACAGAAATCTAGTTTGGGATTTTTTCCTCAATGTTTTAAATATTTCACTCCACTGTTTTGCTCCAGACGTGCAGGCTCGGTGGCCATGGCTCACGGGCCTAGCCGCTCCGCAGTATGTGGGATCTTCCTGGACTGGGGCACGAACCTGTGTCTCCTGCATCGGCAGGTGGAGTCTCAACCACTGCACCACCAGGGAAGCCCTCAGGACTTTTTTTAATCTTCAATTTTTTTGTAGTTTGAAAATGATATGCCTACCTGTGCTGTTGTTTTTGTTATTTACCATTTGGTGTTCTCTAAGCTTCCCAGATCTGTGGGTTTGTGCATGACATTAATTTGGGGATATCCTTAGTCATTATTGTTTCAAATATGTTTCTGTCCCTTTTCTTTCCTTCTTATTCCTACTAAGTGTATGTTACACATTTTGTAGTTGTCCTATAGTCCTTGGATATTCTGTTATGTTTTTAAAAACCATTTTTCTGTCTTTCACTGTGGAAAGTTTTTCATATTCTCAAAATTAGAGATTATTTCCTCAGCCATGTCCTGCCTACTAATGAGGTGTTCTTCATTTCTGTTACAGTGTTTATCTCTAATATTTCCTTTTAAAAGTTTCTTAGAATTTCCACCTCTTACTTACATTATCTGTTTTTGCATGTTATCTTCTTTTTCTATTAAAGTCTTTAGAATGTTAATCACAGGTTTTTAAAAATTCCTCATCTGATAATTCCAACATTTCTGTCACAGCTGACTCTGGTTCTGATGCCTAGTCTCTTCAGATTGTACTTATGCCTTTTAGTGTGGCTTGTAATTTATTCTTGAAAGATGAACCTGATATACTGGGTAAAAGGAATTGCACTAAACAGGCCTGTAGTAATGTGGTGGTGCAGTGTGTTAGGAGGAAAAGTATTCTATACTTCTCTGATTAGGTCTCAGTCATTTGGTGAGCCAGTGCCCCTGGACTGTCAACTTCACAGATGCTCCTCAGTTTTTTTCTCCATTAAGTGGAACAGGAGAGCTAGAGAAGGCTGGAGTTGGATATTTCCCTTTCCCAATGTAGGTAAAATAGTTTCTCCTATTGGCAGGCCTTACTAAGAAGAGCAGAATGCTCTGGCCAATTTCAAAATGGTTTATTTCTCCCTTCCTCTGCTTAAAAATATGAGGGGATTTTTTCTCTGATATATACTATGAGAATGAAGTTGAGCTCCTGGAGAGAAAACTGACAAAAGTATTGGTTCCACTGAAGATTTGAACTCGCAAAATTGTCCACTCTGAACCTCCTTCAGTTCATCAATTACAGTTCAGGTTTTCCTAGCTCAGCACTGGTTCCCACAGAGGTTTCTGCTCATGGATTTCTGCTGTAGTAAATTGTGATTTTCTGTATCTGCCTGTATATCTTTCCAATTTTTCAGGCAGTGGTCTGCCTTGTGGTTTCTCTTCTCTGATGGATCTAAGAATAGTTGTTGATTTTTCAGTTTTTTCAGCATTTTACTTGTTGTTAGCAATGGTGGTTTCTAAGCTCCTTACAGGCAAGTTTTTGTTAGCTTGTTAGTTTCTTCTTTGAAGGGTTGTTAGCTTGTTAGTTTCTTCTTTGAAGGGCCGGAGCCCTGTATTTCTCTACTTTGCAATTTTTGATGATGTTGCTCCTTTGTCTTTTAATAGGTATTTGAGACCATTTACACTTGAGGAAATTATTTTATGGCTTACATGTGCCACTTTATTTGTTTCCTATTTATTTTCTGTTTCCCTTTTCTGGCCTTCCTATGGATCCTTGAACATATTTTTTTAAGGAACAATCTGATTTATCTATGAGTGTCTTTGAGTTTTTATAGTTGTTTTTTGTAGTTTTACCCCTCCTTGGGCATAACAGTATAAACATATACCATGTCATAATCTTCTGATATTGGCATTTGCCACTTCAAGTGATAACCTTACTTCCATTTAGGTTCCTTTACCATCCACACTTTTAAAATACACATATCTGAAGTATTTCCTCTACCTATTTTAAGAACCAAATCAGATAGTATTATAATTTTTATTTCCACCATCAAACATGTTTAAATATCTCATGAAAAGGATAATCTATTATATTTTTACTCTTGTATTCACCCATTCCAATGTTCTCCTTTTCTTTCTTAAGTTCTAAGATATCTTTTATTCTTTCCTTTATGTTTAGAGAACTTCCTTTAAACTTTCTTTACTGATAGGTTTGTTAGAGAAATTCTCTTTTGTTTTCCTTCATCTGAGAATGTGTTTATTTTCTCTTTACCCTGAAAGATTGTTTTGCTGGGTTAAAAAAAAAAGTAGTTGATGATTATTGTCTTTTAGTACCTGAAAAATTAACATTTTTCTACATTAACATTTGCTACTTCCTTTGGTCTTTATGTTTTCAAGTGATAAATGCACTGTCATTTGAATCTATTTTCTTTCCTTAACACACTTAAATGTGTCATTTCTCTCTAGCTTCTTTCAAGATTTTTTCTTTTTCTTTAACTTTCAGAGTTTGATTATGATGTGTTTTGGCATGGATTTCTTTGGGTTTATTTTATTTGGGTTTGTTTAGCTTCCTAAATCTATAGGTTAATGTGTTTTTCTAATTTGGGAGAATTCTAAGCCATTATTCTTTTTCATATTTTTCAGTTCCACTCTCTTCTCTCTTCTGATACTCCAATGTTTTGAATGCTAGTTCTTTTGTTATTGCCCACAGGTCCACAAGACTACTTTTTTTTTTTTTTTTTTTTTTAGTCTTTTTGTTTGTTTATTGTTCAGATTAGATTGGGCAAATTCTTTTTATCTGCCCTCAAGTTCATTAAATCTTTCCTCTGTCATCACCACTCTATTATTCGATCCCATCTATCAGTTTTTTAATTTGGCTATGTATTATTCCTTTCTAAAGTTTGCATTTTGTTCTCTTTTATAAATCCTATTGTTTGGCTGAGATTTTCTATTTTTTATTTGTTTTAAAAGAATTCATGATTGCTTGTTGTAACATTTTCATGACAGCTGCTTTAAAATTGTCAGATAATTTCAACATCTCATCCATGGTGGTGTTAACACTTGTAGACTCTTTTCTCATTCAAGTTGGGGTTTTCCTAGTTCTTGGTATGATTAGCGACTTTCAACTTTATCCTGAACCGTTTAGATATTATATTTTGTGACTCTGGATCCTATTTAATCTTTTTTTATTAGGCAGTTCCTTTGTTTATGTGTAGTTCAAGGTCTTGGTGAGGGTGTATTGTAGGCTTTCTATTGCCCATTCCTCCTACACATACACCTTTTCAGCAAAAGTGGAGTGATGACTCACACTGCTATGGTGTGTGAGAAGTTCAGCTTCCCTCTTAGCCCTGTTGACACCCCAGCAAAAGTAAGGTGCCAACTCACACCACTTTGTTGTCTCCAAGTGGGGGTGAAATGTCACTTCCCCACTGGACCCTGCTGACATCCCACTGAGGAAAAAATATGCCCTGTTCATTCTCACTTGATGTCAGGTGATAGTAGAATCTCAGATGTCCAATGGGCCCATTGTTATCAAGGTTCACTTTATATGGGGTAGAGTGAAAAGTGGTGACTAGCCTTGCCTCACAGTATCTTATTAAGTCTCATTCTACATGGTGTCTCAGCTTGCTACTGAACTCCATTGACACTACCATGTGTGGGGGGTGGGAACTTGGGAACGTGGCATCACTGTTTCCTCCTTGTAAGTAATGGAAGTTCAGCTCTCTGTTCAGTCTTGCTTACACTACTCTAGCTGGGGAATTGACGTACACTGCATGCTTCCACCATATAGAGGGTGGAAGATCAGCACAGTAATACCACCCTGCCAGGTAATCAAAGTCTTATCACCTATTCCATGGTGCAGGGAAATGTAATGGAATAACAATTCCCCATTCAGAGAAGGGGTCTACAGTTATTCCATTGGTATGTGGCTGAAGTAAGATGGATACTGCCAAAGAGTCTGTTCTTAGGTTCTTTGTCTAATAGGAACAGATTTTTTTCCCTTATGTCTGTGCCTATTGGCAGTTCAAGTTGGAGGCTTGAAGCAGTGCCCTAACTAGAATATATGGGAAGTATTAAAGAAACACGGGGACCTCACTACAACATTCCTCAAGTCTCAAGTTTCCTAGGTAGTCCACCTTCTTCCTTCCACACAGTAGGACTGTTGGAGTCCTCCTCTGCTTGTTTGTTATGTTATGTCTAGGGAGTTTTGATTGAAAGGGGGAGAATCTGAGAATAAGGGGGATACTCTCTTTTGGCCTTAATCAGAAATCTCTTACTACTTTATTGGCTTAAAATTTATCTCCCTTCCATATGTCAATTGCCTGAACTCAAGAAATTGTGATCACATTCTACTGAAATGATTCATTGTGATTTAGCAAAAAGTTTTGAGGTTTTATGTAAAAGCCAACTGGACATTATTTTGGCCTTCCTGGTGTGACTTCCTTCACTGCTGTGTGTCATTGACTTTTTGACTCAACTTTGTAATAAAGCTCATGGATGTTTTACAATCTTCTAAGAAATTCATACATCACCTCCATTCAGAGGTGTCCATCAAAACAGGGAACAACACAGTATGTTCAAACATCATGCTGCAGGCCTCCCAGAGCCCCCAAAGTCCCCACAGATACATTCAGTAGCATACCATATTGCATAGATTGAGAAATTTACAGTTCCTGAATTTTTCCTTGGCAAATCTAAGCATTATTTTTAAATCTTGGTCTCCTTCCTCCAGTTGTTCTAGACACTCTATGTATTTCACTCCAGAAGAGCAGCACACTTGCTTGGAGAAATTTCTCCAGCCTGTGATGGTCTTTTTACTTCAAGTCAAGGTGAACTAATGATCAGTGTCTCTGGCATAAAACTATCCAGCAGGACAGTACTTTATGCCTTCAGTAGATCCATTCCTCTAGAAACTATGGCACAGTTTAGAGTATTGTGGTTTCAGATAAATTCAGTATGCCAGTTGAAAGAAAATCATGGTCCTAAATAATTCGGCAAGGAGGAAAATACTTTAAGATTAGTTCTGATCATAGGTAAAGAGAACAAAATTTTCTTTTACAGAGAAATTGTTTCTTGAGTAATGAAGAAACTTTATTTAAAAATTCATACCGAATCCCTCCATCTCTTTGATGGTATACAGTTTTTCCAAAGTTGTGCGCATGTTCTCTTCCCAATTTTCTCTTTTTAGTTCATCATATGATTGGATAACGTGTGGAAATATGTAGAATTTTCACCTTACGTAGATAGTGAATGTTCCATTATTTTGAAATCTGTCATAGAGTACCTCTTCATATAGATATTGAGATTTTTTCCCCCTCATACTATTATGATTAATGTAGGTATAAAATACTGATTAATATTATGATCTTTTTCTACAGTGGCATGATTGAGCCTGAGGACAATTCTATAATTTCTGGCCAATGGACACAATTTTCTTGAGTTTTCACACTGAGGCTACAGTCCAGTCAGAGATGCTCAGTACAAGGATATATGTACATATATTTCTCATTGAAGTCTTCCTTGGCTCCCACTACATAAATTTGGAAGCGCAGCATTTCCTCTCCCTTATCCTGGTTTATTTTCCCTCAGAGATTTTGTCACAATCTGATATGCCATTTGATAACTATCTTGCCAGATTATAAGCATATAAGTTTATAAGGTTATCACCTTATAAACACATAAGCTTTATGAGTAAAGGTTTTGTCCTTTTTTTATAAAACTGCTCTTTCAATGGTGTGTTTTTGGCCATCTTTTTTCATGTTCACCTCTATTCTAAGAAGAAAAAAGAAGTTACTTTTGAGAAAACTGTCTGAGATGTGACTTCTTTGCTCTAATACTGCCTGTTTTCACAAACACTGCATTTGCTGTAAATGTAGTAAGAAGCACCTTTGTACTGAGCACAACATAATAATTGAGATGACGTTCAAACACACTGCTAGATTCATCTCAACCTGCTCTAACAAGAAAGTTCATTTGATACAAATGTGTGTTTCTGAGCTATTTTGCTCATGTAAAACTTAGAATCATGTCACTTTTTCTCTAATGGCTAAAGAGACCTTTCTCTCTAGCAAGAAATGTCTGATTCTGAGCTTCATTTCATTTTGGGCTTTTTGTTGTTGTTATTTGGGGGTTTTTAGTGGATTTTTTTGTTCGTTTATTTTTGGTGCACATACACTTCTTGTTTCATCCAAATTTCTTCTATTAGCAATAAAAATATACTTGTCAGAAAAACATATGATATCGAGATCATTTACAATTATGTTAATTTAAATACTACTTTGACTCATTTTTCTTTAGCTCAAAGTAAGAACTTTGAGCTAGAGAACTTATGAGGACAATGTATAATTCTGAGTTCATTTTCATAAATACTGCTTAGATTCATCTTGATTTCTTCTTACAGTAAGAAAGCAAATATGAGATTATTGTGTTTAATTTAATTTTCAATATAAAACTTAAAAAAATATTTATAATTGGCAAGTATTAGAAGGAAGGGGAACAAAGGGGAGAAGGAACAAGAGAATCTTGGAGAATAGGCAAAGAGCAGAAGCAGAAAATAAAAGGAGAGGGAAGAAATTCTGCAGCCACCATGTATTAGATGAGGTAAAAGAAGGGAGTAAAATCTTGGGGAATCAAATGGTGTCATAATGGGAAGATGAGAGAGAAAAGGAAGGGAAATCTTAAAGAATCAGAAGATTTCAAAAGGGAGAAAATAGTGAAGATTGGCAGTGATTAGAAGACAAGTGAAGGGTGACAAAGAGGGAAAAAATCATGGAGAATTTTCCAGAGTGAGAATGAGAAAAAGGGATGATAAAATCTTATAAAAGTGCCATGGACAAGTAAGGGTAGAAAAGGGAAGAAGTAGGAAGGGAAATTTGGAGACGACATTGGGAAAACGGGGGAAGAAATTCTTGTAGAATTGGCTTGCTCTAGAAAAAGGAAATGGGTGAAGAATACTAGAGATAATCATGTAAAATTGGCAGGTACCAAATACAGAAGTAGAGTAGAGGGAAAGAAGGTAGAGAAAATTTGGGAGAATCACAGATGTAAGAAGTGGTGAGGATGTGAGAGAAAATGCTGATACATTGGCAGATGTCAGAATGGGGAATTGGGGATGGAAAAGAAGAGAATATCCGGGGCTTCCCTGGTGGCGCAGTGGTTGAGAGTCCGCCTGCCGATGCAGGGGACACGGGTTCGTGCCCCGGTCTGGGAAGATCCCACATGCCGCGAAGCGGCTAGGCCCGTGAGCCATGCCCGCTGAGCCTGCGCGTCCGGAGCCTGTGCTCCGCAACGGGAGATGCCACAACAGTGAGAGACCCACGTACCGCAAGACAACAACAACAAAAAAAAAAAAAACAAGAAGAGAATATCCAAGGTACAGATCCAAAATTCAGGTTGAAGGTCCAAAGTCAAGATCCAAGAACAAGTACAGGTCCAAGGTCCAGGTTCCTGTCTGAAGGCCAGATCAAAGTTCCAATTCAAATCCATGTGAAAGTTCTAGATCCAACGTCCAAATTAAGGTACAATGTCCAGGTCCGAGGACATGACCAGGGCCAAGATCAAGAACCATAATGCAAATATAAGGACCAGGTCCAGGTCTGAGGTCTAGTTCCAACATCATTATCTAGATCTGAAGTCCAAGAACAATGTCCAAGTTAAGGTCAGGTTCAAGTTCTGCTCTTTCATCTACTCTCTTTTATCCAATTATTTCATTAGGATGAATTCATGTATGCTGAATTGCTAGTTCACTCCCTAAAGCTTTACTTACATACTGTCAAAGTGCACATTTCTTAGGGCAAACCAAGATCACTCCAGAGCACAGTCATCGTGACACTTCTATGAAGGACTGAACAAAAAATCTCTGGTGATATACTTTCATCTAAGGGTAAACTTAGGATACTAGTGGAGCAGCTGGACTGTGTGTTCTCCAAAAAAATCCTCCTTAACTATCACTTTCCAAAATTAAGATTTAGAAATGCAAGCAATAAATAATGTAATGTAATGCTGCTGGCAAAAGTAGTAGTAGTAGTAGTAGTAGCAGAAGCAGCAGCATTAGAAGAAAGAGAGGGAGAGGGAGGAGGAGAAGGAGAACGAGAAGAAGGAGGAGGGGGGAGAGGAAAAACAGCTCTTCTTTGTTGCTAATCAAAGGTGAAGTTTTTTGCTTTCCCGTTCACTGGGGCAGAAGGTAGATTCAAGCAAATAGTTTCTTATAAAAAGTTAAAGGGCTTAAATGGATGGCCATCTGACAGAGGTGGAAGAATTATAGTTTTCATTTTGCATTTGCAGAGAATTAAATTTGCCTTTCCCTCAACTAGTCTGAATGAATGAGATTGGTCAGTTGTGAGAGCATCTAACTTTTATAGAATGCTCTTCAGTTCACAGAGCACATTCCCACCCCAGTGACACTGCCTTGGTCCTCAGCTTCATCATCTCCCACTGGGATTATTACATCAGCATTCTTTCTGGTCTCCTGTGTCTAGTCCCATGGAGATTAACTGACAGGATCTGATGGAGTCTCTGGACAATTTCTCAGAAAACAGTGTTTATGCACAGTCACAGGAAACTTACCTTAGAATTTCAAGATTTTTTCCCCCTTCCTCTGCATCCCTGATTCTATCCCTGCATTCCTGCTGCAGTCTTACATGCTCTTGCCAGGGTGACCAATGAAACCCTCTGTGATTCTTAATTGCTTCCAAATAAAATCTGAATCCCACAGAATATGTGAACTTATCATCTGCCTCTGCTTACCTATCATATACTATACCTCCTGACATACACCATCCTCTCCAGGCCCTTTAACCCACTGACCTTCCAAGATCATCTATGAGCATCTCTGCCTAGAGTAACTTCTCTCCAACTCCTCCCTACTCTCTCAAAACTAGGGCAGATGTTGCTTTCCTGGGGCATCCACTACTGGAGGCAGATTTGAACACCACTTTTATGTTTTCATTGCCTCATATAAACACACTTGATGGGTCACTTTGCCACATTCAAGTGTGCAATTATAAACTGGCACATTTTTCCTCAACTTCACTTTAGGCTCCTTGAAAGCAAATACAATATTTATGTCCCCAGTATCTAGTACAATGTGGCTGTAGTAAGAGATCAATGAATACTTGCTAAAAATTTATTTGCTGAATAAAATGGATTTTATGGATGATATATGTTAAGTTAAAGTAACTTTATAGAAGCCATGACAATCTGAAGGGTAGATCTGGAATTAAAATCTAAGTACAATTCTTAATCCACTGCCCATGTCCATATGACGTTCATGTGCCATTATCTTGCAAGTGTTTCTCAAAGCCATACTGAGGATATAATCCTCAGGGCTAAGGGCTCTGGTTACACTGGGGTGAGAGAGAGCTGAGAAAAAGGCATATCATTTCCAAGGAGAGCTACCAGTCCTCTTCCCCTGCTTTCATGCTTCCCACTGCCAAGAGAGAGATGTCACTGAAGGACCTAGGCAGGGGGATTGACAATATTCTCATACACCTGCAGACACTGAACTTGCCCCCAAAAGTGATTTAATCAACCAGGTTCTGGGAGAATGGAATTCAGAGATGGAAATCAAGCTGAGCTCTGTAAATACTGATGGATTGTTAATGCCACTCACCTCTTTTGCTAGTGTCCAAGGAAAAGATTAACCATCTACTGCAAGAACTTCTAAATTGAGCAGACCTTTGTATTTGCCTATTTACAGGCAAAAGAGCTCTCAGTTAAGATGCAGACCTCATTGTGCTAAGTACATAAACATAAAATTGCTAGGTGGGGTCAGTATTCAAACAACTTCTCTAATAGGAATGCAGATAATCTTTAATGGTGGCTTAATCAAACTCACCTATAATTGACTATAGCATGAGTTTCTGGTGCCTTTGGCTCAAGGATCATCTCAGTCTAGCACACCTATAGGACTCAGTACTGTAGCATGGTCCCTTTGTGGGGAACAAATACAGTCTAGAAAGAATCCATTCTTGATGCCATGTGGCAGCAGGTCCACAGCTTCTGGGTGAAATGAGTGTGAGGAGTAGAGACTGCTGCCTCTGCTATGGTCTGTGCCTCTTCATGATCCCTAAACAAACTTACTTTGTTGGATATAGGTGTGTGCCAGGAGAAAAGCAGACAATCCACTTTCATAGCCTTAGCCAGGGGAATGGGGTAGGCTATTTAGGTCTGCTCACTGCCCTGGACATAGTGATTTGTCTAGGGATAGGCACATGACACAACGTTGAGCATTCAGTGTCTTTGCTGGGATTTTTTTCCACCCAAAAAATCCATCAGGGGAGAAACTCTCTTTCTCCTGGGGTAAATCTTGAGCTGCTGGCTGTCCTACTCACCATGTGGAAAAAAACCCAGAGGGATAAACTTCTGAAGACCTCATGAAAGCCCTGCATGCAGCTGTGCCAAAGGCCAAGCTATACCTCAACATTTTTCTTTAAATTGAGGCATAATTGACATATCATAAACTACACATATTTAACACTGAACACATCCATCACTCCACTATTTTCACAACTTTTCTTCCACAACTTCTTTTCTTCCACTAAGTTTCCTCTTTCTTCCCCTCCCCAGGAAACCACTGCCACTTTCTGTCACTATATATTAGTGAAGAATTTTATATAATTGGAATCTCACAGTATGTACTTTTTGATTTGGCTTTTTTCACTCAGCATATTTATTTTGAGATTCATCCATGTTGTTATGAGAATCAGCAGTTCATTCCTTTTTATGAATAGATATACCACAATTTATTTATTCATTCACCTGTTAATGGACATTTGGATTGTTTCAATTTGGAGTTATACAAGTTAAGCTGCTATGTACATTCATGTACAAGTCTTTGTAAGGACATCTGATTTCATTTTTCTTAGGTAAATATGTAGGAGTGGGAATGGCTGGATTATGTATATGGTAGGTGTATGTGTAAATTTTTTAAGAATCTGGCAAACTGTTTTCTGAAATTATATCATTTTACATTTCCATCAGCAGTGTATGAGAGAACTAGTTTCTCTACAACCTTGCCAATATTTGATATGGTCAGTCTTTTTATTTTTAGTATTCCAATAAGTGTGCAGTGGTATTCAATTGCGCATTAATGTGCTTTTCCTGAATGATTAATAATTTTGAGTATTTTAAATGTACTTATTTGCCATTCATATATATTCTTTGGTGAAATGTTTTTTCATCTTTTGCCAAGTTTTTAATTGGGTTGTGTTTTCTTATGGTGGAGATTTAATAGTTTTTAAATATGTTCTTGATAGAAGTCCTTTGTTAGATATGTGATACACAAATATTTTCTTCTAGTTTACTAGAAGAAACTAGTGTCTTTTCACTCTCTTGCTGTCTTCAAAGGGCAGAAGTTCTTAATTTTTATTAATTCCAACTTATCAAAATTTTTCTTTTGTGCAATGGAGTTTTGTGTCGTGTTTAAGTCTCTGCTTAGCCCCAGGTCGTAAATATTTCTTCTAGGAATTTTATGTTTTATATTTAGATCAGTGATCCATTTTTTTTCTTAATTTTTGTACATAATACAAGGTACAGATGAAAGTTCTTCTTCTTCTTTCTCCTTCCCCTTCTCCTCCTCCTTCTTCTTTTTTGGCATGTAGATATCCAATAGTTCCAATACAATTTGTTGAAAAGATTAACCTTTCTTCACTGAAGTATACCTTTGATTCCTTGCTTAAAATCAACTGTCAATATTTGTTTGCATCTATATCTAGATTATCTATTCCATTTTGTTATATTTATGTCAAAAGCACATTCTTGATTACTGTAGCTTTATAAGTAGTCTCAAAGCCGGTTTTAGTCCACTCACTTTTTTCTTATTTTTAGTTATTTTGGCTCTTCTAAGTCCATTGCATTTCCTTACGAATTTTAGGAGCACCTTATTGATATCTACGAAAAACTTCTTGCAATTTTGTTTGGGATTTCATTGAATCTCTAGATCAGTTTGAGGAGAATTGAAACTAAAAATATTGAGTCTTTCAACTCATAAACAAGGCATATCTCCCCATGTATTTAGCTGTTCTTAAATTTCTTCCGTGATGATTTTAGTTTTTTTTTTTTTGCGGTACGCGAGCCTCTCACTGTTGTGGCCTCTCCCATTGTGGAGCACAGGCTCCGGACCCGCAGGCTCAGCGGCCATGGCTCATGCGCCCAGCTGCTCCGCAGCATGCGGGATCCTCCCGGACTGGGGCACGAACCCGTGTCCCCTGCACCGGCAGGCAGACCCTCAACCACTGAGCCACCAGGGAAGCCCGATTTTAGTTTTTGTTATAGATGTTTTTCACACCTTTTGTTCAGATTTATCACTAAGTATTCCAGATTTTTGATGGTAAATTGTAGCTTGTATTTCAACTTGTGATTGTTCACTGCTGGTATATAATACATAATTTTTTATTATATTGATCTTGTATCCTGAAAACTTGCTGAACTCATTTATTAGTTCTAATAGCAATTTTGTAGATTCCATCAGATTACCTACAGAGATGATCATATCATCTGTGAATAATGGCATTGTTATTTCTTCCTTTCTTACCTAAATGACTTGTTTTGATTTCTTTATTTGACTGGCCAGAACCTCTAGTACAAATGCTAAATCAAAATTGAGAGACTGGACTTATTTGCTTTATTCTCAGTCTCAGGGGGAAATAATTCAATCTTTCACTAGTAAGTACGATGTTAGCTGTGGATTTTTATAGATAACCGTTATCAGGTTGAGGAAGTTCCATTCTATTCCTAGCTTACTGAGGATTGAAAGTGGATTTTGTTAAAATGCTTTCTCTGTGCTTATTGAAATGAATATGTGGGTTCCTTTTTAGTATATTAATATGGTGAATAACATTGATTGACATTCAAATGGTAAACTAAACTTGCTTTCCTGGGATAAACTTCACTTGGTCTTGATACATTACCTTTTTAATATATTATTGGGTACAATTTGATAGACTTTTGCTAAGAATTTTTGTATCTATATTCATGAGGGTTATAGTTCTATAATTTTCTCTCTTTTAAAAACTATCTGTCTGGATTTTCTACAAGGGTAACACTGGACTCAATAATTTGAAAAATATTCTACTGTCTTCAATTTTCTGGACGATTTTGTGTAGAATCTGTATTATTTCTTCCTTAAATGTTGAGTAGAATTCAGGAAGGAAGACATCTGGGTCTGAAGTTTTCTTTGTGGATAAGTTTCCAACTACATATTCAATTACTTTAATAGACACAGGGCTCTTCACATTTATCTATTTCTTCTTGGGTGAGTTTGATCATTTCATCTAAGTTGTCAAATTCATTGACAAAATGTTCACAATATTCACTTGTTCTCCTTTCAGCATCAGTAGAATCTGAAGTGAGGTCAACACTTTTAGTCTTTAAAATGGCAATTTTGTCTTCTCCATTTTTTTTGACCTGATCAATCTGGCTTGAAGTTTGTCAATTTTATTGATTTTTATATTGATTTTACTCTATTATTTTGTTTTACATTTCACTGATTTCTGCTTTGCTCTTTATTATTTCCTTTCTTCTGCTTATTTTGGGTTTAAATTGTTTGTTGAGTTGGAAGCTGATGTCATTCACTTGAGATCTTTCTTCTTTTCTAATATAGATGCTAGTGTTATAAATTTTGCCCTAATTATTACTTTGGTGAAATTCAACAATTTTTTTTATTGAAGTATAATTGCTTTAAAATGTTCTGTTAATTTCTGCTGTAGAACAAAGTGAATCAGCTGTATGTATACATATGTCCCCTCCCTCCTGGACCTCCCTCCTGCCCCCTACCCCATCACACTCATCTAGGTCATCATAGAGCACCAAACTGAGTTCTCTGCACTATACAGCAGGTTCTCACTAGCTATCTGTTTTACACATGGTAGTGTATATATGTCAATCCTAATCTCCCAATTCATCCCACCATCCCCTTCCTCCCCTGTGTCCACATGCCTTTTCTCTACATCTGCATCTCTATTCCTGCCCTGGAAATAGGTTCATCTGTACTATTTTTCTATATTGCACATATATGTGTTAATATACTATATTTGTTTTCCTCTTTCTGACATACTTCACTCTGTATGACAGACGCTAGGTCTATCCACATCTCTACAAATGACGTAGTTTCATTCCTTTTTATGGCTGAGTAATATTCCATTGTATATATGTACCACATCTTCTTTATCCATTCATCTGTCAATGGACATTTAGGTTGTTTCCATGTCCTGGCTATTGTAAATAGTGCTTCAATGAATATTGGGGTACATGTGTCTTTTTGAATTATGGTTTTCTCAAGATATATGTCCAGTAGTGGGATTGCTGGGTCATATGGTAGTTCTGTTTTTAGTTTTTTGAGGAACTTCCATGTTCTCCACAGTGGCTGTATCAATTGCCATTCCCAACAACAGTGTAAGAGGGTTCCCTTTTCTCCACACCCTCTCCAACATTTATCATTTGTAGATTTTTTGACAATGGCCATTCTGACTGGTGTGAGGTGATACCTCATTGTAGTTCTGATTTGCATTTCTCTAATAATTAGTGATGCTGAGCATTGTTTCATGTGCCTCTTGGCCATCTCTATGTCTTCTTAGGAGAAATGTCTATTTAGTTCTTCTGCTCATTTTTTGATGGGGTTGTTCTTTTTTTTGATATTGAGTTTTGTGAGCTGTTTGTATATTTTGGATATTAACCCATTGTCAGCCACATCATTTGCAAAGCATGGAGCTGAGCTCCCTGTACTATATAGCAGCTTCCCACTAGCTATTTTACACATGGTAGTGTATATATGTCAATGCACTCATTGTCCACACCTCATTGTGATTTTGATTTGCATTTCTCTAATAATTAGTGATGTTGAGCATCTTTTCATGTGTTTGTTGGCCATCTGTATGTCTTCTTTGGAGAAATGTCTATTTAGGTTTTCCATCCATTTTGATAGAAAGCCCAGAGTTAAACCCACACACCTACAGTCACTTTATCTTTGACAAAGGAGGTAAGAATATACAATGGAGAAGAGACAACCTCTTCAATAAGTGGTGCTGGGAAAACTGGACTGCTACATGTAAAAGAATGAAAATAGAACACTTCCTAACACCATACACCAAAATAAACTCAAAATGGATTAAAGATCTAAATGTAAGGCCAGACACTATAAAACTCTTAGAAGAAACATAGGTAGAACACTCTGATATAAATCGCAGCAAGATCTTTTTTGACTCACCTCCCAGAGTAATGAAAATAAAAACAAAAATAAATAAATGGGACCTAATTAAACTTATAAGGTTTTGCACAGCAAAGGAAACCATAAGCAAGACAAAAAGACAATGCTCAGAATGGGAGAAAATATTTGCAAACAAAAGATTAATCTCCAAAATATACAAGCAGCTCATGCAGCTCAATATCAAAAAAAGGTACATTTTTACATGCTGTGTTTTCATTTTTCTTTAGTTCAAAATTTTTCTTAATTTCATTTTGGATTTTTGTGTATGTGTGTATTTGGTAACTAATTTCAAATATCCATGATTTTCCAGAGATTTTTCTGTTATTGATTTCTAATTTAATTCCATTGTGGTCTGGAAACATGCTTTGTATGCCTTCAGAATTAATTTTTATTACTGTGGTAAAAAGTCACATACATAAACTGAACTTTTAATTTTTTTTTTGCCACACTGCGTGGCTTGTGGGATCTTAGCTCCCTGACCAGGGATTGAACCCGCACCCTTGGCAGTGAGAGCACAGAGTCTTAACCACTGGACTGCCAGGTAATTACCAAAATGGACCATTTTAAAGTGTACAATTCACAATTCAGTGGCATTTAGTACATTCACAATTTTTTACAACTATTATTTTTATCTAGTTCCCAAATATTTTTTTTAATGTAAAAGGAAACCCCATACCCATTAAGCAGTCAATCTTCATTCCTCTTTCTCACAGCCCGACAACCAGTAATCTGCTTTCTGTCTCCATAGATCTACCAATTCATATAAATGGAATCATATAAAATGTGGCCTTTTGCATATGGCTTCTTTCAGTTAGTATAATGTTTCTGAGGTTCTTCCATGTTGTAGCACATATCAGTACTTCATTCCTTTTTATGATTGAATACTATTACATTGCATGGATATACCACATATTGTTTAACCATTCATTAATTGATAAACATTTGTGTTTTTCCCACATTTTGACTATTGTGAATAGTGCTGCTATGAACATTAGTGTACAAGTTTTTGTTTAAAACTTCAATTCGTTTGGGCATATATCTATTAGAGGAATTGTTGGGTCAAATGGTAATTCTATATTTAGTTTATTTTGGAACTACCAAACTGTTTTCCACAGTGCTTGCATCATTTTATATTCCCACTTGCAATGGATGAGTGTTGCAATTTCTCCACATTCTCACAAACGTTTGTTAATTTCTTTTTTTTTAATTATAACCATTTTGTGGGTGTGAAGTGTTATCTCATGGTTTTGATTTGTATTTCCCTAGTGAATAATGATGGTGAGCATTTATTCAGGCATTTGGTGGCCACTGTACCCATTAATTGGATAAATGTCTATTTATGTACTTTTCCCATTATTTAACTGAGTTGTCTTTATTGTAGAATTGTTAAGAGTTCTTTAGATAGTCTGAATAGACATTTTTATATTTGTCCACGTATCTACTCTTACCAGAGATTTTTATATCTTTATGTGGCTTTGAATTATTTGCATCCTTTTATTTCAACCTGATGGACTGCCTTTAGCCATTTCTTATAGAGCTGGTCTCATGATAATTAACTCTTTCAGCTTTTGTTTACTTGCAAATGTCTTAATTTGTCCTTCAGTTTTTTGATGGACAGTTTTGCTGGATATAGAAATCTTGGTTGACAGGTTTTTGTTTTTTTGTTTTCCCCTTCAGCCTTTTTTTTTTTTTTTTTTAATGTGGTACGCTGGCCTCTCACTGCTGTGGCCTCTCCCGTTGTGGAGCACAGCCTCCGGACGTGCAGGCTCAGCGGCCATGGCTCACGGGCCCAGCCGCTCCAGAGCATGTGGGATACTCCCGGGCCAGAGCACAAACCCATGTCCCCTGCATTGGCAGGTGGACCCTCAACCACTGCGCCACCAGGGAAGCCCCACCCCTTCAGCCTTTTAAATATATAATTCCACTGCTTTCTGGCCACCAAAATTTCTGTTGAATTAATTCAACTGATAATTTTATTGAAGCTCCCTTGTCTTTGTCTTTCCACAGTTAGATTATAATGTGTCTTGGCATAAGTCTCTTTCAACTTATCCTACAGAGTTTGTTAGGAGTCTTAGATTTGTAGTCATGTCGTTCAACAAATTTGGGTAGTTTTCAACCTTATTTCTTAAATCTTCCTCTCTTTTCCATAGGGGACTCCCATAATGCCTATATTAGTTTATTTAATGATGGCTCACAAGTATTTAAGGCTCTGTTCACTTTTCTTTAATCTTTCTTCTTTCTGCCTGACAGACTTGACTCATTTCAATTGTCCTGCCTTCAAGTTTGCCAATTTTTCTTTTGCCTTATTAAATCTGCTGTTGAACCCCTCTGGTAAATTTTTCAATTCAGATATTGTATTTTTCAGATCCAGAATTTCTTTTTGGTCCCTCTTTATAATTATATCTCTCTGTAGGTATTCTTTGTTCATATATAATTTCCTGATTTCCTTTAGTTTGTGTGTGTGTTTTCCTTTAGCTACTTGAGCATATTTAAGACAGTTCCTTTAAAGTCTTTACCTAGTAAGTCCAGTGTCTGTGCTTCTTCAGAGGTGGATTCTGCCAATTTCTTTTCTTTTTTTTAATTGGCCATGTTTCTTTGTATGCCTTGTAAGTTCTCTTTGTTGAAAATTTGCTTTTGTAAAAACAGCCAGCTTTCCCAGTCTTTGTAGACTGTTTCTGTGCCAGAGCAGTCCTTCACTGATTAGTTGGGCATGTTCTGAACCTAGGGATCAGCTGAGATAAAAGCTTAAGGTCTTTTTAGAGCATGCACCTTGCTCATGCCTGTTTATGACTTTCTCAATTCTCATGTCTTAATATCTCAAAGAGTCTCACCCCGGCTTCTCCCCAGGACTTTAAATGGTGTGTTGTATGTCTCCATCCATAATCTCTTGCTCTGGATGTCTGCACAGCTGTAGTATCATTGCAACTTTCATGACCAGTGGCTGCCAATTTTCCCCATCTGAGAGTTCAGTTAGTTGAGACAGACAGCAGTCCTTCAGGAAGCCCCCAGGCAGGTTAGAACGCTGCAAAGAGGTCTGTTCTGCTCCCTCTGGTTTAAAGGAGGGAATTGGGAACTGAACTTTCACCTTATCAAAGCAAGACCACACCACATGAGGGAGTCAGTGGTGCATGTGGGAGTAAAACAGCAATAAAACTTTCTACCATTTTGAATGTGATTTTTTCCTTGGTTGAGCATTTGCATGTTTGCTATAGACTTTTGTCTGCTTTCCAGAGCTCGTACAAAGTTATTTTAGCCAGTTTCTGGTTCTTTTCTTACATCTCCATGGGAGAAAAACAGTTTAGAGTTTCCTTGGTCACCATTTTGCTGAAATCACTATTCTGTATTCAACCTTAAATATATTGATACTTATTTTATGGCCCAGAATATGATCTATCTTGGTGAACATCCCATTCACTAGAAAATTATGTGTATTCTGCTGCTATTGTGTGGAGTGTTCTAGAAATGTCACTTAAGTCAAGGTGGTTAATAGTGGTGTTCAAGTCTTCTATAACCTTGCTGATTTTCTGTCCATTTATTCTATCAATAATAGAAAGAGATGTATTAAAATTTCTGACTTTAATTGTGGATTTATCTGTTGTTTTTTTTAACATCTTTATTGGAGCATAATTGCTTTACAATGGTGTGTTAGTTTCTGATGTATATCAAAGTGAATCAGCTATATGTACACATATATCCCCATATGCCCTCCCTCTTGTGTCTCCCTTCCACCCTCCCTATCCCACCCCTCTAGGTGGTCACAAAGCATGGAGCTGATCTGTTTTTATTTGTATTTCTATCAATTTTTACTTTAAGCATTTTGAAGGCCTGTTAGGTACATAAATACTTCAGATTGTTATGTCCTCTTATTAAATTGACTCCTTTATGATTATGAAGTAAAACTTTATTATTCCTTCCTGTGTGTATATAT
>NW_020172825.1:64101-111997 GCF_003031525.2 Neophocaena asiaeorientalis asiaeorientalis | reverse complement strand
TTAAATCCAATCTGATATTCTCTAACTTTTTACTGCAGTTTTTATATGATTTACACTTAATATGATTATTGTTATGGCTAATATTAAGTCTATCATCTCGTTATCTGGTTTGTATTTGTCTCATCTTTTTTTTTTTTTCTTTCCCTTTTCTGCCTTCTTTTGGGTTGAGTATTGTATTCATTTCCTAGAGCTATGTAAAAAAGTAGTACAAGCCAGGTTTCTTAAAATAATAGAAATTTTTGTCTCACAGTTTTGGAGCCTAGTCATCTGAAATCAAGGTGCCAGCAGGGTCATGTTCTCTCTGAAACCTGTAGGAGAGAATCCTTCTTGCCTCTTCTACCTTCTGATATTTTTCAGCAACCCTTGGTGTTCTTTAGCTTTTAGATTCATTTCTTCAATCTCTGCCTCCATCATCACATGGCCATCTTCTCCCTGTGTGTGCTGTTCTCATCCTCTAATAAGGACACCAGTCATATTGAATTAGGTCTCATCCTAATGATCTCACCTTCAGTTGATTACATCTGCAAAGATCTTATTTCCTAATAAGGTCATATTCACAGGTATCAGGGGTTAGGACTTCAACATACCTTTTGGGGGGACACAATTCAACCCATAACAAGTGTTTTATATGACTCTATTTTATCTCCTTTGTTGGCTTACTAATTACAATTTTGTTTTATTAATTTAGTGGTTGCCTTAGGGTTTATTATATACCTCTTTATTACAGTGTACCTACAAGTGATATTATACCTATCACAATGTATAGTTTAAAAGCCTTATAATACTTGATAATACTTTTTAAATTAAAAGTTATATACTTTTATAAAACATGTATAATTAAAGGCAGTAGCATTTCAGGTACAGAAGTGTTCTCAGCTTCAATGGTTGTTTACAGCTGGCATCTGTTCCAATTGGTTGGTGCCACATTGTTAAATATTTGAAGATTATCCCTGGATGGGCTCTGTTGACTATAAAACAAACTAGCACTTCTAATCTGTAGGGGATCAAACTAGGGGAAACAACCCTGATGGAGAAGGGAAAGACAGTCAATAAACGAGAACTGGGTTAATTCAGCTCATTCACCAGTTGCAATAACACAACCAAACCATGCAAACCATTGTGATGGTAGAGGAAGAGGGACCTTCCTCTACAGTGTGCAATGGGTCAACATCATTCTCCCACAGCCACTTACCCCTACAAAGGAGTTCTGATACTTTGCTAAGAAGTAAAATTTTCTTATGTCAGTTAAAATACCGTTAGCTGAAGACTTCCAGGATGATTTAATGAAATGGCTCAGCCATGTGATTTAAAATCTGGGTTTTGTCCCATCACACAACCATCCATGGGTCAGCATCATCTCAAGGCTGGGTGTGCGTGTTGGTAGAAAGGCATGACAGCACCTGGCGTTAATAGCAACTGGAACAACATGCTTCCTTGTTTAGGCAGCTTGTTGCTTCTTAAAACCCACATAAGAGAAGCATGCTCTTTTCCTCAAGCTATAGTAAACATTCTGTCATAGTGGCTTTGGTTGGACCCAATCCAAGCCAATCAACTGTGGTAAGACAGGTGGCATTATTCTGATTGGCTTAGATGGACCTATCTACCCCTGTGGCTGGGTCTGCCCTCCAAACTGAATGATAGCCATTCAGTTGGAGAAACATGGCCTGGATATTTGGGAGGCAACCTGAATTCATGAAAACTCATTTAGATTTATATAATATTTTCTAATTTAGAAATCACTTTTATAGAATTTAATTTTACTAATAAAAATACCACTTTTACCCTAAATGTAAGTAAAGGATAAGGTCCAGAAAGGTGTGGGAGCTATCAAAGCTTTGTGATTTTACACAGCAGGGTTTGGCAAAGCAGTAACTCTTAAGGGGAACAAACACAGAGGAAGTCTAAGGTTTAGAGAAGGTTTGGTATGCTGAAGGAAGGCTCAGCACTGTTTCAGGAATACAACGTTTACATAAAAGAGGTTGGGGTCTGCTGCTCTTGAGGAGAGTTGAGGATAGACTGGGAAACAGGAGTAAAAGGGATAGGAGGAAGAGGAAGAGGACAGATGATTTACATACTACATGGGCAACAATCAATGGACCCCTAAGGAGAGGAAGATAATAGTTGTTAAAAGGTCAGTTGCTAAAAAAAAGAAACCATAACAAGTAACATTCTGAGTTGCAAAGTGGCTGGGTCACTAACACACTAAATTCCTGGTAGAACAAACGCAGCAGTTTATTTGAAGGTGCTTAGGTAAATGGAGCTACAGTTTGAGGAATAAGGGAGCCAGGATTAGGAATCTGGGACATCTGCAGGCTGGCAGAAGCACCTTCTAGCAGGCTCTGTGAGCCACCCTGTTGTCACCCTCTCTGAATCTAGAGAAGGTCTACAATTAGGGCTACATTTCTTGAGCTCAGGATCCAGGGACAGTCTGTCAACAGCTGATGCACCCTCAGCAAATGTATCCTCATTTATTACCTTCTCTTCTTCCTCCTCCTCTACCTCCCACCTCCCCACCGCCCCCCTTTTTAACTTTTGGGAGGCCTCATCTTTGAATAAAATTCTTATATAACACAATTAAAGAAAGGGCCCAACTTTAACCAATTGACCAACTCTATCCTTGAGATATTCATACAATAAAACTATAAAAAGTTTTTTTCAACCACCTACATAAAAGTTCTCCTATTAGATTATACTTCTAAATTTCATATCTCTGTTGTTAATCTTATTAAATACTTCCCCATTACCACCTGCCAGGGAGATATTGCCAATTCAGGTCCTATCACTCAGAGACGGTAGATGGCGTTTAAGTCTCCTTCCCCTTGGAATGGGGACAGTTCTCAGGTAGAAGTTGGGCCTGCGCTCAACAGGTCAGTGAAGAAGCCTCCCAGGACCTCTGTCCTTGGGAGAAGAACTTGCCCTTGATTATCCACAGTCCTTAACAACAAACACTGGAGCCTGGAATAGAACCCTCTGGTCATAGTGCCCACATGTCACTAAGCTCCTTCACAGGTCTGCTGACAGAACACTGGCTGCCAGGTCTCCAAGTGGGCAGAGAAATGTCAGAGCCCCAGACCAAACTGGGCATCTCCTGGAAAAGCCACCAACAGAGTGACCATCAGAGCTTGTTAGCACCAAAAATCAGGGACATAGGTGCTATTCCATATCAGGAGAGAACATAAAGCTTATGGAAACAGAGAAGTCCTACTCATTTCTGTCCTTCAACTGGAAAGAAGAGAATTTGCTGAAAAAGAAACTCAGTTTTCTGGACTCCATGAAGAAATATGAAGCTAATGCCTGGCTAATGGAGCAGAAAGCCTTTTATAAATGATGTCACTTGAAGCTCTGAAAGTCAGAGCTGGTGCATGCTTGGTTGCTAGGCAACAAGGACTTGGTCAAACAGCTAACCTCCAAGAATATGTTGTGTAACTACACGACCAACTTGGTGGATGAGAGTGAGGCAGCAGTGAAGGCAATAATCCAGAACAGGAGAGAGGGGGAGAAGAACTAGATGCTCTTCAGACTTAGCCTGGACAAGGACAGACTCTACCCACCCACAGCTTCCAGAGCAACCTTAAAGGCAGACTCTAAAGATAAGAATGGGAGGGCAACTGTAAAAATAAGGGGGTCTCCCTCCAGAGGGGAGGGCAAACCAGCTCTGGTTTTATCTTTAGAGTCTTTGGATAATCCAGAGCAGGGAGAAAAACAGAGAAAGCTTCCTGTGGACAGCAGGCCACCATTCAGGGGAGAAGTGATCCTTAGAGACTCCCCTAGCAGGCCCTTCAGCACTGTGCAGAGTCATTTCCAAGATCCAGCCATTGGCAGGAAATTGAAAGGCAAGCTTCTTAAATACATAGTCTATGGCAACAGAAGTGGGGATCACCTCAAGAAGAAAAGGTCAAGACCCCAGAACAGCCCACATGGCCCAGAGGATGTGCAAATGGACTGGGCACTGCTAACCCAGATCCAAGTCAGCCTAAGGTAGGAGTTTCTCATGAGTGAAAGAGTCAAGTATCTGGAGGACAGAATCCAAAGTCTACCACAGCCCACATGTTTTCTCTTTCAAGGTTATTCTTCTAACAGCCCCTGGGAGAAAGGAAGTGAAGGAGTACTGCATGCTCCAGGAATCAGAACACAGGGTGCAGGAAGAGGGCAGAAAATCATTCCTGAAGAGATTGGAAAACAAACTGGAAGCAATCCCATCACCGAGAACACCTTTTTTCCTAAGGCACCCTTCCCCTTTCCACCCCTTTATCATTCAGCAACTACTTCTTAATACTTACCAAGAAAAATCTTACCCCTGACCTCAAGACTGCTCCGGAACTCAGGGAGAAAATGCTTTTCCTCTTCTATAAAAACATGACAACCAAGGCAGGATTTAACAGTAAGAAAGTGGACCTGGGTCACGACTCGCCCTGCAGCCCTTCAAATGGAGACACGGAGACAAGCAGCGAGCACGAGCAGCAGAGGCAGAGCAGGCTGGGCTGGGCCCGCATCTGGAGCTTCCCACGCAAGCCTTCATATCCACATCAAGGAGGAATATCTAAGAGGAACATGATTCTGGGAAACTTTTTGCCAGTAATGCTCTTACTGTAAAAAGAGAGTAAAAGACAATAATTTGGGGAATGTTAGCAAATTTGTTTCTTCAGTGGCTTGGGGAGGGAACAGGAATAGGAACCTGGCTCTAATTTTTTATCTTTTTCAATAAAATCAAACCAATGAAAACTAGTCGACTTGAAAACTAGGAGAGAGCTCTCTCTTTTACTCTCCCTCTGCACCCCATCCTCAGCAGGCAAGCCCTATGGGGAGCCTCCTTACATTTAGTTAAGCAAAGAAATGCTGACTTAAGCAAGCAAGTGGCCTGATGATGTGATAAGAGCACCAAATGGCAGGCAGAGGTTCTACTTTCTAGCTTCATATAAATTCATATAAATGTAATGACCAGAGTAATCTTGGGCAAAGTGCTTCACAGCTTGAGACCTAAGTTTCCTCATCTATAAAAAGAGGGTTGGAGAAGATGATTTTTTAGGTCATTTTTATCCTTACACCTCTACAATACAATTACGTTAACTTGTCACAAAAGCAGATGTTGGATGACTGCCCTTGAGCAAAATAAAACACCTTCAGTCTTTTTTCCTTCCAGTGGTCAGTCCAGTGGTTGGTTAACATGTCAGACTTTTTTCTGAGGTAATATAAGGAAGTTGAGGTCTTCGTTATCAATTAGATGATCATGAGAAGTAGCAATTTTACATTAAAATGAATAATGGTAGGGCTCTCTTTAAATGTTATTTCTTTTTATTTCCTAAATACTTAAGTCCCATGATGACAGCAACATAAGTGGAATTAATGTTATAAAGCACATGGCTAAATAATTGCAGGCTAATGTCACCTGAAATCATATCTGCCGACAGAGGCTACTCCTGTCCACTGCAGTGGTCTGCACTGTCCCAAATGACTGCATCCACTTCATGTGGATTCAGTGTGAATTTTACTGATTTCCTTTATGGGTTACTTGCATAGAAGTATTGAAAGCACACAGATGGTTGTGATGAGAAACAAAAAGCCACCCTTATATAAACAATGGGATTACAAGCATGATTTTAGAGTGGGGAGTGGGGTGGGGACCTGCAGTAGAGAGAAAGAAGCTCATAAAACTAAAGTTACTTAGGAAAACATGATTGTTTACTCACCATCTTCTTAGGAATATATGGAAAACTGGTTTCCCTCTTATTGCTTTCCAAAACCAGCTACATTTATAAAAGCAGTATAAGGTTGTCCTATCCCTGAACAGTGGAACATGTGAGGAGCACCTGAATGCCAGAAAAGCTCCATCCAGGACCCCCTCTTCACATGCAGGAACAGCTCTTACACTACTTTTACTGGTAGCTTCTGTGGAGATCTGGAAGTCCAGTTGACAAATCAGGCCCTTTGGTTTTACAAGCATAATTTCATTCATACAAGCATAATTTCATTCACTCAACAAATACGTTCTGAACATCGGGGTGAAAAAAACAGACACATTCCTACTCTCATGGAGTAGAATTTAAGGAAAAAGTTAGGCAATAATGAAGTAAGCAAAATAATACACTGTGAAAGGCACTTTGGAATTATGAATATTTTAGGGACTATAGTTTAAATTTGAAAAATATTTCAGTCCTTTTAACAATACATATTGAAGGCAAATGGCATTTTCTTTGGGTCTGGGTACAGGATGCAAGCACATGGGGGCAATTCTGAAATGCATTTTTAGGTAATAGGCTAACTTCCATTTGACAGGCCAAAGTATACACTGTAGTTGTGGTGAGCTGGGATTCTCCTGCTCAATCTCAGCTTGAAGCACTGGAGGTTATTTTCCTGCCCTTGGTGATTATCTCCAGAGCAAGGCTGCCTTCTTAGTTGCCTCAAGAAACCGATTTGATCTCACTACTGTGAACTTTCTGACCCACTGGTAAGTGGGCCGAACCCAGCAGTGTTAGGCAGTGATCAGTCCTGAAACCTGGACATTTGCTGTAATTGATGATTTTCAAGTTAATATATATCACATTTCAAAAGTTTTGAAATATTTTCACATAGCTGATATATTTCCTGGGATGACCTTCTTAAAAACTGCGGTAAGAATTGAGGTGGGGGAGGGTATCAGCCAGAAGTGTACAAGGGACAGAAGGGAAGAGGATGGGAAGGGGTTTCTGAGGCAACCTGGTTGCTCTGTAGCTCTACAAAGCTTGTTTACATTCTGCTCTAGGCACTGGGGGCACAGCCATGATTAAGACAAGGTCCCTGGGCTTCCCTGGTGGTGCAGTGGTTGAGAGTCCGCCTGCCGATGCAGGGGACTTGGGTTCGTGCCCCAGTCTGGGAAGATCCCACATGCCGCGGAGCGGCTGGGCCCGTGAGCCATGGCTGATAAGCCTGTGCTTCTGGAGGCTGTGCTCCGCTCCGCAATGGGAGAGGCCACAACAGTGAGAGGCCCACGTACCAAAAAAAAAAAAAAAAAAAAAAACAAGGTCCCTGCCCTCATCAGGCTTGGTTTCTAGTGGAACACAGATAAAAATGAGCAAATAAGTGAACTGCTTTTCATTTTCCTTTCCTTGTATAACCCTCAAATGCTAGCATTTCCCAGGGATTCTGTCCATGTTCTTTCTTCCTTCCTTTATTCCCTTTCCCTGGTGATTACCTAAGGGCTCATCTATACTGAAGAACCATACACTTTAATCTTGTGTAGGCTTTTCTTTAAACCCTTATTTTTTTTTAACTGCCTCTGAACAGCTCCACTTGTGTATCTCTCAGACACTTCAACTGAAACATAATCCAAGAGTATTAATGTTCCCTCCAAAACCTGCTTCTCTTCCCTGTAGACCCCACACCACCACTACCAACCCATTAACCCAAACCAGAAATGTGGGAGTTATCTTTGACTACTCTCTCCCAGGAATATCTAATCAGTCACCCAGTCCCAGTTCCTAATATATCTTAGACTGTCCCCTCCCTTCTATCCTCAGGCTCTTATATACCATTCTAGAATTATGGCAGTGGTCTCCTAACTACAAAGACCGTGTGGCACTTATGCTCCTCCAGTCCATGTTATAATACATATAAAATGCAAAATGAACTATCTTTGTATTATAGTATCTGCAAAATAAAAGTCCAAAGTCCTTGGTAAAGTCTACAAGGTCTTTCATGATCTGACCTGTCTTCCTTTCCAATCCTGTCTTGATCCCTTTGAGCCCTACCTACACTCAGGCATACTGAACACCCTCCACTTGTCTGCCTAGTATACACCCACCCATCCGTTAAGATTCAGCTAATCCTTCACCTCCTAATTGAAAATTGTTTGGACCTGAATTCTCTGTCCGAACTGTATTTCTACATACTTCTATTACGCTTTGTGGTTTATATGTATGTCTGGCCCACTAGATTCTGTCTCCCCATAAAAGATTCCTTGATTGAACAAAGCAGCTCTGAAATCAATCTGAAACCTCAGCAAACCTGTAACATGATTAGCATTCAACTGGTATTTGCCAGGTAAATGTTAGTGAACAGAAAAAACTTCACACTTCATTTGGAATAGGACTAGAGGTAGGTTTGAAATCTCCCTTAGAGATCTTTCCTTAGCACCATCCTAAGTGTGCCTAAGTCCTTTCTATAGGTCTGACTTACTACATAATGAGGAACCTGTGTGTCAGGAAGGAAGGGGGATGGTGCAGCAGAACACAATGTTTTTCTTTTTGCAAGTCTGCTCTCTGGCTCTGGATTTGTTTTTCTAGGAATGAATTCTCAGGTCATGTAGTTTTTCTGGTCACTTTCAGGTAATAAACAAAGCATCTATTTTTCTGGGTATGAAATCCACACTAGTGAAACGTCAAAAGGCCACTCTCTCCCCTAACTGAAGACATAACTCTTGCTCAGGGCTTCTTCTGGGTGGGAAGTCTGAAGATAGGCTCTTCCTCACTTTACCTTCTTTCTCACTCAAAAGCTATGTCTGGCCCTTCTGGAAGGGAGGGAATTAGAGAAAAGAATCCTGCCTTATCCAGTTGGTGCAACTGTAATAGGATACTGAGCCTTCAGGCAGAGGTGGGGGTTAATGTCTATCTTTCATGAAGCAGACTCTCCAGGGAACCCCAACTGAAACATCTGGCTTGGTTGGTAGCTTCCTTCTCCTCACACAGCTTCTACATCTGATGGTACTCAGATGTTGGATGCCTTGCTCCAGAGCAGGAAGCCCACTTGTGCAGGGTAATTTTGAAGACAGCTCGTGACCAGTCTCTTACAATGACCCCACGTAGCCTATAGGAAACATACACTTCAGCCTCATCATTGGTAAATGTGCCCTTTATTCGGCAATATTCTGAACAAAATACAAACAAACCAAACCCAGCAGCATATTAGAAGGTTTGTGTACCATGGACCTGTAGGATAACCCCATGAATGCAGGGTTGGTACAACATACCAAAATCCATCAATGTGATAAAGGGCAAAACCCACATGACCATCTTAACAGAAGCAGAAGAAGCATCTGACAAAATCTAATATCCTTTCTTGAGAAAAAACACTCAACAAACTAGAAAGGGAAGGAAAATTTCCTCAACTTGAAGCAGCTATGAAAAACCTACCGTTAGCATCACACTCAATGGTGAAAGATTAAATGCTTTCCTCATAAAATCAGGACTAAGATAAAGATATCTGTTCTTGCCACTTCCATTCAATATTGTACTAGAGGTGCTAGCCAGGGCACTTAGAAAAGAAAGAAATAAAAAGAACCCAGAGTGAAAGGGAAGAAGTCAAACTATTTCTATTTGGCAGATGCATGGTCTTGTATATAGAAAATCCAAAAGAACAAAAAGAATAAAACACTTAGGAAAATATTTAACCAAAGAGACCAAGACTTGTACACTGAAATCTATGAAACATCAATGAAAAAATTAAAGACCTTAATAAATGCAAAGACATCCATATTCATGAATTGAATACCTTTATATTGTCAAATTAGCGATATTCCCCATATTTATTTACAGATTCAACACAATCCTTATCAAAATCCTAGCTGCCTGTTTTGTAGAAACTGATAAGCTGACCCCAGAATTCACATGGAACTGCAAGGCACCCATAATAGCCAAAATGACCTTGAAAAAGAACAAAGTTAGAAGATTCACACATCCCAAATTCAAACTTACTACAAAGCTACAGTAATCAAGACAATGTAGTACTGGCATAAGGACTGACATATAGGTCAATGGAATGAAATTGAGAGTCCAGAAATAAAGTCTTATATTTACGGTCAATTATTTCTCCATAAGGGTGCCAACACTATTCACAGGGAAGTAAGTCTTTCAACAACTGGTGCCTGGACAATTGGATATCCACATGCCAAAAAATGAAGCTAGACTCCTACAAGGCACCATATGCAAAAATGTATTAAAGATCTAAATATAGGAGCTAAAACTACAAGACACATATGATTCTTTAAGATATGACACCAAAAGCACAAGCAACAAAAGAAAAAATAGATAATTTGGACATCACCAAAATTAAAGTCTTTTGTACTTCAAAGAACACCATCAATAAAGTGAAAATACTATCCAAAGGATGGGATAAAATATTTGCAAATAACTTATCTGGTAAGGGACTTGCATCAAAATTAAACAACTCAATAATAAAAAGACAACTCAATCAAAAAATGGGGAAATGTTCTGAATAAACATGTCTCTAAAGATGATAAAACAGCCAAAAGCACATGAAAAGATGCTCAACATCATTAGTCATTAGGAAAATGCAAATCAAAACTGAGATATCGCTTCACTCCCACTAGGACGGCTGGAATCAAAGTCAGATAATATGTGTTGGCCAGGATGTGGAGGAATAAGAACTCAAGTTGCTGGTGGGAATGTAAAATAGTGCAGCCACGTTGGAAAACAGTTGGCAGTTCCTTGAAAGGATTGGGCATATGACCCAGGAATTCACTCCTGTGTACATAGCCAAAAGAAATGAAAGCTTATGTCCACATAAAAACTTGTACACAATGTTCATGGTTGTAGTACTTATAATAGCCAAACAGTGAAAACTACACAAATATCTACCAAATGAACAAAAATATGGTATAGCAATACAATATTATTCAGCTATAAAAAGAAATGAAGTGCTGAAACATACTGTAACATAGATGCACCTTGAAAACATTGTTCTAAGTGAAAAAAGCTAGACACAAAAGGCCACATGTTGTATGATTCTATCGATATGGAATATCCAAAATTGGCAAATCTATAGACAAAAAGTAGGTAAGTAGATTAGTGGTTAGCACTTGGAGAGCGGGGAGAGACAGTCACTTTTAATGGGTACAAGTTTTCTTTTTTTGCAGTGATGAAGATGCTCTGGAATTATATGTGATGCTTGCACAATCTTGTGAATATTCTAAGAGCCACTAATTATATACCTTAAAGGGGTGAATTTTATTATGTGAATTATCTTAATTAAAAAAACAAAGATGAGGGAAAACACCCCTCCTCCTTTTTGAGGTAGATGAGGGTCAACTCCTGCAAAAGAAATCACTACAAGCACCTCCAGCCTCTCAATGGATTCCCTCTTCTGTCTTGCAACAGGTTGCCTAGCATCTGTATCTCAACTTCACTGAGTCTTGGATATGATAATCCAAGCTGAAGGAAGGGCAGGGCCAGGACTGAGACCCAGTCATCCAACTCTGAAGGTTGTGCCCTCAATCTGTGCACTATTTACGAGACACATGCCCATCACATTTTCTATGGTTTCCTGGAGACTGGAAGATAGGATAATTATTCCCGATCCTGTTCAGCTGAATATAAGAATCCTGACTTAAGGGTCAATTTGTAGCAATGGTTATAAGGTTCTGGCAAAACAGGTATTCATCATGGTGAGTGCTTCATTTAGTATAAAAAACACAGTATTTAGCAAAGAATAGCTCCTTGATGTGAGGGTTTGGCAACAGCAGGATGGTGTAAGACACCCGCTCCCATCTCCACTGGGAGAGGAGTGTAGCCACAGAGGCTGCCTGCACAGAGGCTCCTGGTTGCCAGAGCACATCCATAAAGCAGGAAAATCTTGCCTTCAAGGACTTTGTTCTTTTCATCCTTCCCCTCTTAGTAACCTACAGTTTCACAGGCTGAAATGACAGAGCCGGTTATTCTGGAGAGCCACTTCCTCCAAGAGCAAGTTCTTTAGCCACTAAATATTCAAATATTTACAATAAAAACCTTTTTGGGGGAGGAGGGAGAGGAGACTGAGGCCATCTTTAGTGGAAAAAAGAGAAGCTTCATTGAACATTCTATGGCACGCTGAGTCATTTTCAATCATTCATCAGGTAGTGATTGACAAGCTAGTGGAAAAATAGAGCTAATCCTTTAACAAAGTTATTATGCAACTACTACATGGCAGAGGCACAAAGATAAACAATCTTCCCCATGAATCTGCCCACATCAGGTAATGATTATGGGAAAAAAAGAAAAATCCCAGTGATTCCTCACTGTTCGACGTGCCCAACCATGCATGTACTACCATGGAAGTTTGGGTTGCTGTTAGGTTACAGAGGCACTCTGGGGGTTGATGAAGTCTTTATGGGTGAGGCGCTTTTAAAATTTTGGCCTTCAAGGTTACTTGAGAAATATGAAATAATTAAGCACAGCATGCTAAGATGTGGGTGGGGATGCAGGGAGACATGCCTGTAACTGATGGTAAATAAGATGTGGGTGGGGACGCAGGGAGAGATGCCTGTAACTGATGGCAAAATTGGAAAAGGAGGTGGGGCTGAGCCTATGGAGGGTTTTGGATGCAGGCTTGCAGATTTATTCAAAGGGGACCAAGTTTTGAAGCAAAGGATATTTAAATTAGCAAAATTGTGTTTTGGCAGAACAAAAAAGAATGCAAGAGAACGTTAGTCAGGCAGATGAGTTAGGAAGCTACTAACAGCATCCAGGTGAGTCAGAGGATCAGGGGCTGAAAGGAAGTATGTTGAAGGATGGAGGGGGAAAGAAATGATAGAAGCAGTGACAACTGAGGGATGAGGGATTCTGCGTTGAAAATGATGCTTTTAAGGAAGAAACAATAAATGGTAGGTACAGACATAAGAGTTTCATTTTTAAGTGCACTGATTTTGAGGTACCAGAAAGATATTCTGGGGATAGAGACTGAGCAGAACACATGGATTTGAGGAAGAATCTTTTTGAGTGGTGGAGGAATAACAGACAGAATTGGGCAGGTACAGACCAGAACTTTACAATTATAGTAGTATCCATCCAACTGAAAAAAGGACAGCAGATGAACCAAGTTCAGGGTGCTGCCAAGGTTACTGGAGTTCTCACTGGCAAGTAGGAGGCTATGAGTACCTTTCAGGAGAGCATTTTTAGTTGCACAGCAATAGTTTAGCAGCATTTCTCACAGGGACACATCTGCACCAAAATCTTCCTACAGTGGTTAACAAAAGTCAACTACTGGATTTGAATAGGGGAAAAGAAAAAGTCTTGAGACTCTGCACTAGTAACACTCTCTAGCCTCCCCAGGAAATTATACACTAACATTGTGGGTAAAAGACAACAAGAGAGAGAGCCAGAGGAAGCTGTGCTTTGAATTCTCTGGCGGCTCAGGGAAGGGGTAGGGAGGGTAAAGATGGTCCTTAGAAGCCAGTGGAAGGTCAAAAAAGAAATTTAAGGTAAACAGGTAAGGGGAGCATGACTACAGAGAGCAGCCTTGGGAAGACACTCCTTCTAATGACAGTTTGAATGAAATTCTTGAGAAAACCCCTTAAAGGGGCCTGAAATCCCAGCACAGTCATGGTATTATGGGAACAGGGAGTCATGTTGCCAGGTTACAATCATGTCTTTTCTAATAAGATGGACCTGTGCCAATGGGGAAATGAATACCATCAGCAAGTTCTGTTTGAAGCCTCATTTCGTGGATCTCCCTGCTTAGGTATGTATCCCAAAATAAAGCTAGGGAAGTTGTCATTGGATTTTATCACAAAACTAAGCACAGCCCAGGAAAGTATATAGGGGAGGAAATCCAACTCAATTTGCTGAAGCGGCCGGGCTCCAGAAAAGTTTGGCTACAGGCCGTGTTTTTTTTTTAATCACACAACTAAGCACAGCCCAGGAAAGTATATAGGGGAGGAAATCCAACTCAATTTGCTGAAGCGGCCAGGCTCCAGAAAAGTTTGGCTACAGGCTGTGCTTCTATTGTATGTTTGAAATACTCAGTAACAATGATATATAAGAGAAAGTTTGTATTTTATTTGGAAAACCAATTACTTTAGTTTATGGTTCTTTATTTCCTCCAGAGCTTCCTGCTGATCCAGGCAAAAGAGTACTTTATAACATGACATCTGGGGTAGATATCTACTACAGTTAAAATTTCTATTTTTTTTCCTCTTCCTAAAGATATTGTTCCGTGACATTTTGTAAACAGTAGTGAAAAGGAGGCAATGATAAAAAGTGGTAACATGCCCAGGATAATTAGTTACTAAGCAAGTGAGAGCAATTAGTCTAGACAACCAATGAATTTTTCTCTTAAAATATTTTCAAGGGTAGGTTTATTTTCAACTGTTAAAAGTCTATTTGATGTGAATTCTATGTCTGATAACCTATACTCAATTACTATTCAAAAACTTCACACAGATATTATTACAACTGTAGAACTTCAATACTGTAGTGATAATAAAACTTGAGAACCAAAGAACACAAATTTCTTCATGAATTTATTATACAAAACGCCCCCAGAGTATTTGATTTCTCTTATTCTCACTTTCATTATACACAAGAAGCACAGGAATGAGAGGCCTTTTAAGATGACTGTAGTAGCATGAGGGTCCCTTGCATCAAGGTAGTGTACATACCTTAACAGTGTTCTAAAGGCTGGCCCAGAAAAACCCCATGTTACTTTATCACAATATGGAAAGCAATGTCTTCTTTTTCCACTAAATTATGGTGAAAAATGTCACTTTTATTTAGCATTATGGTACATAACAGTTAAGTCTCAATTACTAAAAGAATTAAAATAATTCTTAAAGACATCCTCTTTCCCCCTCCAATGATTTGAAAGCTGTATTTTTCCTGCCAATTTCAAACAAATCATCAAATTGATCTGTCATAGTTAAAACAATCATCGAGGCACAAGCTCAGCACATTAGCTGTAACTTGCAGTAAAAGGATATATCAATATGTCTCTTCTCAGTTAAAAATACATAATCCTTTTATTTTATATTGCAATAAAAGAAATTAACAACACAGACACAGAAGACTAGAAAGGGGAAGAAACTACTTACTTCTGAATGTCCAGTAATTTAAACCAACCTGTACTTTTCCATAGTACATGAAAGTATTATTTAACACTTACTTTTTGAAATAAACTTTAATCTTTGGGGACAGACAATGTAAATAGGACTAAAGAGTAATAGTTCCATTCACTTCCAGGTCTCTGCTTACTGTATGATTAGGCAAAACAAGGCACAGTAGCCATCCTTTCCATTATGTTCCAACATTGATCATGTGCCTTGATAAAATGGCTGATTAGATAAGATGATGGCAACATGAAGGGAAGACTTTGGATTGTCTATTTAAAATGCGGGTAATAAGCAATTAATAAAAAATTTATTTTAAGTGCACTTTCACATGCTTTATGTTTATAATAAACAACAAACTTCCTACCTTTCTTGCAAAGGGTCTGACTACCATTTCTTTTGGCCAAATGCACTTTTCCCCAGTAAACTTAAAACAACAACAACAACAACAACAACAACAGTGACGACAACAACAAATCCCTGTCCTTCCATATACTAAGAAAGAGGATTGGCTACTGAAACAGTTCATTGCAAGACACATGAAGACGACATACTGTGGCATGAGTTGTTTTTAATTCGTTGTGCTGTTACTAAAGTAAAGTTCTGAGGGCTGCAGTTAAACATTCCAAGTTCTCCCTTCCATCTTTATTGATTTTAAGATTTTGCACAGAAAACTCTTTGGGGACTAGAACAGCAGCAACTGCATCACACTGTTTTCAAGACTTCAAGTTTCAAAAGCAAATTGTTTAAAAAAAAAATACAGCTCCTGATTTGAGTTAGATACAGGGACAAAAAAAATAGCACATACTTGAAGGTTACATGGTCTACAAATGGTGGCAATATTTTCCTTGGGAGAGTAGTTTGTTGGTATATATTTTTTAAATATGCAAAAAGGCTCAACCTCAAGCAGTAATAAACACAAGCAAAAGTGATTTAACCCTTAAAATAAATATTCAGAAAAACCTCTCTGTACATACAAGTGAAAGAAAAAGTAACACTTTCACGCAAAAAAATAAAATAAAATAATAATAATAATAAAGGATTTGTTCATATAAGTAGCTGAAATCTGCTGTTCCAGCCCACATATCCCCAATAAAGAAGGGAGGCACAGACATAGTTGACTACTGTGGTTCACTATTTTACAGCCTTTTTGTACTGGGTCACTATCACCACCAATGTTATCCCTCTTGTTATATTTATTAAAATTTTAAATTTTTTTCTCCCCACCCCCCTTTTTTTGTTTTTTACAGCATGCCAAATCCTTTGGCATAAGTGATGGCCTTCAACAATCTCTCTTTAAGTTTTTCTTTGCTTGAATACTCCGGAAGTAAAAGGACATTAAAGCAAGTATGAGATGTAGGTAACCTATATAGAGAGAAAGGGGAAAAATAGGAAAATAAGTCATGGGAAATACGCTCAGTATTAAATGATCCTACTTTAGATGGTATATATGTTGAGATGGTTTGCAATGCAGACTATACATTAATACAAGTCATGGATAATCTTTCTGCTCTTGCCATACAACTACCAAACTGCAGTTTGTCTCTATCTCATAAATTACTCAATGCTAATAATGATGATGGTTGATGATAACATATTGCATCCACAAAATTATTACTACATACCAGATATTGTTTTAGGTACTTAACCCTGAGAGCTCATTTAACTAAATTTTCTCACAATAAACCTACAGACTGGGTGTCAGTTTCCCCACTGTAGAGTTGAAGTCACTGAGAAGTTAAGTAACTTACTCAAAGGTGGAGGTAATATATTCAAACCTTGTTTCCAAAATTTCAAAGTCTGGGCTCTTTAATGCTTATTAGAAATATTCTTGTATGACTATGTAATTGATTTGATAACCAATAAACTTACATTAATACCAAATAATACAGACAATACCAAATAATATCAAATAATGTAGAAAACTAATAGAAATGTTTCTATACATTCAAGCTATTAAATATACTACTGCTCACATACGGTCACTATGCACCAAATGTTAACTTACACGACGGAGAGGAAACACAATGTAAGGACTATGAAATTCGTCATTCTAGCATAATATAGGGCTGAATAGACAATCTCCTGAGCCTCAACTTTACTATTCTAAATAGATGACATAATATGGCTTCCAATTAAAAAATTCTCAACCAAAAACTAATCACACCAATTTTTAAAATTTCAAATCAAGTGAACTCCATAATAATTTTTAACCTGGCCAGTGTTTAAAAATTTTCTCAAACATTAACAGCAAAATATTCTCTGAACTAATGTTTCATGTGATTTGGAGATTTCTATATAAAATTGCAAAAGTGCTCAGAAGCTTCTGGATACGTCACACATGTGTAATGTGGAATGCAAGGTTTTCAGTATACAGTCACAATTTAATAATTACCTTTCTGTGTCTGGGCCATTTTTGGCTATAATCATCTTTAATTTTCCTAGTCCGCCCACAGGTGCCCTGTCTGTGCCCGTTGTAAACTGCAAGAAGAGTCTTTTCTGCTCATCTGTAAATGAATGAACGATTTCCCAGAACTCCCTAATAAGAAAATATAAAATACTGATTTTAGTTTGGCATTCATTATAACGAGCACTAATGTAAGTTTATGATTTGCATTAAAACCATAATAGGCGATAACCTGGAATATCAAGTACCCTGAAGATTCTTTTCTGTTCATCTAGGACCTAGGAATTCCACTACGCAAATTTATCTTAAGGAAACAGTTTTTAAAAATATAAAAGCTTTTGTTCATCACTACATTATCTACAACAGCAATAACTGGTAAACCTAAGTGTCCAACAAAAGGAAATAATTATGTAAACTGTAAATATATAATCAGTAACAAACAAAAGACAAAATGTGTGTACTGTGAAAACTTAACTCCGGAGGTCTTTGGGTGTGTGTGTGTATTTTATTTACCCCTCCTTCTTTATTTTCTTTGTCTATGTGTGTGCATGTGTGTATACAATGTATTTACCCCTCCTTTATTTTCTTTGTCTGCTCATATCTTACACAACTTTGGGGGAGAAGGTGATACGGATAAGAGACAAAAGAAAAGGAAAAGAAAAAAATAAAAACAACCCACACACCTAAAAGTACTAATAAAAAAGTATACAATTATTATATAATCAATATCAATAGTGTGTGCTGGGGAAGGGGAGATGGGGTATTATTCTGATATATCTGTCATCTGCAGTTATTTTAAGAGAATAATTTAATCCCTGGCATTCCTAAAACCTATGTGATAAAAGTCATGTTATAATGATGCTCGTTAAACTTACTCTAAAAACAAAATGCAAGCAAATTAAGAGCAATCCTGGCATGCTTATTTGAATAATCCATAAATTTAACATACACACTACTTCTCAGATAAAAATTTTTAAGATTTTGGAAAACAAAAACATTTTTAATTGGCGAAAGAATGCATTTTTTGAATTTAATTTTTATTTTATATTGGAGTATAGTTGATTTACAATGTTGTGTTAGTTTCAGGTGTACAGCAAAGTGATTCAGTTATACATATATCCATTCTTTTTCAGATTCTTTTCCCATATAGGTTATTACAAAATACTGAGCTCCCTGTGCTACAGAGTAGGTCCTTGTTGATTATCTATTTTATATACAGTAGTGTGTATATGTTAATCCCAAACTCCTAATTTATCCCTCCTCCCACCTGTCCCCTTTGGTAACCTTTAAGTTGGTTTTAGAAGTCTGAGTCTGTTTCTGTTTTGTAAATAAGTGCACTTGTATCATTTTGTTTTAGATTCCACATATAAGTGATATCATATGGTATTTGTCTTTCTCTATCTGATTTACCTCACTTAGTATGATCATCTACATGTCCACCCATGTTGCTGCAAATGGCATTATTTCATTCTTTTTTATGGCTAAGTAATATCCATTGTACATATGTACCACATCTTCTTTATCCATTCCTTTGCTGATGAACATTTAGGTTGCTTCCACATCTTGGCTATTGTAAATAGTGCTGCAATGAACACTGGGGTGCATGTATCCTTTTGAATTATCCTTTTCTCCAGATATATGCCCAGGAGTGGGATTGCTGGATCATATGGTACCTCTATTTTTAATTTTTAAGGAACTTCCATACTGTTCTCCATAGTGGCTATATCAATTTACATTCCTACCAACAGTGTGGAAGGATTCCCTTTTCTCCACACCCTCTCCAGCACTTATTTTTTGTAGATTTTTTGATGATGGCCATTCTGACCGGTGTGAGGTGATACCTCATTGAAGTTTCTATTTGCATTTCTCTAATAATTAGCGATGTTGAGCATTTTTTCATGTGCTTTTTGGTCATCTGTATGTCTTCTTCGAAGGAATGTCTATTTAGATCTTCTGCCCATTTTCTGATTAGCTTGTTTTTTGATATTCAGCTGCCTGAGCTGTTTGCATATTTTGGAGATTAATCCCTTGTTGGTCACTTCATTTGCAAATATATTCTTCCATTCTGTGGGTTGTCTTTTTGTTTTGTTTATGGTTTCATTTGCTGTGCAAAAAGCTTTTAAGTTTCATTAGTTTGTTTATTTTTGTTTTTATTTTCATTATTTCAGAAAGATATTGCTGCAATTTATGTCACAGAGTTTTCTGCCTATGTTTTCCTCTAAGAGTTTTATAGTATAGTCTTACATTTAGGTCTTTAATCTATTTTGAATTTATTTTTGTGTACAGTGTTAGAGAATGTTCTAATTTCATTCTTTTCCATATAGCTGTCCAGTTTTCCCAGCACCACTTACTAAAGAGACTGTCTTTTCTCCACTGTATATTCTTGCCGCCTCTGTCATAGATTAATTGACCATAGGTGTATGGGTTTGTATTTGAGCTTTCTATCCTGTTCCATTGATCTACATTTCTACTTTTGTGCCCATACCAAACTGTTTTGATTACTGTAGCTTTGTAGTATAGTCTGAAGTCAGGGAACCTGATTCCTCCAGCTCCATTTTTCTTTCTCAGGATTGCTGTGGCTATTTGGGGGTCTTTTCTGTTTCTGTACAAATTTTAAAAATTTTGTTCTAGAAAATGCCATTGATAATTTGATAGGAATTGGATTATCTGTAGGTTACCTTGGGTAGTATAGTCATTTTGACAATACTGAATCTTTCAATCCAAGAACATGGTATATCTTTCCATCTGTTTGTGTCGTCTTCGATTTCTTTCATCAGCATCCTATAGTTTTCGGAGCACAGGTCTTTTTTCTCCTCAGGTAGGTTTATTCCTAGGTATTTTATTCTTTTTGATGCGATGGTAAATGGGATTGTTTCCTTAATTTCCCTTTCTGATCTTTCATTGTTAGTGTATAGAAATGCAAGAGATTTCTGTATATTAATTTTGTATTCTGCAACTTTACCGAATTTATTGATAAGCTCTAGTTTTCTGAAGAATGCATTTTAATATTTATTTGAAAGTTCTTTCCAGAAACTTGGCAGAGAATGTCATACTTCCTACATCCATAATTACAATTCTAGTTTTTGATATTCTAGTATTCTAGAATACAACTTCTATTACCAAAATGCTAGTATTTTTGTTGGTGCAATGCCATTATTTCTAACATAGCTTAGCAGCTTTATTAGAATTCTTGGCTCTCTCCACTTCCCTTCCCTGACACTCTAATATCCTCCCCACCCTTCAGTTCTTGCAAACCCCCCATTCACCTAGAGAAAAGAATTTTAAAAAAACTACACAAGAGGAAATTGGACATGGAATGTATAGGCACATCTCTCAGGAAGAAGAGAAATCATACCACAGTTTAGGTCATTCCTTTTGGGTGGCTGGCAAGAAAAAGCAAGTCTGCTGTAACCCAGAGCCCTTTGTCAGGGCAGAAAAGCTTCCTCACCCTTCAGGAGTGTTCTAAAGCCATACTGAATCAGCCACACCTGAAGAGGCAGACCAACGGGTGCCCTTGAGTAGAGGAGACAAACCCTGAAGGAAACAGCAGACCAGCAGTGGTCACTGTGAAAAGTTTAGCTGTTTTTTTGGTTCTTTCTAAAAAATTAGAACTTAAAATATTAGGGTTACTACTATCAGTTTATATAATGAAAACACTTACTGAGCAAAATTCTTCTTTTCCTATAAGTGTTATGTTCTACATTAAAACTGTGAACTAAGAATGCAACTATTTAGAAAACTGAAAATGAAAAAAAGAAGCTTTTGTGCTTCTACATTAAAGTGGTAGCTGTATGGATTGCATCCCACTCACATCTTCTAAAACCTATCCAGTACATAAAGGAGACAAATTCCAATAAAAACACCCATAATCTATGCCTAAGTTAACTAGAAAAACAGAGTGGAAAACTCAAACTGACATGTAAACTGGAGTTTATATACACCTGAGTCCACACCAGCAGAGTCCAGCAGGAGCTATGTGGAAGAATGGGGTGTGCAGAATTACATGGGCTAGGGTTCACCCCAAAAGGGCAGAGCCCCACCCCAAGAGTGAACTACTAAGGGCAGATAAGAGCACTGGCAAGAGGAAAGTATCTTGGACCAAATATGGCAGTCTCAGGAAGACATCATGCCTGAAAGGGATAGGGGGCACCCTGGAAAGCAGAGGTGTCCCCTAAAAGTAGCTTCTGGTTGTAAAAGGATGAAAGCAGCTGACAAAAATTGGCCCTAGTCAGGTAGAAGGCACTGGGCCACATAAACACACATGGAACTCAGTGAGAGATGGACAAATCTGAAATAGAAATTAGAAGTCTCTAAAATACTCAAGAAATATGCAAAATAAACTTGGAAATAAAGCTAATTTATGTGGTGACTAGAGGAGAAACAATATGACTAAAATTTCTACTATGGACATAGGAGGTCAGAAACAGAAGAGCAAAAACAAAAGGTATTTTTAAAAAAACTAAAGAAATACAAAGTATTTAACTGCATAAACATAATAGTTTTCATTTGCAAAACACCCCTGTAAGCAAAGTCAAATGACAAACTAGGAAAAAATATCTGCTAATTTATTCAAGTGCTGATGTCCCTAATACAAATATAAAGTTTCTAAAAATCAAAATGACTGAGCAGCAAAATGAGCAGAACTATATAAATTACTAATAGCTCTTAAATATAAGAAAAGATGCCCAACCTCCCTCATTCATAATGAGAAAACCACAAATTATAACTACACTGAAATGCCATTTCTCAACTAACAGACAGGTAAACAGCTGAGTTTAACAACACAATGGGTTTGGGAAAATTGTAAGAAATGAGATACTCATATATTACTGGTGGGAGTGCAAAATGTCACAATTTCTGTGAAGGAGAATTTGGCAGTATTTAACAAAATTATATATGTATCTACCATTTGGTTCAACAATCCCACTTTTAGCACCAATTCCCAATTTAATGATGTCTCTACATATGTATGGAATAATCTGTATGTAAGATGATTCACTGTGACTTTCTCCTAACAGAGTTGGAAATAACCAACATGTCTGTCTACACAATACGACAGTGTTCAGACACATGTTTTTTTTTTAAACTGCTAAAGTAAAAAACGTAATAGGACCCAGGGTCTCCTAACAAAACAGCCATAATGTCCAGCATACAATCCAAAATCACCTGTCAAACCAAGAACCAGGAAAATCACATGAAAGAAAGAGAATCAACCAATGTCAACACTGTGATGAATAAGATACTGGAATTAACTGACAAAGATTTTAATGAGGTCGTCATAAAAATGATTCTACAAGCAATTACAAGTTCTAGTGTTTCAAAACTGAAACATCAGAAACTCTCAGCAAAAATTATAAGTTATAATAAAAAAGAGCCAAATGGAAATTATAGAACTAAAAAACAGAGTAAGAGAAAAATACGAGATGGGCTCAATAGTAGAGTCAAGATGACCAAGGATAAAAATCTGAACAAAAGAGAAAATAGACTGAAAAAAGATAAATAGAGCCTCAGGTACATGTGAACAATGACGAATGACTGAACGTTGGTATCATGAGAGGCATAGAAAAAAAGGAAAAAGAGGGATTTCTCTGGTGGTACAGTGGGTAAGACTCCATACTCTCAATACAAGGGGCCTGGGTTTGATCCCTGGTCAGAAAACTAGATCTCGCATGCATGTTGCAACTAAGAGTTCACAAGCCGCAACTAAAGATCCCACATCCACGATGAAGATCCCGCACGCCACAACTAAGAGTCGGTGCAGCCAAAATAAATAAATAAAGGAATATTTAAAAAAAAAAAAAGGAAAAACAGAGTGGTACTGAAAAAGTATTTCAAGAAATCATGCCTGAAAACATCCCGTGTTTGGAAAAAGACACAAACCCAGACTTAAGAAGCTAAGAAACCCCAAATAGCACAAACAAAACTGTTCTTCAGAAAGGGGAAGTCACCCTCAGGCAAAGGAAAACTAAAAGAATTTGTCATTAGCAGATCTGCCTTTGAAGACTAGCTAAAGGAAGTGATAAAAGATGGACTATGAGGCAAACAGAAGAATAGAAATAGAAGAAATACAGGTACATACAACAGACTACCATCCTCCTCATGAATTTTATAAATCATATGTGATGACTGCTACAAAAATTATTAACAGCAGTAATATTCAAGACAACGATATTTAAAGGTGGGGTTTCCATACTTCACAGGAAGAGATTTTGATAGCAATACCACATATGTACAATGTAATACCAACAGCAACCATGAAAAACACTATACTAAGCAACATACACAAAAAAAAGAACACTAAAATCATGAAATCCTTAAAAATGTTCAAATAACTAAGTATCCCACAGAAGGCAAAAAGATATCAACAAGGAACCATAAAGAAGAAAGAAACAGAAAACAAATAAAATGGCAGACTTGAGCCCTAACATATCAATAATTACCTTGAATACAAATGGCCTAAATATACCAATTAAAGGCAAAGATTGACAGACATGACTCAGCTATTTTTAAGAAATTCATTTCAAATTCAGCAACATAGATAGGCTGAAAAGTAAAAAGACATTAAAAGATATATCATGCAAACAAAAAGCAAAGCAATACAAAACCAGGAATGGTTACAGTCATATCAGATTCAGATCAAAGAAAATTACAAGACATAAAGAGAGACCTTACATAATGATGGCGGGTGGGGTGGGGAGTCAAATTAGAAGTATGGGATTAACAGATACAAACTACTATACATAAAATAGATAAGCAACAAGCATTTACTGTACAGCACAGGGAATTAATTATACCCAATCTTATAATAAACTATAATGAAATATAATCTGCAAAAAAAAAATCACTATGTTGTACACCTGAAACTAACACAACACTGCAAATCAACTATAATTCAAAAAAAATTTTTTTAAGCATTCACATATGATCTTAAGATATGTATCAAGCAGCAATTATGTTATTATAAAAGATAGAAATAAAATTAAGACCTTAACTTAAAAAGTAATTTCTCCATAAGGAGGAGCACAAGATATCTTCAACTATTCTAAGGGAAACATTAAGATGCTACACAGTCATAACTATCTGTGATCAATAATCACTAACAGAGATGCTGCTGTGATAATACTCACAAGTGAGGTTATCCTTTCATCATGTTATCTCAACCCTTTTATGGGTCACCTTTGAACTTCAAGTAAATAGCAGAACCGTGGTTGCTAAAAGTAAAAAAAGCTCACGACTGCTGCTAGAAATGACCAAGGGTGTGCTAAATAGAGGAATTATCAGTAACCTCCCACAAACCAGAATGAATAATAAAATAACAGAACAAAAGAAAACAAGAGAACATAAAATAACATATTATTTATTTCTAGATACAACTGATATTCATTATGGTTTTCACACACTTGAGTCTTAGAGTAATAACCTTCAGAGACAACCTCCAGGAATGCCTTCCCACCTCACTCCACCAGTGACTGCCAGAAGGGCATCTTTGTCCCCTTAAACCCACCTTAGCAGGAGAGGAAGAAGCCTATGTCTTTCAGGACTGGACAGTAGTAAAGAAAAGAAGACAATAGCATTTGCTTGGAAGCAGTTAAGACTGGGAATCTCTGCTTCTTTCTGTGAGAATTTGGAGGCTTCAGATGTACAATAACAATTCTAGTATGTACCTTGCCATGTTGTAAGGATTAAAACAAAGAATGTACCATTTCACACAAAAGATGCTTCATATAGGGTAGGTAAGTAACATTTCACAGAGTTCAAAAGAAAGGAGAAATACTCGGAAGTGATAGTTCTATTTTCCTCATCATGTAACTGGCAGTAAGCACATTCTAACCAGAATTACTAGGAATATTAGATACTTTATACCCCCAATGCAGAAAAAAACATGCCACTTACATAAAACACATCAGTCAGGAAATAAACCACAAGATTAACAATAAGAACTGGTGATTGATTATATTACAAATATACCTCCAATTTTATAGATTGAGAATTTGTGAGTTTGCTTATTTGGGAAGTAAAACCTGGAGACAAAGGTCTAAAAGCATAAAGCACACATCCCTTTGGTGAATTAAATCTTCCTTTTAAGAATTAAGCACTTACCTAATCACAACAGAGTCCCTGGTATAGCCACCGTCATATTCTGTAGTTTCTTCTAGTGCTTGGAAATCTAGATTCTGCAAATTCGAGAAAACATGTCTTAACATCTACACCACACCATTACAAACAATTAATCAATAGAAGATATTTTTGCAAACCCTTGCTTTCTTACCCGGCTTCCACATATAAGCAATTCAATTTCCTCTGGTCTGAATAAGTACTTTAAAGGAGATTCATTGGTCACCATATGAAAACCTCTCCGAAAAGCCTTGAACTGTTTTTCTACTGATTTATTGAGAATGTAGTCAGAATAGAGATTGACAAATTCCTGCAGAAAATATTAACCACAAGAGCATCTTATAATATGCAGTACAACAAAACACAACGAGCTACAGGGCTGCGTAACTTTTTTGTTTTTATTTTCCCAAAGAAAAAACATTCAAGAATATTTTTTAAAATTCAAACTTTACACACACAAAGGAAAATACCTTTAACAATTTCACAGCTCTCTATTATAGTCAATACTTAACTGTAAAAAGGCCATGCACAAATAAGTTGATACAATTTTAAAGTTCTCTCAATTAGGTATGCAAACAAAGAGACATTTAAACCATTTATACATCAATTTATAAAAATTAACATTTTTAATAAAGTGCAATGTACTGGATATGTATAAGCAAACAAGGAAGTCTCATGTTTTCTATTCTAGAATATTTGGGGAGCTGCCTACTGTATCCAGTTCAACAAAAATATTCATGTTTTAATTGATGCACAAGCTACTATACCAAATCATAAATGGAAAATATACTTTTGTATCCTAACTTAGTGAATATAATATTTTATCAAAAATTATATTAACATTAACACACACTTACTAAAGGTTTTATATATATCGTAATTTCCCTGTTATGTTCTGGGTTATTCCCCTCTGTTTCCAGATGCATACTTTTCTAGTCAACAGAAAACACAAAACTGATTTCTTTAATACTTTTCAGACGTATACTTAAGGCACATATATGTGTGAGTACATTAAATGCAATTATCATCTGTTTGGTTATAAGGACCTTAATTACAAGGTCCCTGTTTCCCTCCCCTCTACAGCTTAATATGAGAAACACCCCACTTCATGCTTTATACCACAGCCACACTGAGCCATTCACTACCTCCTATGCATGCCTTCTTTCTCTAAAAGGGGCTTAATGCCCAACCATGTGCTCTCATACAGCTTACAGCCAAAATTTAGGAAACTGTGGTTATTTCCTTTATAATAACTTGGTTACTTGATTTCTTGGGTCTCTGTATGGATATTAGATACTCCTTTAAAAACTAGAAGCATATATGATTTAAAATTCTGTTAATAAAGAGAAAAGACAAGGATGACATAAAAACATTTATTACCTTCCTGTTTTCATTTGTAATTGGAATTTTATCACCATTTTCCTTTAGATCATACATCATTGGATTACCAAAAAGATCCGTCTGAGATATCTGGAAAGTGATCATCATATCATCTTCCACATTCCCTTCATACTCCAGTAAGTCTTTTAAACTCTGATATAGAACCTAACAATCAGAAATGGAAAATTAAGGCTACCACAGAACTACAAAATACAACAGTTTGTATCACTCTTCTTGGGAAAAGATTAAAAAAAAAAAGCCTTTAACAATAAAAATTAAAGCATAGATAGTATTCCTGCCCCAATAGTTTATATGTAGAAACTAAAGAAAGACTGTCAGTCATTGGTGATGTCCCATTCTCTGCTGAGAAACCCCACACCAGCTACTTAGCAATGGATCTCACACTGTGCTCTTATGAGAACCTTAGAGGTGTGTCTCAAGGTTAAAGAGCGGCTGTAGCCACCAGCCCCTTACTCAGCGCAGCTCTGATTTAACTGGGCAATTTCATGATTTCATTAAAAACAAACGAACAAAAAATTAAAAACACTTTCCTACAGAATCAATCTTTACAAAGCCAGCTTGCTGACAGAAATATGTAAAAAAGTTCCCCTTCGAGTTTTTAAGTGTTTATGGTACTTCAGACAGATTAAAGCAACTTTATCTTACTAGGTATAGATATTAACAAAGGTTCCAAATGAAAGCTTTAAAATTTTTATATAAATGAAACTCTGTATTTGCTTTTAAATAAAATCTAAAAGAGAGAAGAAAAAATGACCAAAGACTTACAGGGTGAGAGTCTCCCAGGTCAAGAAAAGTTCCTTTTTTCCCCATTAGCTTCCTGTAGACAACCATGGGAAAATGTACATCCAGTATACAGTTATTGTAAATAGCCAGACCCAGTACTATGCCAATCAGAGTGAACTGACCCTCAGTTTCAAAAGAAGATGGATTAAACCAAAACAATTTTGTAGATTCATCATATGTGAACATACCTATAAGAAATGATTTTTAAAAATACATTACTTTCACATTTTATTAAAGACTGATGAACAAATATTTATACATATAAAATATAAAAATATACAATTATACATGTAAGCTTATGTGCACTACGTATAGAAATATTTTTTCTCTTACATTAGCACTTGAGAAAACAAAGTTCAAATACATATGAATGTTATAAATTGTGGCAAATGGTAGCATATATTTTTAAGAAGCCAAAGAAATAAAGTAATAAGGCATTTTGGTGGCATTTTCTAAGAAGTTAGGGAAAATGTTCATTAAATTCAAGTTCTCTAATCTTCTACTAACACAAATGAAAAGTTAATCTGCATTCACACTTTATCTACTCAATCGTTGAAAAATAAATGCAAAAGGAAAAAAGGCTAATCATACTTTGAAAATGTTTCACTTATAAAAACATATTCAATCCATACATACCGTTTTAAAAAACAATTTTGAATTTCATTAAGTAAAAGTCTGTGTTTTCCCCAAATTGTACAACGGTTCCGTTTAGTTTTTCCAGCACCTTTCTAACAAAGATGCCAAGTACTTAAACTCAGGTAAACTTGATAAACTTAGATTATGCCCCAAAATCAAACCCATTTAATACACACATTAACTGTGAGCCAATAAGTAAAATAAAAGTAATTTGTATTTGTAGTCTTCTTTCAGTTTCACATGGTCTTCACTATTTTAAACGCAAGTTTGGAAACCTTTTTGATATCACTCATTTAAAAATAGGAATCTGAATAGCCATTACCAAGGTAGATTTATCTCCTTCCCTTTAAAGAAATATCTAAGATAAAAGTTAAATGATATTTTAATTGAATTAACAATTTCATTTTACTAAAATGTTTTTCACTTGCTACTGTGAAACTGAATGAAAATATTTTAAGAATTAGGTCTGGAAAAGAGGGGGAAGTTCCAATAGAACAAACTTTAGAAATCAATAGAGCATATAAATCAATTTATAAGTTTTTTAAAAGTTCTGAAAATGTTTCTTCATTTTCACATGCAGTTTAAGTTAAATATAAAGGGAAATTTAAAACGTCCCCTTGATCATAAGAACATGAATTAAACTAAGACATTTTTCTAATGCAATTTAGTGTTCATGAAATAACATTTTATAAATTATCCAATTCATACTTGAATTTCACAGTTTACATCCAACTTTTTTTACAGGCCTAAGTTACAACATCTACTGAAGTGCTTAAAAACTTCATTTAATTATAAATATGGTATTAACAGGGTCAGAACAGTTAAAAATAATTACAATTAATAACTTTGATGAAATATCACAAATGCATGTCCTTGGTCTCAAGGGCAATAAATTACAAATTAATCAGAATGTAAATTACATAGGTCACTACTCTCATCTTTCTGTGTGAAAGATAATAATATCTTTCAAGGAGACACCATTTGGGGCACATTTATTTTCAGGTCCCTGGAAGAAAAGCTTCATCAAGTGTGGCTCTTCTAAAATATTCCTTTTTGATATTTCTATTGTCATCATTTTAATTGTTTTACTATCAAGTGGATCTGTTTAATGTATGGTTTTTCTTAAAAGTATTTCTGCATATAATGTAAATATACTTTATAGTTAATGTTTAACTTTTTTAGATACATCAGAACCTACAGCTAAAGTTTACCAAATTTATGAAGCTCATAAATTTTCTGTCTCAAAAAGGGCATGGTTCTATGTGTCTAGGTTTACTTTGAATGAATTACATACAAAATGGCATAGCTTTCTGATTAACAAACATTAGCTAAAATACAAAGTCTTAACTATTATATTTATGTCATGAACTCAAAATGTCTATTTTCATTTGCAAGTAGACTAAGAACAATTACAGAAAAGTCAATTCACTGTACATACTGAGAATCAATAGACTTTAACGGTTCAATTCTCAAAGCTTAAGGGAAATGATCTGTAGTACTCTCTGCCACATTCTTCACAATTATGATAGTAGCTTTTGAGAAATTCTTTTCCTATAACTGTCATGCAATCAATTTTAAAAGTAAGCAAACCCAGTAATCAAGTAGTTATACTGTAGAAATTGAATCAGATCACAACTATACAATAGTATACTACCTAAGAAGCTGTTATCTTTTTCCTGTTCTACTTTGCCAAGTTTGTCTATTACTTTGTCTATCAGTGAAACCCAAATTCTTCACTTTTAGACTATTATAGATCAGTTTTTCCCAAACTGTGTTCAATGAAAACTCTTATGGGAAGCAAATACTATTAGATACAGGATGGAAGAAGGGTTCTGGAGTTCAAAAAGTTTGGGAAAACATTACAATATTAAGCCCAAGAGATCCTGTAGCAAATAAACCAAATTAATTTGATATCAGCCAGTGTTTCCAAACTTTGAGCATGATACACTTGTGAGACATTCTCAACAGTCTTCAGACCATTATTCTATGAAACTCTTGTCTCAGAAATGCTATGGGTCAGACTTCCCCGGTGGTCCAGTGGTTAAGAATCCACCTTCCAGGGGCCTCCCTGGCGGCACAGTGGTTAAAAATCCACCTGTCAATGCAGGGGACATGGGTTCACTCCCTGGTATGGGAAGATCCCACATGCCGCGGAGCAACTAAGTCCGTGTGCCACAACTACTGAGCCTGCATGCTGCAACTACTGAAGCCCACGCACCTAGAGCCCATGCTCCGCAACAAGAGAAGCCACTGTAATGAGAAGCCTGTGCACCGCAACAAAGAGTAGCCCCCGCTCGCCCCAACTAGAGGAAAGCCCATGCGCAGCAATGAAGACATAATGTGGCCAAAAAATAAAGTATCTGTTTAAGTTATCTAAATAAGAACTTGAATAAACGAGTGATGCAGGACCAATCCCCAAAGCCCACAAATTCAGTCATTATCTGTGACTCTAGGTAATCCATACCAAAATCTCCTTCTGCTGCTCTTCATAACTGAAAATATTTATAAACCTAGGTAAATAAATTCTTAATTCAAAAAGATATGACACCATGATCACATCACTAAAATATTTACCAATATCTGGATTGAAGATTTCCTCCACAACCAGCTGAAAAAATTCTTTGGAAACACCTCCCTCATCAACTCCTTGTTCTCCTTCGAATTCCACATACAACTGTTTCTTCAAGTCTGCAGGATTTTCCATAGCGATCATCTCTAGCTAGTGAGTGAAAAGATAAAGTGAAAAGGTGAATGCCAGTATCAGGATGAAAGAAAATAAAAATAAGGTGTAGGGGTAGGGAGCAAATAAAAGATATTGTTTTTGATATATTTTAAATGGAAACAGGAAGCAAACTGGTAAAAAGCCAGTGAAGGCAAAGATTCAGTCTCAAAGATAATGGAAAAATAGGACAGAAGAAAAACTGGCATAGAATTCTAAAGGGTTACTTTCTAACTACTGATCTGTTATGAAATTAACATACAGTAGAAAATTAGAATTAGGTTTTCTGTTAATTATGTATATAACAAACCTGGGCAGTAAGATAAGGACATGGAAAAAAGTCAAGATAACAAAAATGCCTGAAGTAACTACTCAAATTATTTCAGGAGAAACAACTTTTGACTTCAAAACTGTTCACTTGTAGTTCTTTATGTTTACTAGAATAGAAACTCAAGAATTAAGTCTTAATATCTATTAAACCATAAATAAAACAATTTCAATTAAGAAAAATACATTTAGGGAAGCAGTTTATGGTCTCCTAATAGCACCTTAGGTACAAATTACCATTTTAATGGATTAGAACATATTTTATATCCACTTTTTTTGAAAGCAGATGAGACATACACTTGCCTATATCCTTCCTTACTCTTAACTTCTTACTAACAGTTATCAAACCCCAGTTTCAACATTTCTTCAACTATAAATCTTTACCAAATACTTTTTGTATCTATAGAATAATATAATGATTGCTCTCAGTTATTGAGATTAATCATAAAATCAACACTGTATTCTAATGTGAAATATTTATACTGTAATTTGTCTTATGTCTGAAATTTACTAACAGCATGCCTGACTGATCATCCACCTTATTTGCTAAAGTGACTTTAAATCTGCCAAAACAGAACATATTTAAGGGTGCTCAGGTTTTTGCAACTATTCCAATTAGAATCTTTAAAATGGTTTTGAGCAATGCAAACATCATCAGAGTAAGTGTACTATAGTCAGTCCTAAAGTAATTATTTTAAGTAACAGCACTATTTTGTACATTCTAGTGTGTCTATAAAAAATAAAATAAAATCTCACAAATTCATGATTCAGGTCAGCTGCCCTAGATCAATGTTTTTCAAGCTGCCAACTGCAATTCATTAGTGGGTAGTCCAATCCATTTAATGAAAACCAAATAAGGGAAAAAATCAGAATGCATTCCACAAAGTACTGGCACCTACTGTTCTGTGAAACTTTTGCTTCAATTATATGTACAGGCAGATATGCACATGAGTACTGGAATGCTATGTAAAATATCTCTTACTAGGGGCTGCAATCAAAAACATTTGAACAAAGCCAAAATGATCTCCTGGATATCTTCGACTTTTGGATTCTATGATTCTGTGAATTTAGAATCTTTAGCTTTAAGGAATGTCTATCCCGTACAACAGTGGTATCTACCATTTGCAAAATCATTTTTATGCCAAGTTGTATTAAGATAATTTATCTTTGAGACAGTGCCGTTGTGGAAAGATTGAGTCAAATACTCTGTATTAGGCCCAACTGTCACTTAACATAATTTTTAACCTTTAAATTTTAGCAAGGAACTCAGCTGAGCCTGTTTCCTCATCTGCAAAGGGGGAAAAAAATTAGGATGGTATTCTTCACACTGCAAAGTTGTGAAGGCTTAATAAGAATGTATGAGAAAGAGTTCTAGAGTGGGTGATATTAAGATAACACATCATATTGTTACCTTTTAAAACACCTCTGCTCTTTGAACAAAAAATTCTCAATTTGATTTTATAGCCTAGTCTCAAATTTTGAAAATAACTTAGGGGAAAAAAAATAGTTCCAGTTGGAAACCTGTTTCAAGTCACTGGCTATAAAGAATTCCATGGACTAAGTCAGAATTATCATCTTAGCTCAAATGTGGTTTACCCATCAGGCCAATATCCCGTATTGCCATGAAACGCATCGCTAATTTCCTTCTCCCAGTTTCCACCTGCCTAGGTGTTACAGAAATGTACATCAATGTTTATGTATACCCTTACAACACAAAGACAAACATGCTTCTATCAGGTACAGCTATCTCAAGGTGGAAAAAAATAATTATCTGTTATTTAATTATGTGTCCTGTATCTCTTCCTCACTAACATTTGTAACTGAGAGCTGACTCTGTGTCAATGTGACTGATACTTTTTAAAGGATTTGGTGTAGTTTCTAAAGAATTCAGAGGCCCCGTGTTCTAGTCTTAGCTCCACACAAGACACTTCGTATCACAAGTGAAGCAAATTTATCTTCAGTCTTAATAAAATATTACATGTCTGTCCATTCCCACCAATCTTCACTCCATTCCACACCTTGAATGCCAAAAGAATTTAATGCAATATGTTCTATTATTATGATAATTATAAACAAGTCACTTTATCTCTCTTTTAGTTTCATCTGTAAAATGAGCATAAAAATATATCAATAAGTTAATGTATGCAAAGCACAGATGAATTCCCTGCACAACAATTCTTTATAAATACTAGCTCTTGGGCTTCCCTGGTGGCGCAGTGGTTCAGAGTCCGCCTGCCGATGCAGGGGACTCGGTTTCGTGCCCTGGTCCGGGAAGATCCCACATGCTGCGGAGCGGCTGGGCCCGTGAGCCATGGCCGTTGAGCCTGCGCGTCCAGAGCCTGTGCTCCACAACGGGAGAGGCCACAACAATGAAAAGCCCACATACCACAAAAAAAAAAAAAATACTAGCTCTTATTATTACGTTTGTTTTATTGGTTCTCAAATTTTTTTCAGGCTTGGCTGAAAATTTAACGACTCAGCTGTAACAGAACAAAAATATTCCGGTATTAACAACAAAACAATATATAGCACTTAATATGCCAGGACACTTTACAGTATCAACTCATTTAATCTTCATAAGAATCTTACCAGGTCGGTAATATTATTAACCCTATTTTACAGATGCATACCCTGAAGTAATGAGATTCATAAACTTGCTCAAGTCAGTCAGTAAATGGTAGAACAGAAATTCTAGTCCGGGCACCAAGCTCTTTACTATGCTTTACTGCCTCTCCTCAATGACTAGCAACAATCTTTTTTAAAATATTGAGTGATTTTCTTTGTTATGCTCTTCCGTATGTTTCAATCTTTTTTTTTTTACAATAAATATATATTATTTTTAGAATCAGGATATATTCAAATGTAAATATTCACAAAAAGAATGGCTTGAAAAATAGACTGCAACTGAATTCCGTGGGTGAAAATTTCCCATTATTATTTATTTTAGATTATCATTCTCAGATATACTACATGGTTCTCTAAAATATGGTATAATTTATGACATCAGTAGCCTATCTTTTATAAAAATTACTTTTGTGGTAACAAACACATAACAAAATTTAGCAATAATTATTTTGACAAAGGCCATTATTAATGGACTGCATTTATTTTTATTTTTCTTAAAAACAAGCACTTCTAATTCATTTTTCAATTAGAGAAGACTTAAGAATTAAATAGTAAAGGTATATCACTTTATGTAATAGACACATACCATTTAAAATTGAATTTTTTTAATCAAAAGCTATCTTGAAGGCAGGAGAATATTTGGAAATTGGAAGAATATGTCAATGAACAGTCTGAAAAAGGAGAATTTGCATGCATCCTTTAATTAAATTCATTTAGTACACAGACCTGGATTTTTACATATAGGTTTTCTTAAAGTAGAGTACACGTTGTATTAATTTAATATGGAGACTGGCAAAAGACAGATTATGTCAAATGTATCCTGATTCATAGTCGAAAAAAAAATTCCTAGTGGTATGGATATTTAAGTAGAAGTAGCAGTATTCAGATAAAACAGACCTAATACTTAAGAATGCTTAGGATCCATAAGAATGGCTGGCTTAAACTACTTCAGTCAACTTACTAGAATCTACGTTTAAACACTTTGCTAGTGAGTACATTAAAACTACTGACTGGAATGAGATTTTTAGATTACCTGGGTATATTTAGTTTTTTCATTTCTCTGTAAAGAGATGAGGAAAAGTTGTTTATCTTAAATATAAAGTTTAGATGTCTGGGTAACAGCCAAATCATATAATCACATCTCCCTGTGAGACCAGGAACCCTGAGTTCTACTTCCAATTCTGTTATTAATTTCTGTAGGTCAGAATCTGAGTTTCATTTTCCTCGCATGTAACAACTAAGAAGTTTGACAAGTTTCATTGTTTTAAATTATTTTACGATGAATCTATGTAGATCTATTTCACTCTCGTTCTAATTAAAGGACAAAAATCAGGTATGAAGTTCTTCAATTCAATTAGAATAAATCTTAAGAAACTATAATGGCCATTGCATTAAGCACAATATAGTGAATGTAGATGATACAATTAAACATACCTAAAGGAGCACAGAATAATCTTACTCCTAAAGCACTGTAGGTCAATTGACAAGTAAAAGAATCAAGTTTTGTTTCAATAATAACTAAGGATGTCTATCAAGGAAAATGCTGGGGACTGGATTAGACAGTATTGGTAAAGCAGAGCCCAGAATAAAATGAGTGAGTGATTTTTAGAAGAGATTGAGCATAACCTCTTGGCAGTAGGGCTTGCATTTGTACCTATCACCTTTAGTATGTTCTAGTTCTTATTTTTGGACTTTCCTATCCAGTTCTACATCACAGCCATTTCTTTTGGTCTTTAGATCTCTACTCAAAATTCTAGGACTCCCTGACTAATCTGAACCAAGTCTCATATCACCCCTTACCCCTATGCCTACAATCCTCATCACTCTCTTAAAGCCTGCCAGTTCCTAAACATGTAATTGTATATAAAAATGGCCTCAATAAATATGTATATATAAACTTGTACAAACAGCCATCTCCCAAATATTGGTTTCCAGTCTGGCTTTATCAGAATACCTGGGGTTACTAACAGAAATATATATTCCTAGGCTATACACGAGAGCTCCTAATCTGAATCTCTAGAGGGTAGAACTTTGGATTTTTTTTTTTTTTTAAACAAATCTCTCATTCAGATACGAAGGCAGTTTGGTGCACCTCACAGACAGCAATACTGTCTTCCAAAATACTCATACCCTCAACTCAATTTCCTAACATAAAAGGTAATTTAAAAAAAATTTTAATTCTTCTTACCTTGAAGATGTTTTGTCTAAGAAAAAAATGACAAATTATCTAAAAGATAATTTAAAAGAACACACAAATAGATAAATGTTATTAGCAAAATACCGTAAAAACCTCATCACATTAGGATCGTTCTCATTCAAATGAAAGCTGAGTTCTGAGCCCGTTTATCACTGTACTATTTCCTACGGAACAACAAAAAGTAGTGAAAATAAGTCCTAGGGAGAAATATTCCAGTAATTTAAGGGTGTAGGGGTATTATTTTTTTTTTTGGTATGCGGGTCTCTCACTGCTGTGGCCTCTCCCGTTGCGGAGCACAGGCTCCGGACGCGCAAGCCCATTGGCCATGGCTCATGGGCCCAGCCACTCCACGGCATGTGGGATCTTCCCGGACCGGGGCACGAACCCGTGTCCCCTGCATTGGCAGGCGGACTCTCAACCACTGCGCCACCAGGGAAGCCCCTGTAGGGGTAGTTCTTAAACGATTCTGATATATATTTGTGGAAAGACAACTTATATATTACATTTCATTGATTTTTAAAATTTGCTTTTGTTTTCATATTTTAACGTCTCTGAAATCAGGATATAACATAAAATTGACAGCGTCTCAAAACTAAATTGGCAGCATTTGTTCTTTTTAGCTGTATTAAAATAACAGTGTGTCCTACAACCAGTGAAGATATCTTAGGTTTGATAAAATATTGTAAATACTAATACTCTTACTGTCATCAAAAACAGTTCCTCTAAAAACTCCAGTTAGGAAACAATTTGCTACTCTGGTTTGAATTATATGGTACATGAAAGCAAGGAATATATTTTTCTTTAAATAAAAAAAATCTATAATCATTAAGTTACTACCGCTCCCTCCAAGCTAGTCAGTCTTACAATTAATAACTGAAAAATAAGACCCAATAGAAATACTCAAGAGTGCCATATTTTCCAGGAAATAGTCACTATTTTCCAGGCCTCATTTATAAACTAACGAGTAGATGAGCTCCAAGGCTCCCTTTAGTTCTTAAAGTCTAAGGCCCTATAACCTTGATTATTTAATTATTAATATTGAGCACACCACAAAGTTTCTCATTTCCTCTTCTCTTCCTGACCCTACTCTGTAGTTCAAAATTAGCAGGTCATAAGAAAGTGGTCAATAGGTTTATTTTGTTTGTCAAATTGTTATATAAAAAGATGAGGCTTAAAAAAGGCAAAGTAGGGCTTCCCTGGTGGCACAGTGGTTGAGAGTCCGCCTGCCGATGCAGGGGACATGGGTTCGTGCCCCAGTCCGGGAAGATCCCACATGCCGCGGAGTGGCTGGGCCCGTGAGCCATGGCCGCTGAGCCTGTGCGTCCAGAGCCTGTGCTCCGCAACGGGAGAGGCCACAACAGTGAGAGGTCCGCGTACAGCAAAAAAAAAAAAAGGCAAAGTAGATCTTACTGGGGAATAATATGTTGAAAATCCATCAGTACCTCTCAGAGTGTACCTGAGAGGATCACCTTAAACTACTTTTTGTTACTAAAACACTATAACTTTATCATGATCATCACCTGCTATGAATGTTTCCCAAAAAAATGGCAGATTATCAATTTGACTTCCAAGACCTATTTTGATGCTTTTTATTTTTTAACCTTTTCACACTGTGTTATTAAAGAAGGAAAGGGGAAGGAGGGAGGGAGGGAGTGGGGAGGGAGGAAGGGAGGGACCAGATGGGAGGAAGAAAGTTAGCAGTAAAATCTGCTTAATGTGTACCCCTAAGAAGCTCCTCAGTGGTCATGATTCATCTTTACATCTCTATTGCTTAGCAAAGGGCCTCACACAAAGGGTTTCTGAAGTGGTAATATTCAAGTACAGATATTATCTAGTGAATCCTAGTTTATAATAGGTAAATTGATAATATTTAGCTTTGACATAATTAAGCTGAACTCACTAAAAAAACAATTTGTTAGCATAATTTAAAAGCTCACAGTTAACTTTACCCTAACACTTGCTCAAAGGACATCCTTATAAACTAAAATGGTTGTTTCCTCAAAATTCTAGAGGATAATTTTTAAAATAGAATAAAGTAAGTATACAATAAGCACCTAAAGTTTCGTAAGTTCTTAGTCTTGCTTTACTGGGGGGGGGGGGGAATGGGATGGTGTGGGGGAAGACAGTAAGGCTCAGTAGATTTCTGAGAAGGCAGCTAAGAAAGGTAGACATTTTTTTTAAATTCTGGATTGAATGTCACAGAGAGTAATTTCATTGCTTTTAAAGGCCAAGTACAGCTTTTGGAAACAGATGAAAAGATCCTAAACCCAAGAAGACAAAGATAAAACGTGTAGTTTGGGGATTTGTAGTTCTGCTCTAACAATGGAAATTCATAGATACACCTCAACATGCTTTCCATAAAATATCATCACACCCTTATACAATACCCTATCATTCTGCTAAACTATGGAAAATAAGTTGCTGGCTATGTGATGATCAGTTATTAAGTATATTAAGTCAGTAGTTATTCATGTAACTCAAAACTACTAAAGTAAAATTAAAAGGGCACCAGAAAGCAAGCAAGCAATGATAATTACTCTAAGCAACTACTGCCCCTTTCTGTCTCTGGTGAAAAACTGCCTGAGTTGCTTAAATAATGAAGAGTCCTTTTTCAACAGTAGAGACCTATTTGGTATTAAAAAAAAAAAAACAAAACGGTAACAAAGAAAAGAAGCACAGAACTTCTGCAACTTTTAAATTTCTAAGATGTCAAACAACTTTTTCCACTGGTTTAGTTTTATAAATTCTCAGATTTAGATAAATCCATTCTAAAACTAAAATATATTTTGAAATAAATTTCATTACTTTCTAGTTATCTGTGTCATGGGTTCTTTTCCTTTATTAGTATAGAAGACTGACTATATCTTAATTTTAGTTGCCATTAAATTTTACTTGAAGTTGATGAAAAAGAACTAGCAATGCCAGGTACATCTAATATTATAAATACAATAAAATCCTGTGATAAAGAACCCTATAACAAATGTAAATGTTGGTACAATGTGATTGGCAATTGGTTTCTGTCTTCTGGAAAGGCTTACATTCTTAAATGGGGGCACTAAAATTCTTATTTTCTGTGGAGGGAAGGAGTGAACAAAAAGCAACCCATCTGGAGAAACAGGGAACTAGAAGGTGGGTACCTGTGTTCTCAGTATTCTCCCAGTTCAATCTCCCTGGATTGGGTTGATAACACAGACACCACTAATTACAAAATTCCTGGAATAGTTGCTGTTTTCCCAGAAGTTCCAACCAACTCCAAGGCCTGGTGTAGTCCATATGTATATTTAAGTAGGAAGAAACTACTACAGTCAGGCAGTGCCAAACAGGGACCTTCTGAGTGACCCCGCAGGAACTCCTACCAGCAGCATGCACCACCTGCCCAGGTCACTTCATTAACCTCACAATAATGCAATACTCAACCTCACATGATGGCATTTTTAGACACCACTTATTATTTCATGGTGTGGTTTTATTCTACCATTTCTCCCTATTAAGACTTACATTCATACTTATTATTGGGTGTGGAGCTCAAGCCCTAGTTTCTGTGCTCTGCAACATCCACTTCTCTTCTGAATGACAAAACTTTGGGGGTTAGTTGTCAAGATTTAGAAAATTTATTCTTTTTCAAAGAGAGTGATCATGACACAAGACAACCAATATTTTGTGGAACATTTATGAACTTGGACAGGAGCAACAAAAATATAGTACTTACATTTACAATAAAAAAGTCCATGTGTTCCTATACTATATAATCATATACATACATTTTCCCCCCAAAGAGTCACTTATAAAATAAATTCACTGAACTGTATCACAGTCTCCCCATCATTAGGTATTCAATCTAGTACTAATTTTTAAACAGTAGCCCAACTTACCCGGACGAGGGCATCATCTATGATATGGTCACGTCTGACTTTGAGTCTCAAATATGGATTCAACTGCTGTCCTTGAACTAAGCTGTAGAGAACAGTGATTCTTCGTTCACTGTACATGCGAATTCTATTGTCATAATACAATCCCAAATTCTTTGTGACAGCATTCAATATAAAGGGACATGTCATAAAAGAGAATTTGTTCTCTGTTTCTACTTTGAAAAAAGTATAATCTTTATCCATTTCTAGAACATCATTCAGTGGTTCATTAATAAACTCTTCAAAAGGGATAAGTGGTTTTCGACAATCCAGAGTTTTAACAGCAAGTTCAGTTTCTAGTGGGTCCACTCGAGGACCTTTCTTGTTCCTTCTTTCTTCTCCCAATAGCTCCTGAAGTGTCAATTCACTGGACTCAGGAATGGGCTCTTCATCATCTTCTTCATTATGATTTGTGTCCACTTCCCCTCCCACTACATTTGCATAGTAAACCATTTTCAAGCACTTGGAAGCAGCAACAATAGCATCATCATCGTTCACTAGATTTCGATTGTTAAAGTCAGTGCTTATGACTTTGTATGTAATAAGCTGTTGAAACGTTTCCATCATTCTCCGAATCTGGTCTGCGCTGTATTTAGACCACAGTCTGACCAGTTTTCCTTGGGCTGCAAGGGGTAGCTTACTCATTGCTTTGCAAAACAGTGGCAAAGCCATTTCCAGATATTCAGGACTGTGGAGATTTCTATTCTCCATGACAATAATGAATAAATTCAGATAATTAGGATCTCGGGAGTATACATTGTGATATGTCAAGTCACATTCCACATTAGGTGACAAATACACAAGTGCATTGAGAAAGGCAGTTTCTATTTTTTCATTAGAGAGCAATCTGGTGTAGACCCTTCTAATGGCCTCAATATCCACAGACACATCGTCAGGACCTAATTTTTGTAAGTTGTTATCTCCTTGTGAGCCATCACTTATCCTTGAGGACGATGCTTCTGAATCTTCTTCCATAGCTGCAGCAGAACATGCAGCTTTTTCCTTTTCATCTTCATCTTTGTCTTCATCCTTTCCTTGAAGAGATTTCAGTTCTTCCTTGGTGTGTTGTTTGACTTTCCGAAAGCTTTGTACCAATGCCTCAGCACTAGAAAAAACTCTTCCAATAACACGAATTAAAGGGGAATAATCCTCCCTCTCTCTACATAATTCTAGAATTTCATATACCGTCTCTTCTGTTAGGTAAGTCACATCTAGAAAATTAGGAAAAAAGAGAACATTTATTTTCATAATATATATGTATGTTTGCTTTCTTTTAATAAGTTCTAGTGAAAAATAAAATTGCCAAACATTTTGCAATAAATACCATTTATGATTTACAACTCTTTTAAAAAGTATCTTAATACTTAGGTTCAACCAACAAAATATGCTTACCTATTTTTTTCAATGTACTACTAATACTAACAACTTTACTCATTCTTTTATATTCTATATGTATTCTTATATATAGCTTTTAATGAGCTCAAGCTCATTTTCACAGTGATGGTATACATTAACGTGCAGTTTTAACTGTAAATATGAACCAAGATATCATGTGCCGACTCATCACAATATACCTCTTACAACTTAGCTTTACTTTAGAGCAGAAACACCACTATTTTTCTGAGAGGTTTCTTCCTTATTTCACTACTCTGTTTCAAAAGACTAGGAAGGCAAGGTTTTAATAAAGATTTCTTCAGAGTTCTCTTTTGGAAACAGCCCTTGTCCTAAAACCAGACTAGTTCCTTTCTGAGTCTTCCTTTCTGAGTCTTAGTTTTTTTTCAGGGTGGCCATTCTGTGGGTGACTGAGAAGGATTAATATATCATTTCCCATAAGCTCTGAAATTGACAGACACTGCCATCTGCAGCCAGGTTGGAATAAATCTTACACAGTGAAAGGAAATAGTTACAATGCAGTGAAAACAATAGGGTGGGAAGAAGGCAACTTATGAGCAGACAAGCGAAACAGACTACTATGTAGTCACCAAAATCTGTTTCCTCTCGTTCCTGGGCACAGAGTTGGACACATTCTCCAGCTTTCCCAGCTTTTTGAGATAAGTGCTACTTTCACGCTAATGCTTTTCTCCTTCTGGCTAATGGGATGATGCTTCCAGGATGGTTCTGAAAATCGTGTGTTAAAGATAGTGCCATTACAGCTGCAACTCTGAATGACTGCATGAACCAGAACTCTCTGCCAATCTAAAATATTATGGCTGTTAGATGAGCTAGAAACAAATTTCCACTGTTTGTAATAAGCTAGTATTCTTTCTGGGGTCTACTTAATATTGTATTCTAGCTGATCCTTACAAGTAGAGAAGCCTTTCATTTTCCTCATCTTGCTTTCAGAGTCTTTAAAGTACAAGTAATGACCATCTCCCCCCTAAACTGATATATTACCACTGTTTTTACAGCTTGTAGTATTCAAATCCATGGGAGTTTTATTATAATTTTCTATTATATCCATTCTTCCCCATAAAGAAATAACATCATAAAAGGCAAAAATGACAGCAGGCCCTGAAAGGCCAGACTGAATATCAACTTACTACACATTTTCAGAGTTACCGTAATGTTAACAAATTAAAATTCTAATGAAATCACAGAAGAAACAAAGAAGAAAATACTTCAAGGACTTTTTGAGATAAAAATCTCTGGAGCCATGGACAGTTGCAGGGGTGAAAGAGTTTGTTGCAGTTTGCTGGAATTCATTTCACTTCCTTCTCATATCTGTCTTTAAATATAGTGGCTTAGGCCTCCACTGTCAGCTTTTGCCATTAGACTTTTTACATTTGCTATTATTCGCTTTCAGACAAAACCAGATAAACCTACAGCTCCCATTCTCTTTAACAACAAAATTTAAATCTATACATATACTCCCTTGAGAGGAACAGAGTAAGTTTGGAGGTTACAGAATGCATGGGTGCTTAAGGTGAGTGCCACTGCATGAAATACATTAGAAAAAGAAAGAAAAACTCCATGTGTTCCTTCTCTTACACTTTTCTTACTCGAGAAAATACAAGCACACACACAAAAATGAATTTTAACATGCTGTTTCCTAAAACTGCAAGTTCTCATCTTACTCAAATGTTGATTTATTTTGTGCAGTTTAATATGAGCGTTCATAATGTCTGACTTTTTTCAAAGAAGTTACTGAGTACAATGACTGGAGTGAAAAACAATGTAAAACATTCAAACTCGAAAGAGTAGTAAATCCCAATGGTTGGGAATATCATACAATAGGCAATGGGTTGGTTCAACAACTTATATCATAAAACTCCCTGGCACTTACCATGAGTTTCAATTAAAAAAAAAAAAAGAAAAAAGAAGAAAAAAACTAACAATTTTAAAATGAAAATTAGCTTAGCTATAATGTACTCACCTTCATGATGTTATCAAAAAAACCAAACCCACCCTACATTCTCTCACTTATTTTCTCAGAAAAGCCTATATAATTACAAAATTTCACCTACCAAAGCTGAGAAATATAACCCGATGACACTATTTTTTGTTATGACTTGCATGAATATTAGATTACTAGATATAAAATAAAATGTTTTCAACAGTCAACAATTTATTGCATGCAATAAACAGAAGCATAAACAATTGTATTTTAAATGAAAATACAGAAGTAAAAATATTTCAACCCTGTAGTCAAATAACTACATTAATAAAAGAAGTGAAAACAGCCTTTAAACAGAAGATAACCAAATTTCACTTTATAAATCAATTCTAATAGCAAAGAAAACAATGAATGCTCTGGGCAGAGACAATTCAAAAACCCTGAAAGGGGGGTGGCTGGGAGTGCGCACGCGCGTGAACATGTGTGCGTGTGCGCCTTGTGTGTGATCCCTAATGACTATAAAACATGTCTGGCATTACTCAAAGTACTCAAATGTTTGACAGGTAAGACTAACCGATTACCAAAAGTATATGAAACCTCTAATGACCGACCACAAGATCTCATTCTCAACTAACAGAAAGCTGGGTAACGCTGGGTAATACCCGAAGACTTTTGTGTCCTGATTAATAGCAGTTTAGTTTACATGGCTATATCAACTTAAATTTCTATTGCAATTACTTCTAACTCCAAAGCAAGTGCTATCATTGTTCTGTATCTGAAATGTGATCCTCTGAAACTGCTCTCTTAACCTCCAGCTCTCTAATATATCTGGGCAGACACTTTAGGCTGGCTAACTCCAAATCTATTCACCACCTTTACCCCAACATGCCATTGTGACAGAAACTGAAAACTAAACACTAGTATTCCAATCCTCACTTGCATTGGGGGCGGTATGTGACACAGGTCTGCCAGTGACCTAAGTGGAAGCCTACTGGTGGACTTCTCAGGATTTGTTTTCCTGATAAATGAGACAAATATGACTAACTCATACTTTGAGTAGAAAAAAAAATCATTTATTCTTATTAGCAGATGTACAAAATAAGCTAATATAATTTTCAAATTACCCAAGCAAAGACTATAAAGGTCTCTACAAATTATAAAACTGTACTTCAAATTAAAAAAAAAATAGTGTTTACTAATATTTTGAGACCACTTTTCATACAGGCCAGTAAAAATTATCGAACTGTGGAAGAAATAAAAATGTAGCACCCCAAATAAAGAGGTTTTGTCATTTTGAATTAACTATTCAGATATGTTATTTTACAGGAAAGAGAACAAATGATATATTTTGTCTGTTAACTCTAAGAAGATGTACTGGTAAAACAATATTACTGACAAAAGTCTTAATCCCTTTCATCAAAAGAGTGACAGCCTTGTCATCAAATACTTAAGCAGAGGATAATTTTAGAGTCATGTAGATAATCCTATCTTCATTGTGTCAAATGGACCCTTATACTTGTAATGAACACATATAAAATTTCTTAATATGATTCCTACTTCTGCTTTTATACTTGCTTCATAGTAAAAGATAATACAAAATGCAAATGGTCAGTGAATGAGCAGCTTCCAAAAACTGAACCACAAAAATACCAAATTTTATCACACCATGAATCTAATCTTTGGTCCTTGCTACCAGACTGTCAACACCTTCTTTTATGGGCCATAACTCTTTAAGAACGAATCCTTAAGGTTTGTTCTATTCAGGATATTTAGGCATCTTCTGCTAAACTTCAGTAACCTCTTCCTGAAGTGTGTGAAACTGCTAACTGGGAGCTTATTTCACACTATTTTAATTGGAAAAAATTATAATATGTTCTTATGAGACCAGGTCCAAAAAACAAAAACAAAAAACACCTAATTTCTTAAAATGTAACCAAAACATAGTAACTATCTATTATAAATAACTATCCAGTTAGGACATAGGACACTCTGTTTCCTAATCATCAAATAATAAAGTTGTTAACAAAGAGTTGCCTTGCATGTAGTAAATATGGCTTATCTTACGGATAAGCAGCGTTCTAGACCCACGCACCCTCTGTTGGCATGACATGCTCTTCAGAACATCTTCAAGTGATTCTGACATTCTACTAATTCTACATAAAATATACCAATACTTTATTCCCATGGTGTTTTGTTTAAAATGTTAAACTGAGTTTTTCAGACATAAATGTAAATTAGTTAAAAAACACTGCATTTTGAAATATAAACATTCATTAACGTTTGGGTATCAATAAAAGGAGGTATTCTACTGAGAAAACAATAAATGAGACATTTTTGTATGACATACCTGTATATTTTATGATATATGTATATTTGAAAAATACTCAATCTATAAAATTTTAAACTTAAATTCTTATGCAAAAAGAGAGTTTGGGGCAGACTATTCAACACCTGAAACTTTGTAACTGGAGCTAACATATATAATTAACACTCAAAATAAAAGTACTAGTGCAGTTAATATATTTATAATTCCTAGTAAAAATATACTATAGTAAATACAGATGTTGCAGGAAAAAGGGGGCGGGGGGAAAGAGTGTAGTATATTGGAAGAAAGTACAATGAACTGCTAAATTATATAAACTTGAGCTTAAACAGTACACAAAGACTGAGGATAATCACCCAATAAGTACCTCTAAAATGAACCACATAGCCAAAAAGAAGATGGGTACATCCATCCTGCACTATAACCCCCATATGGCTTGCTGCCTTCAACTGTGGCAGCACACCCTACATTCACAGTAACGGTTGTTCTTATGGGGCACACTTGCTGGGGAAATGTGTATAATGCAACTTCCACATTAACATATTGACAACGTTCACTTATTTATCTGGTGTGTGAGCTAATTCATGGAATAGAAATATTCATGCAGTAAAGCTGTAATAAAGTTATGAAAACAGCTTTATTATGAAAACAGAGTAGAAGCTATTAACACAATTCCATTTCACTAATTAATTTAAACTTGATTCAAATGACGTTACTGAAAACTTTAGAGGTAGTATCTAACTTCTATATATCCTAAACAAAAAGCTTCCTCTTTTAAAATACAATTACCTCTGGTAGGACTGTCAGTCATTCAAAAATCTGATTAACTTGTTTCTAATACCGATTTGCCTTCACTGGGAGAAAGAAAGCTTGAAGTTTATTAAAAGGAGAAAAAGTTTTAAAAGTATTGAAATACAGGATCATTTAGAAAGAAAAATAAGGCTTGGGTAAGACTACCATTGTTACGTAATGATTCTTGGCAGTATGAGCGTGCCAAACGCCTGGGAGAAGGTGAGCAGGATACAGGAAATTAGAAAGAAAAATTGATTATTTCTCAGGTAACTATTAACATTTTGCCTTGCCTTCAGAAACAGAAAAAGACCACTGATCAGTCTGCTACTTTCACTGTACAGTGCTCGGGTTCCAAAACGCATGCCAGATATTTAGTCCAGCTATTCCAACATCTAAATGACTTTGTAGCCTAGTTTAGGTTATTAAACTACTACTTAATACATTTTTCCTAGTGGAAAATATTTAAAATTTCTAATCAATCCATTAGCAAAGGAACTTTGGGGAATATAATCTTCTTCTAATTAAAGATCATCGGAACAGTAAAACAGAGTGAAATCATTAACTCAACTATTAGTTCTGTCCTCTATCACAATAAAAAATCGATTCCACCGTACTATCATGTCCTAAGGTCAAAAATGAGACAAAAAAAGCAAACAGCAACACCTCACACATTTTGAAAATCTCCAATGTGGTTTTCAGTCCAAAATTCTCAATTAAAAATAGAACGTCTTACCTTTAAAATCATCTCTTGCTCCTTGTCCATCCTTCTTGTTCATTTTCATGTCAGAGCAGTTGTTAGGGGCACCTTTAGAGTTTTCAAGGTAAGCTGAGCTTGCTCCTTTCTTGGAGGGATGAGGATCACAGAGTTTTGCATTAATCTTATAAAGCTCAAGGGCTTTAATAGCTGCTGCATTGTTATCCATACGACGAAAAGTTGGACAGGAAGCACAAAACTCATTCGTGCAGGCCTCATTTCCACAGCCCTCAGTTAACTGGTGGTAGTAGCGTTCTATTAGATGTTTTGCAGCTGCTCGCTTCCTGTACCAAACATTCAAACAATAAGCACAGTGATTAGTAGAGCTCTCAGGTACAAAGCTCAACAGATCATCAACAAGGTAGAAGTTAGTCAAGCACTGAAGTAATAAACAAGCGTATTAAGATGAGGTATAGAAAATGGAGATACACTATTTACACAAAACTTTTAACTGGTGAAATATTTGATACTTATTTCCTAAGACATATGATAAAGAATATCAATGCTTGTCAAAAATCATTGTTTTAATAGAATATGCTTTCCTTTGGTTTGGGGCGCAGTGGAGGGGCGCTTGTTTGATGTGCTTCAATTGTTTAGCACCACAGCTGAAAATCACAAGTTTTATGACTAAGAGTTTTAGTAGTCTATCACTTTAAAAATTAACATTAAGAAAATGAGAGTCTATTTAAAGTATCAATCCAGCTTTCCTTTATATAATCACCATTTTGTTTCAGCAGCCTGTAAATACTTGACTTATAGTTAACATAGAACTTCTATGTGGAACAAA
>NW_020172825.1:2964-64039 GCF_003031525.2 Neophocaena asiaeorientalis asiaeorientalis | reverse complement strand
AAGGACCCCCCCCCCCCATTATCTACTATACGGAAGGTTTAAAAAGAAATTTATAAATAAAATATCCAAACCTTGTGTTATATTACAAGAAAGTGGCTCAAAACATACAATTTTGAACCCAAAAGGTATCAGTAAACTTCCTCATTAATACCATGTCATAGGAACATGGAATATTTTAAATTCCTTTTAGAGCAAAATCTTATGTTACTCTTACTCTGTGAACATAAAGTATGCGAATTAATGTTCCATTATGGCTGTTCTAGCAGACCTAGCAAGGCTATTGAAGAAGGGGTTATTTCATCAAGCAAGAAGCTGGACTAATTTCTATCTCTATGGCTTATTCCAACTCTTAAGATCTATACTTCTACTATTGATGGTATGAGATCACCATAACTTGAGTAGTCGACTGGATCCAAAAAAACATAATTCACAGCTATTCCTTTTGTTTCCAAATAGACACGCAGGAATAAAAATTACAAATAATCAAAACTATTTAAAAAATAATTTATCTAATTTAATTCTCAAAATGTTCCTACAATGATCTCACAAACATGTAGGACTAAATGGCAAATGGTATTAGAATTTACATCTTGTTAATCGTGAGATACATCTTGTTAATCATGAGATACATCTTGTTAATCATGAGAAACTGAACAACTAACAAGAAGACAAATAAGAGACACACTAGTAAGTCCAATTTTGTCTCAAAAGTAGGACTTTGTCTCTAAACTATCAAGGTAACTGACAAACAGTAATAACTCAAACACATTCAATTCATTCTGGTGCTGTTTTTCATATGTTCCATGCAAATTTACCACTCAATGCATGCGAACAGAGAAAAAAGAAAAACCCACAAAACGCACTTAGATATTTTATTATATGTAGCTATAAACAATTCCACTCCTGAAAATTAAAACATATTATTTCAGATATATCACTGTGCAAAATACTAAAGTGACAACATGTAAAGAAAGAGAAGTATAGAATTTATAAGGTTTATACCATACACTGCTATTCTTCTTCCAAAACGCTATAGCCTTCCCTAGTGAGAATGTAAATAAGTATGTATTTCCTTTCTGGAAGAAAATTATGAACATTTATCAAAAGTCTTAAAAATGAATCAGAGGATGAACCATATGAATCAAAGATCCCATTTTGGGTGAAAATAATCAGACAATTTTGTTTCCACAAAACCTGGAAAAAAAACTGTCATGCCCAAAAACAGATTACTAAAATGAACTGATAACCATTCACACAATGGAATAAACAAAAATTATCAAGATCTGAATTTGGCATAGATCACTAATTGATCTTTTAATTGTAAAAGTCTGTTACAAAGTAGTGTCATATGAAGCCATTTTTATTTCAAAGTGTTAACAGTCATTTCCCTGAATAATGTGATTGAATCAGTTTTTTAAATTATTCTATCACTTTGCTTGCAATTTATTTTTTCTATAACATGCTACTTGTATATTAAAATTAATGAATATGAAAAGGGAAAATGTTAGTGGTTTCAAAACTTCATACACATGATTCGAATGGCCTCAAGGTTTACTAAATTGTCCGTATGAGTTTTTAAAGATTAGTTTCAAAAATCAAAATACAGGGCTTCCCTGGTGGCGCAGTGGTTGAGAGTCCACCTGCCGATGCAGGGGACATGGGTTCGTGCCCCAGTCCGGGAAGATCCCACATGCCGCGGAGCGGCTAGGCCCGTGAGCCATGGCCGCTGAGCCTGCGCATCCAGAGCCTGTGCTCTGCCACAGGACAGCCACAACAGTGAGGGGCCCGTGTACCGCAAAAAAAAAAAAAAAAAAAAAAAAAAAAATCAAAATACCAAAACAGTTTAGCTATTTTTCTTATTGTCCTAAAAAAACAAACAAACCAAAAAATACCGGTCATACACATGCTTCTGAATGTAATACATAAACAAGTGTGAACATTAAAAACAGAACAAGAATGAGAAATCAGAAAACCGGCTTTAAGAATCAAAGTAGCTATACTATCTGAACAACTCTGGGCCTCAGTTTCCCATCTTTAAGACTCCTTTCAGTTCTAAATCTGTTAATAGGGAGGTGAGCAAGGAACTATAATTTGTTGAATGCCTGGTAACATACTAGACACACTGCAAGGGACTTTCACATAGATTATCTCATCTGAATCCCATGACTTTGAGGATGATCTTCAGGCCACAGCCAAAAAAGGAGACAGAACTGAAAGAGTCAAATCACGTATCCAAGGTCGCACAAAGGAAAGTGCAGAACTAGGATGAGAGGAGGAGTCCAGAGGTCTTCCGGCTTCAGAGTGTAAGTCGTTTCTACTATATTGTCTTACAGGTGATACATTTCAAAATAATTCTTAACAATAGTAGTACTAAAAACTTTTACGGAAAAAAAATCCCATAAATAATGTGTAATTGAAAAAAGTAAAATGCCTTCTGAAAAATCATAATTTGAATCTCAAATTTATGCACATCTGGTATCACACAAGAACACAGTTTCTTGAAGAACAGGTAGCACTATATTCTGTAAATTTAATATATTTGTAATTTGTTGAAGACCTACGTGCTAGGCTTACAGATGTTCTTGCTTTAGACGACAATAAACCCTAGAAGTTAAAAGTTCACACTCTGAGGCCAGATTGCCCAAGTTCACATGCTGGCTCTGCCACTTAATAACTATGTCACCTTGAATGAGTTTACTTAACTTCCTGTGTCTCAGTTTCCTCATCTTAAAAATGATGGCATACAGAAGAATTATTATGGCTGTGAGAGAATTAAATGAGTTAATATATAAAAAGTGCTTAGAACACTGCATGAAACATAGTAAGCACCATTAACTTATGGCACATAGTTAGCCACCATTATTGTTACAATTTTTATTAGCATTCTCACAAGTCTATGATTAGCTATATTAACCTGCATTCTGCTGATGCTCAGAGCTGTTACCTAACAAGTTACATATCTAGTAAGAGATCTGAACCCAGGTTTGACTCAAAACTTGGGCTTTTAATACCACTAAGGGTAGATTTAATATAAAAGTAGGCCCCTCTATTTGATCTGCTTTGCTGCCCCAAGACTTAGAAACGGCAGCTAGACTGATGAAACAGGACTGAAAGGAGGCCAAGACAGAACCTCCATGTTATTAGTGGAATCAACCACACCAAGTATTTTTCTTCTTTCCTCACTTCAGTGACACCTTGAATTACCTGTATATAATTCTGTATCCCCATCTAATTTAGAGCACATAAAAAAGCTCTACATTGGGAATATGTACACTAATAATGACATTTTGGTAAATAACCTGTACAAGGTTAATCCCTATACATCAAGTTGCCAAATCATAGCTTATGGACCAAATCTAGCATGCCACCTATTTTTTTATAGCTTGTTTGGTTTTTAAATTTTAAATGGTTGAAAAAGTCAGTAAAAGAATAACATTTTGTGACATGTAAAAATTACACGAAATTCAAATTTTAGCATCCACAAAGTCTTACTAGAACACAGCCAAGCGCATTCATTTACATATTGTCTACTGCTGTTTCCACATTACAACAGCAGAGTTGAGTAGTTTTAACAGAGACTGTACAGCCTGCAGAGCCTAAAATAAATACCACCTGGCCTTTACAGAAAAAAATTCCCAACTCTTAATTTAGAGACTGGGCTTTCTGCCCTCCAGTGACACTTCCATCCAATCACATGGCCTCCTACTCTTTCTTTTCCCTCAGCAAATCATTTTATGCAGTATAATGTATAACTCCCTCAAGTATGACTTCAAAAAACAAAGGAGAGAGGGAAAAAGAAAGATAAAGAAGAGATGAGGAGAGAAAAAGAAGAAGAAAGTGAAACAGAAAAAAGGAAAGAAATGAAGAGACATCTTTTCCCAATGGGGTCCCCTTTAGTGACACCTTATCTGTCATTCAAAACTACCCCAAGAGGGGCTATGGCTAACTTTCTATAATTTCCTCACATCTCACTGCCTTTTCTTCTATGTAAAAAACAAACCAAGTATTATACTTTATAATATACTGATTTTTTATAAAGGGATTTTTTCTTATCAAGTGACATTTAGTGATAGCACTCAACGCTCTTGAGATTACTTACACATTGAAAACAGGTAATACTTTCCACTGACTTCTTTTACTTCTATGACTGAATCAGTGAGACAGTCCTACAAATAAATGTTCTGTGGAATAATATAGAGAGCCAGAGTTACTCTAGAAAACTTGGCGGAAATCTTTTAAAAATGGTTTCACCTTAGGGGGAAGTGTACTGATGTCAGCAATTAACTTTGAAATGTATGGGGGGGGAGATGGATTGATAAATAGAAGGGTGGACATATGATAAAGCACTGTAAATATTAAAGGTAGAATGTAGATGACAGGCATATGGCATCAACTGTGCAATTCTTTCAATTTACCTGCATGTTTGGAAGTTTTCAAAGTAAAACACTAGGGGAAAATACTGTTGCCGTATTGTAACTTTTTAGACAGAAGATCAAATGGCAGAGGAAATGGTTTCAGCCATCAGGGGAGGAAAAGGAAAACCAATGTCAACATCATCAATGGTACTAACACCACATTTGCCGACTCTGTTTTTGGAACAGTCCGGTACTTAACAAAAACAAACAAACAAAACCCTATAATAATAATGATAAATACAAGAGTTAAACTCTGACCACATTATACACAGCAACTTAATTTGCCTGTCAAGGAAACAAATACTAGGAAAGTATGTTTAATGTTCCTATACCAATGGCAAACCACTGGAATCAGAACCACTGAAACAGCTGCCAACAATATAAGAGATGTTAGTGGAAAATGATCTTAAATTGAACTTATTAGGAAGTTGGAAAATAAACAATGAATACAAGAACAAAGAAAATGAAGAAATAAAAATAGTAACTGTCAGGGGACTTCCCTGGCAGTCGAGTGACTTGCAAACCACTGGAATCAGAACCACTGAAACAGCTGCCAACAATATAAGAGATGTTAGTGGAAAATGATCTTAAATTGAACTTATTAGGAAGTTGGAAAATAAACAATGAATACAAGAACAAAGAAAATGAAATAAAAATAGTAACTGTGAGGGGACTTCCCTGGCAGTCGAGTGACCAAGACCCCAAGCTCCCAACGCAGAGGGCACAGGTTTGATCCCTAGTCGGGGAACTAAAGATCTCACATGTTGCATGGCGTGGCCAAAAAAAAAGCAACTGTCAGAAAGTGAAGATGTATCAGTAAACAGTGAGCAAACAAGACTGTAATTATAATACAAAACGACAGAACTTAAAAGAAATATTAACTGTGACGTGCAACATAAGAACTATTGGTGGAGAAAGTACAGAATAATGAAAGGAGATTAAAAGGCAAAGATCAAAAGAACATGTGAACGTTAAGTAGAGGGGCTTTAATGGAAAATGAAGTCAAATGAAGATGTGAGGAATCAAGAAGCCAGAGGTAAAACAGAAAAGGGCCCAAGGCTTATATAATCAGTCTATAAAGCTAATAACCACTGCTTACTAGCCTCAAAGAAAGTAGAACACCTTTGTTCCTTCTAGGATGTTGCCTTTGTAAATCCTCCACCCCTTCCCCAAAGTTTTATTTAACATAAAAAAATTTTAAGAACGACCAATGTTATCCTAGATAGTATTAGGCCTTACAGAAATAGATCCGACCAAAAAAACATCTGTGACACAGCCATGATCAGGTTTATGGCTGGGTCTATTACAATGGATTTGAGTGAATTATTAGATTATTTCAATTGTGAACTCATTATTACCATGATCCAAGCAACAAGCCATTAACTATAGAATAAGATACAGTTTTCACAAAAAAAGTTTTTATTTAAATTGGTATTTTTTTACTGTTAGAAATATGTTTACTGTAATAATAACTCCTGAGTATTCTTTTATTGAGGCTTATAATCTCAATGCCTAGAGAGTTTATTATACAGTAAACACAACTGTACAACTAAATATTTATACAAAATTACTCACCTTAAAAAAACATTTTGTTTTTTAAAAGTGTGACATTTTAGAGTGAAGAATAAACAAAATACAAAATATATCCATCCACCTCCCTCCAATTAAGATCCTAAAGGGAAAGGAATACAAAGTACACGTTGGCATTAGTGTAGAGCAACTACTAATTCTCTGTGATGATCATGAAATATGGTCTTTGATTTTTATTTCTGATTCAAAGACAATCAAAACAAAACTTGTACCTTGACTAATTATACACTTGAGTGTCTACCATGGATCAGGCAATATGCTGTAAATTCTGTGATAAAGATCTGGCTGGCAGACTATTCTGCATTCTAGATAGCTGGATCACTCTTATAAAATAATCTTTTCTAGGAGGTTAGGGAGCTGAGAAAACCTTGGAGTTATTAAAAAACTTAATAGCTTTTATAAATATTGTTGAGAAACACCTAGAGTTCTTTCAGTGTTAGGGTGAGAAAATTCTTAAGACTTAACTTTGAATTTATACTAAAGATTATTCAATACACATCAAAGTTAGCTTTGTACAGGTGATAAATGAGCCTACAGGTGCATTCCTATCAACTGAACTGTAGGATTACTACATTTATCTGAACAAAGATAAAAAAAAACTAACCAGCCAACCAGAAAGGACAGCAGGATGGAGAAAAAAGCAGCACCAGAACTGATTCCCCCACAGAAACTGACTTACATGTGATCCCAAAACCTTTTAGGAAACCTCCAAAACCAATTAGAAAGTTGCAGTACCTCAAGCAAGCTCAAAGCCTAAACCAGCCAGAAATGTGTAAGAAAAGTTGTTTCATATCAATTGCCTCAACCCCTCCTCAAACTGGCACAGTTCACAATAGTTATGAAAAGCCCAACTTGCAGCATCACCCTTGGGAACAGAAAAAAAAAAAGAGAAGAATTATGTCCAACATTCTCAAGGGGGCTGCCCAAAGAACTACTTTCTGTCTTGCCTAACTCAAAACTGATGGAACTAGCATACACTGGATGCCTAGGGAAAACAAAATACAGTTCTCTGGCTTGCTCAGAGAACCTTAAGTGCTACAGAAAGACACAAGAGAAGGCAAAATACTATAAGCTCTTGAAAAAAAACCAATAAACCTCTTCAATTGGGAAATTACAAGCACAAGTCCAGAGAAGATGCACTCCCTAAAAGGTTTTAGAGGTACCAAGAATCTCTAGCTAGGCTGAATGATGGTGATCTTCCCCTCTATGAAGCCAGACCATAAAGACTGGGAGAGAAGCTGTTTTCCAAATGCAAAATCCACATCAATAACAACAAAAAAAATAAGGCACATAAAAAAACAGGGAATCAAGACCCAGTCAAATGAACAAAATAAAGTTCTAGAAAATGACCTAAAGAAACAGAGCTGTGCGAATTAAATGACAAAAAATTCAGCCTAATTGCTTTAAAGAAACTCACAGTACTAGAAGAGAACGCAGAGAAAAATAGATGAAATCATGATGCATGAACAAATGAGAATATCAAAAAATATATATATAAAGAACCAAAGATTCTAGAGTTGAAGAATACAATAAATGAACTGAAAAATTCTCAAGAGGTAATGGCAGATTTGATCAAGCAAAAGAAAAGAATCAATGAACCTGATGGGTGGGTCTTTGAAATTCTTGAGTCAGAAGAAAAAAAGAAAAGAAAAGAAAAAGAAAAATGAAGAAAGCCTAAATGAAGAAAGCCTTATGGGACATCATCAAGATGACTAATATATGCATTACGGGGAATACCAGCAAGAGAAGAGAGAATGAAGCAGACAGCTTATTTAAAAAAAATAATGGCCAAATGCCTTCCAAATATGAGGAAGAAAAAAATGGTATCTAATTTTAAGAGGCTCAAAGGACTCCAACTAGGATGAACCCAAGGAGGCCCATACTAAGATGCATTATAATCAAACTGTCCATAGCCAAAGGTAAAGAAAAATCTTGAAAGCAACAAAACGGAAAATACTGGTCATGTACAAGGAAGCTACCACTAGACTATCAGCAGATTTCTCAGCAGAAACCTTCCACGCCAGAAAGGAGTGGGATGACGTGTTCACAGTGCTGGAAAAAATGCCTTCCAACCAAAACACTATTTATTATCTGGCAAACTGACTTTAAAAATGAAGGAGATATAAAGACCTCCTAGCATAAACAAAACCTGAGATAGTTCACCACCACTAAACCCACCTTACAAAAAATGCAAAAGGGAGTCCTACAACTTGAAACAAAAGGACACAAAACACAACACAAAAGCATATGAAAGTATAAAGCTTTCTGGTAAAGGTAAATTTATAGACAAATACAGAATTCTGTAATATTATAATGGTGGTGAGAGTAAATCACTTTTAATTCAGGTAGAGAGTTAAAATATAAAAACATTTTAAAAACTCAACTATATGTCAATGGATATGAAATATAAAAAGGTGTGATTTGTGTCATCAACAAAAATGGGAGAGATGTAAAGAAGTAAAGTTTCTGTACGCAAATGAAACTGTTATCAGTTTAAAATACTTCATTACAACTGTAAGATTTTATGTAATTGCCATGGTAACCACAAAGAAAATACCTATAGAAGATGCGCAAAAGAAAGGAAGGAATCAAAGCATGTCACTACAAAAAAGAAAAATTAACAAAACACAAAGGAAGGCATCTCAGAGAAAAAGAGGGGAAAAAATAACTACAATATATACAAAAAAACAATTAACAAAATGGCAATAGTAAGTCGTTCCCTATCAGTACTTACTTTAAATGTTAATGGATTAAACTCCCAATCTAAAGACATAGATTGGCTAAATGGATTTAAAAAAGAAAAGACTCAACTATATGTTGTCTACAAAAGAGTTACTTTAGATACAAGGACATACACAAGCAGAAAGTGAAAGAACAGAAGAAACATCCTATGCAAATATAACCGAAAGAGGGAAGAGATACATATGATCAGAAAATAAAGAAAATATTTATATATAAGAAAATAAAGTCAAAAACTGTCATAAGAAACAAAGGACACATTATATAATAATACAAGGGTCAATTCACCAGAAAGACACTAAGATTATAAATATATATGCAGAGCACTGAAACATACTAAGCAAACATTAGCAGCATCAAAGGGAGAAATAGACAGTAACACAATTACAGTAGGACATTTCAGTACCTCACTTTCAATAGTAGATATATCAACCAGACGGAAAATCACTTGGGAAACAGAGGACTTGAACATCATAATAGACCAAATGGACCTAATAGACAAATAAATGACACTCCACACAACAACAGCAGAATCTACATTTTCTCAGTTGCACATAAAACATTTTCCAGGAAAGAGCACGAGTCATAACAAAATTTAAGAAGACGGAGATCATACCAAGTATCTTTCCCAACCACAATGGAATGAAGTTAAAAATCAAAATCAAAAGGAAAACTTGAATATCCACACATTTATGGAAATTAAACAACATAGTCTTGAACAACCAATGGGTCAAAGAAGAAATCAGAAGAAAAATTAGAAAATATCTTGAGACAAACAACAATGAAACACAACATACCAAAATGTATGGGATGCAGCAGAAGCAGTACTGGAGAAGTTTATAGTGGTAAACAGCCACATTAAAAAAGAAAAAAGACCTCGAATCAACAACTAACTTTAGACCTCAAGGAACCAGAAAAACAGACTAACTCAGAAGAAAGGAAACAAAGATTACAGAGAAATGAAATAGAGCATAGACAAATGAAAAAATAATCAATGACAGTAAGAGTTGTTTTTGGAGAATTTCAAGAAAATCAACAAATCATTTGCCAGACCAAGAAAAAAGAGAAATGACTCAAATAACAGAATCAGAAATGAAAGAAGATAAATTATAATTGATGCCACAAAAATAAAAAGAATCGTAAGAGACTACTAACAACAAGTATACACCAACAAATTGAATAACCTAGGAAAAAAATGAATATATTTCTACAAAAGCCCAGGATAAGATAGCTTCACTGGAGAATTCTACCAAAGATTTAAAGAAGAATTAACACCAATCCTTCTCAAACTCTTCCCAAAAAATGAAGAGAAGGATACATACACTTCCAAACTTACCTATGAGGCCAGCATTACCCTGATACTGAAATGAGACAGAACTAGGAGACAAGAAAAATACAGGCCAATATCCCTGATGAATATGGATGCAAAAATCAATAAATTACTAGCAAGTAGAATTTGACAACACCTGAAAAGGATTATACACCATTGCCAGGTGGGATTTATTCCTGGAATGTAAGGATGCTTCATCATATGAAAATCAATCAATGTCATACACCAAATTACCAAACTGAAGGACAAAAATAACAAGATCATCTCAACTGATGCAGAAAAAGCATTTGACAAACACCCTTTCATAACAAAAAGTCAAACTAGACACAAAAGGAAATTATCTCAACATAATAAAGCATATAAGCAAAGCCCAGTCAATATCATACCCAATGGTGTAAAACTGAAAACCTTCCCTCTAACATCAGGAACAAGGGAAGGATGCACACTCTCACCGTTTCTTTTCAACACAGTACTGGCAATCCTAGTCAGAGCATTCAGGCAAGAAAAACAAATGAAGGCATCCAAATAGGAAAGGAAGAAACAAAATTATCTTTGTTCATAGATGACATGAATATGCAGAAAACCATAAAGATCCCACACAAAAAAATGTTAGAATAAATGAATTCAGTAAAGTTGCAGGATACAAAAATCGACTTGCAAAAATCAGTTGTGCTTCTATAAACGAAAAATGAACAATCTGAAAAGGAAATTAAGAAAATATTCCCATTTGCAACGGCATCAAAAATAAAATACTTACGAACAGACTTACCCAAGGAGGCAAAAGACTTTTACAGTGAAACTGACAAAAAATTTCTGAAAGAAGCTAAAGACACAAACAAATGGAAAGACAGCCTGTGTTCATGGACTCAACGACTTAGTTAATGTTGTTAAAAGGTCCATACTACCCAAAGCAATCTACAGATTCAATTCAATCCCTATTGAAATCCCAATGGCATTTTCTCAGAAAAAGAAATCCTAAAATTCACATGGAATCTCAAAGGACCCCAAATAGCAAAACTAATCTTGAGAAAAAAAAACAATGCCAGAGGCCTCACAATTCCTGATTTCAAAACATCTTTACAAAGCTACAGTAATTAAAACAGTATGGTACTGGTATAAAGATAAGTCATACAGACCAATGGAACACAACAGAGAATACAGAAATAAACTCTTACACATACGGTCAAATGATCTTCAACAAAGGTGCCATGGGTACACATGGGAAAGAACAGTCTCTTCAACAAATGGTGCTGAGAAAACTGAATATCCTCAAGCAAAGAATGAAGTTGGACCCTTAACTTATACTATACAATATATAAGTTAATTCAAGATGGATTAAAGACCTAAATATATGACCTGAATATATGAAACTCCTAGAAGAAAACATAGTGGGATAGCTTCAGGACACTGGATTTGGGTAATGAATTCTTTGATATGACACCAAAAGCATATGCAATGAAAGCAAAAATAGCCAAATGGGACTATATCAAACTTAAAAATAAGAAATATCAAAGGAAACAATCAATAGAGTGAAAAGGCAACCTATGGAATACAATCTATTCAATCTTCTGGGCTCAACAGTCTATGTCAGGAGTACAGGAACCAGAGGGTTGAGGCTGGAAGATAGCAGAGGGGCCAAGGGACATCTCTTAAAGACAAGGAAGGACAGATGGGATGAGAGAAAGCAAGTAAGAAAGCACACAAAGTCTGAAACCAGAGGTGGGTGTTTTAATTAAAGGTTTCAGGGGTAAAACAGTTCAGACCTACCTGCCTATGGGAATGGGAAGGAGCAGGAAGCAGAGGTGAAGGTTTTTGAAGATAAAATGGGTAGGGAACTGAGATGTTGTTAGAGGTTACCCATGTAAACAAAGACAGCAGGGGATCTGCAGCAGAGTACAAAAGTATGAGTTCTTCAAAGACTGAGAAAGGCTTGGGAGATAACTAGATAATGAAGAGAGAAGATGACACAGCCAGAAAAGCACAGCCTCAAAGGAACAGGGATTCTTATACTGAGAAAATAACAGAAACAGTCCAGAAGAATAAGTGGAAAAAACAAGTAACAGTGTGTAGGGAACAAAGTCAAGGCTTACAGCACCCTGTATCCAGTAATGTAGAGACTGTTCTCACCAAGTCACCACTTTTCACTCCTTATTTTACTTAACCTTGCTGAGAAATGTAGGCCTTTTGGAAATTGTTGACTGTGGGCTTTCAGGACACTATTTCCTGATTTCCTCCTTTCTCTCTGGCTGTTCTTCAGATACTTCCCTTCCTAATCTAGAAATGCTTATTATACTCCCCAGGGACCAGCCATTAGACACTTTTTCTTTTGTATTTCTCTTCGGACAGTTTCATCTTTCAAGGCTTTAGAAACACCTGATGACTTCCAAATGTCTCCTTCAGTATAGTTCAAACTCTGCTTGAGAAACTAGTACTATTCCAGCTCCTATGGCTATTTCTATATGGGCTCTTTCTTCAAGGAACTTACTGTTTAAAGGGGAAAAAAGCCAGAAGATTTTAACATCATAGGGACTCAAGAGGTATGGCAATATAAAGAGAGGCAATTTAACCAAGATGAATCACAAAGGATGACTAGGAACTGACAACACAAAGGGTGGGAAGACCGGTTCAGATAAGAGGGAAATGAGTGAGTGAAGGCAGAAGAGCCTAAGAACATGGTCTTATGACAACTGGAAGCAGTTCAACAGTAAAAAGTTCAAAGAAGGACTCAAAAAATATGAAGAGGCAGGGAGAAGCCACATTATGGGAGACTTTATAAGATATGATAAGAAATTCAGATTTCAGCCAGCAGAGGAGTAATCTTACAAAGGCTAATAACTTTCTCCACATAAAGATTCATGCACATATACTCCATCTGGCAGTAAGTTTCAGAATGTTCACACACTATTCATAAACCACTAGATAAGAACACTTGCAGCAGGAGTCACTAAAGGGTTTTAAGCAGGTCAGTGACTAAGTCAAATCTGCCTTTATGATAATTCCATTTTCTAAACTGGGACCAAAGTTGGCAAAACTGGAGACAGGCAATCGAGTTAAGTGATGACTACTATTATAGACCAGGCAAAGAATGAAGAAGTAGCAGGAAAGAAGAGGAAACTGATGCAAGAAACATTTAAAAGATGCAGTATGTAGGGGCAAATGAGTTGGAACAGCTAATACCTAGGTTTCTAAGATGGACACCTGGGTAGAAGGTAGAGCTACAAGCTGAAATGATAACAATAAACATTCATTAACATACAGTGAGTGGTTTTTGTAAATTATGTCCTTTAATCTTCACAAATTATCCTAGGAGCGAGGATTGTAAACTATTCCCACTAACATTTCTTAAACTTTTTTAAGGACACGTAAGATATAATGAATAAAATACAAAATTCACACTGATTCTAAAAACTGCTTCATTGGAGTACTTCAACAAAACAGCAGAATTTTGCTCATTCTGCCTTCTGAGAAGACTCAGTCAGAGGCAGTTCATCTATTCATCCATTCCTACCATGAACCAGAAGCATGTTTCCTTGTATTCAAAACAGAATATATAGGTTTCTACAATGCTTTGTGGTAGAAAAGTGGACAGACTATGACTCATGCCACTTCTATGCCTAACACCTTTCATTAGTTCCCATGTCTATCAGGAGAAAACCAGGGACTTTTCAGTAGTGCCAAGGCCTTTCACTATATGGTTCTAGCTTTCTAATTCCAGCTACATTTTTCACCACTTCTCTCGTCTCGTAACTCTGTATTCCAGCATAACAGTTCAGAGGATTTGTTCTGCTGTCTTCCTTGGCTCCAGGTCTTAAAAAAGTTTTTCTTCCTGCCTAGAATACTATGATCTCAATATTTATAACTAATCATCCTCAAAGATTCAGCTTAGCTATCATTTCCAGGATCACGACTGCTGCTCCCACAGTAACCTGTACCTACTCTCAGTACACCTTATAATAACTGCCTATTAATTACATGGTAGGTAAGCTCCCTGAGACACATGATCCGATAATTTTTTTATTAATAAATTAATAAATAACCCAGTGAATTTCAGAGCCTCAATGAGGAGTCTTCAATTTCTCTCCTGATATTGTCTAGATAACAGTGTCAATTAACTCTACCTTTTTCTAGTACTTAACCATAAAGGGAAACAGATGTCAGGATACCTCCCAGTTTCTTAGGTATATCAGATGCACACAAAAGAATATGCAAAGGCTCAGTCTGAAGAAGAACGTGCTATCAGAACCCATAGGAGAGAAACCTGAAAACAGAAGAGCTATCTTTATTTGGTTGAAGAGATTTGTACCTTTTACTTCAGAATGTATTTCAAGATGTTACTTAATCCATAAATGTTTTTATACACATGTAAGTATATCTGAGTTGAAAGTCGTATAGAAATATTTTCTCCCACTCCCCACTGAAAACAGCATCCAAGCTATATCTCAACTTCTGATTTCTGGTTCCACAAGTAAGGAGCTAGGAAATCACTTCTCCAATCCAATAACAAGTAAAAAGCTAAAGAGACTAAAAAATCCACAACTCTTCTTGAATCCCTAAGGGAGGGAGAACATAAACTGCAAACTGTTGTCCCTAATACTGAATAGACAAACACAGTTTTACTGAAGCAGAGATCCACAAGCAGGAATCTGTGACAGGACATGAGACTGAGCATAGGTAAGTCTAGAGGGGGGCCCAGTCACAGGGGAGACCCCACAGTTCTTATGAGACTTACCCCAAGAAGCTCAAGCAGGTTCTCAAAGCAAATACTGGGGATAATCCTCTCGTGCTTCCAGCAGGGATAGGAGGAAAGGAACCATTTTGAGACACACCAGAGCCCTCTATTCTTCTTACCAAGGCCTGTCCTCAAGCAAACTAGTTTACCAGAGCCTACCCTGATGGGATATTATCAAATGCTTCCTTTCCCCTTATATCTCACTATCACATTACTAAAGCCCTATTTATAGCAATTCCTTCACTTGGGAAATCATGTCCAGCTATTAAGAAAAAATTACAAAGCATACTAAAAGGCAAAAAACACTATTTGCAACCACAGAGCAAGCATAAGAACTAGAAATGGTAGGGATGTTGGAATTAACACACCAGAAATTTAAACCAACTAAGGGCTAGTTAATATACAATTTACTAGTTTTAATGAATAAAGTGGACAGCATGTAGGAACAGATGAACAATGTAAACAGAGACATGGATATCCTAAGAAAGAACTAAAACAAACCTAGAGATCAAAAACATTGAAACAGAATTCAAAAATGTCTTTTATGGGCTTAATAGTAGACTGGAAACAACTTTTCTCAGTAGACTGAGAAAAGACTCTGAACTTGAAGATATATCAATACAATCACCAAAAACTGAAAAGCAAACAGAGCAAAGACTAACAAACACAAAACTGACTATCTAAGGACTGTGGGACAACTATAAAAAGTGTAGCATACACATACAGGGGATACCAGAAAAAGAAAAGACCATCAGAAATACTTGAAACAATGACTGAGAATGTCCCCAAATTAATATCAGACACCAAACAACAGATCCAGGAAGCTCAGAAAACACCAAGCAGGATAAATGTCCCCCAAAAAACCCTACACTTAGGCATATCATTTTCAGACTATAGATAATCAAAGGTAAAGAAAAAATTCTGAAAGAAGCCAGAGGAGGGAAACTCCTTACCTACAGAAGATCAAAAATAAGAATTACATCTGACTTCTCCTCAGAAACTATAAAAGGAGAGTAAAATGAAATATATAGCGTATTAAGGGGAAAAAAAGAAAGAAAACAAACACCAACTTAGGGCTTCCCTGGTGGCGCAGTGGTTGAGAGTCCGCCTGCCGATGCAGGGGACGCGGGTTCGTGCCCCGGTCTGGGAAGATCCCACATGCCGTGGAGCAGTTAGGCCATGTAGGCCCGTGAGCCATGGCCACTGAGCCTGCGTGTCCTGAGCCTGTGCTCCGCAATGGGAGAGGCCACAAGAGTGAGAGGCCTGCGTACCTCAAAAAAAACAAAAAAAAACCCCACCAACTTAGAATTCTGTACCCTGTGAAATTCTTCTTCAAAAGTGAGGAAGAAATAAAGACTCAGACAGATAAAAATTCAGGGAATTTGTTGTCAGTAGACCAGCCTTCTTGTTAAAAGAAGTTCTCTAGAGAGAAGGAAAATGATACAGGATCAGAACCTCAAATTTACATAAAGAAGGAAGAGCACTGAAAAAGAAATAAGTGGAAAGTAAAGTAAAGCCTTTTATTTTTCTTTATCTTAACTGACCTATCAGGTAACAGTTTGTTCAAAATAATACCACCATGTATTTGGTTACGAATACTTATGTGTGTGTACATATATGTGTGTGTACATATATGCTCATATATCTGTATATATATGCTTATATATGTATTTATGTGTATGTATGCTATTATCCAAGTGAAATGTATGACAGCAATGATACAAAGAATAGGAGGGAGGAATTAGGGTTATTTTGTTATTACAAGGTACTCACACTCCCTGTAATGTGATATAGCATTATTTGAAAGTGGACTAAGAGTAGATGTAAATGCAAACTCTATGACATCCACTAAAAAAAGTAAAAATGTAGGATAACTGATATGCTAACAAAGGAGAGAAAATGGAATCATATAATATGCTCAAGTAAAAACCACAAAAGGCAGAAAAAGAATAGAAGACAAAAATAGGAACAAAAAGCAAAGGGAACAAATAGAAAATAGTAACAAACATGTTAGATATTAAACCAACTGTATCAATAATCAGTTTAAACATTAATGGTCTAAATGCACCAATTAAAAGAGATGTCAGAGTGGATCAAAAAATAAGACCCAACTATATGTTTTCTACACTTCAAATATAAAGACACATATAAATTTTAAAAGATAGAAAAAATATATGCCATACTAACAATAATCAAAAGAAAGCAGGAGTAGCTATATTAACTTCAGCCAGAGGGCTTCCCTGGTGGCGCAGTGGTTAAGAATCCACCTGCCGATGCAGGGGACACGGGCTCAATCCCTGGTCTGGGAAGATCCCACATGCTGCGGAGCCACTAAGCCCGTGTGCCGCAACTACTGAGCTTGTTCTCTAGAGCCCGCAAGCCACAACTACTGAGCCCGCGTACTGCAACTACTGAAGCCCGTGTGCCTAGAGCCTGTGCTCTGCAACAAGAGAAGCCACCACAATGAGAAGCATGTGCACTGCAACGAAGAGCAGCCCCCACTCACTGCAACTAGAGAAAAGACCATGCACAGCAACGAAGACACAATGCAGCCAAAAATAAAATTAAAATAAATAATTTCAGCCAGAGCAGATTTCAAAGCAAAGTAGTTATCAGGGTTAAAAAAAGGGCATTACATAATGCGAAATGGGTCAGTTCTCCAAGAAGATATTATAAACCTTCATGTGTATGCACCTAACAACAGAGCATCAAATTACATGAGGCAGAAAGTGATAGAACTGCAAGGAAAAACAGATGAATCCACTACCATAGTTGGAGACTTCAATACCTCTGTATCAGGAATGGGCAGATCTAGCAGGCAGAAAATCATTAAGGACACAGATGACTCTATAGCACCATCAATCAACTGGATATAATCGACATCTCTGGACTACTTCATCCAACAACAGATTACACATTCTTCTCAAACTCACATGGAACATTCACCAAGACAGACCACATTCTGGGCCAAAAAAACACACCTTAACACATTTAAAAGAACAGAAATCATACAATGTCTACATTCAGACTACAACGGAATTAAACTAGAAATCAGTAACAGAAATATAACTGGAAAATCTCAAAATATGTGGAGATTAAACAACACATTTCTAAGTAACACAAGTCAAAGAAAAAAATCACAAGAGAAACTAAAAAATATTTTGAAATAAACACAACTCATCAAAATTTGTGAGATGCAGTGAAAGCAGTGCTTTACAGGGGACTCATAACATTAAATGCATTTATTAGGAAAGAAGATCTTAAAAAAAAAAAAATCAATCATCTAAACTCCCACCTTAGTAAACTAGAATAAAGAGCAAATTAAATCCAAAGTAAGCAGAAGAAATAAGAAAAGTTAGAGCAGAAATCAATGAAATTGAAAAAAGGAAATCCACAGAGAAAAACCAAAATCTGGTTCTTTGAAAAGATCAATAATAAAACTGGTAATCCTCTAACCAGGCTAATTAAGGAAAAGAGAAGGCACACAAATTATTAATATCAGAAATGAAAGAGGGCACATTGCTACAAATCACATGGACATTAAAAAAACAATAAAGGAGTACTATGAGCAATTCTATGCCCAGAAATTTGATAACCTAGATGCAGTGGACCAATTCCTTGAAAGACATAGTCTGTCAAAACTCACAAGAAACAGACAACCTGAGTAGGCCTATATCTATTAAAGATATTAAATCAATTAAAAAATAACCTTCCAGGGTTTCCCTGGTGGCACAGTGGTTGAGAGTCCGCCTGCCGATGCAGGGGACGCGGGTTCGTGTCGCGGTCCGGGAAGATCTCAAATGCCGCGGAGTGGCTGGGCCCGTAAGCCATGGCTGCTGAGCCTGTGCGTCCGGAGCCTGTGCTCCGCAATGGGAGAGGCCACAACAGTGAGAGGCCCGCATAGCGCAAAAAAAAATAAATAAAATAACCTTCCAAAACAGAAAGCACCACTACCAGAAGGGTTTAACAAAAATTTAAGGAAGAAACTATACCAATTCTCTACAATCTCTTTCAGAGGACACAAGTTATATCACCATAGTCTACTCTGATAAAAGGCTTACTTCTCCTATGATATAATGCATGTACAGTACTGAGCACTATGGCTTGTCGTATGGTAAGTGCTCAAGAAGAAGTTATTACCCAAGTTCTGTAGGCTGTGTACATGTATCAGTTTATTTATATTTAACTGATCCCAGAATATTCTTCCTACATTTCTACAAGGGAATTGAAAAGGTAGAAATAAACATTTCACATAAATGTAGTCATTTCACTCTTTCACATAATAAATACTTACTACCTCTTGTATGCCCAGCACTCTCATTAGGCTTCCATGCTACTGACAGTATTAAGTGAGCCAGACAACAAAGAAATCAATAGGAAACCAGTCAGATGACATTAAATCCCATGAAGATAAATACAGCACAGGAAGGGGCACAGGGAAGACAGAGCATGACCATTCTTTGAAGAAAGTTGGTCAAGGAAGGCCTCTCTGATAAGGTATCATTTAAGAGCTCTAAAGCAAGTAAGAAAGGAGGCCATGTGGATATCACAGAGAAGGGTCACAGAAAACAGGCACAAGTCTTAAGAACACCAAAACATTAAGGGCAAGAGCATAAAGCCATAGACAAAAATGGTCAAGAGAAAATGGAAAGGTCACAGAAGTGAAAGGAAGTTCATACAGGGCCTTGTAGATCCTTTGATTTTACTCTGAGAGAGACGGGAAGCCTTTGAAAGGTTCTGAGTATAAGCAACATGGTTTAACTTCGACCTTAAAAAAGATCACTCTGGCTGCTACACAGAAAATACCTTGGTAAGGGGTAAGTATGGAAGCAGCAAGACTACTGGGAAACAACTTCATTCTTTTGGTAAATGATGGCTTTAATCAGAGTGGTTGAGGTGGAAATGGTGTTTAAAAAAAAAAAAGTTGTTGAAGTATCAATTAATTTTAAAGGTGGAGTCAATAGGATTTGCTGATGCGAGTAAGACAAAGAGAAAACAAGGATGCTTCCAAAACAAAACTTTGGATGAACTGGAAGAAAAAAAGAGTTGCCACTGATTAAAATGGCAAAAAGATTACAAGAGAAGCAGATTTGAGAGGATGAAAATCAAGAGCTCTATTTTGTTTTGGACTTAAGTGTGAGAATCAGGCATCCAATTATTAGATATATACGTCTACAGTTCAGAAGGTAAGTCGGAGTTGGAGATGAAAATATGCAAGTTGTCATAGTATATATGTTAAAGTTCTTACCTAGAGAGAACAGATAATGATGGCCTGAGAACTAGGTCCTTGGTCATTATCCAACATTTAGAAAAAATAGGCTTTCCAAACACTGAATCATAAATCACTTGATACATTTACCCTTGGTTCCATTTACTGTATTAGTTATAGACCTGAAAACATAGCCTAAGTGTTAGAGATAGGGTTGGGGAGTAACTACCAAAGATAAGAAATCTGAAGTTACTAGAAACTGCTTTGAAATCATTAAGAAAATTAAAGAGTCTAAATTAATATGTGCAAAAAGACTACTATATGGTATATATAAATTTAAACAAAATCCAAGTACATAATACATATATAATTGAATAAAAAGATCTGGGTTATTGTGTTAGTTCTATTTCTAGGCTAAACTATAAATTAGCATGCAGCTCTTAAAAACTTTTACTATGTTTTTCTGCATTCTAGGAAATGGATGACACTAGGAATTCCTAAAAACAGGCATATTCTTTAATTTTATATAAATTACTATTTTAAATGTACTCAAGGTGTTCCCTAGTTAAAGGATGTCAAATGCAAATGCATCTCAAAGTGCTAAAAAAAAAATCATGCTTTAATAAATTTAAGATGTTGCCATTAATAAAACACACTAGCTAATTCTTAGGTAAAAACAAGATTCCTTCATCACCTATTTTGTAAATCAAGACCCACAAGATTAAGGTAGAACAAATCTTACTAAACTACTGCCTGGTTACAATTTCTACAGGTATAGGAATTTGAGAAACTATATCAACCTCACATTCTTGCCATCCTTGGTTTTTACTACAAAATGCAAGCCTCCATCTTTCCTTTTCCATTCTTTACTCTTGATTCATCCATCTAACCTCCTCCATCAAGATTTCTAGAAATACATTTATGATATAGGCTGTCACCTATCTTCAACTGCTTTATATAATAGTTCCTCAATCTCTTAGCTTTCACTAAAACCTGATTTACCCCCAAAGGCTTTTCTTACGTTGCAATCCTTTTAGGTGAGGGTTCCATAGACAACTCAAACCCATAAGTGCACCATTTTTATTCTAATTGCTTATATTAAAAATAATGCCCATCCCCCCAAACAAAACAAAGCACAGCACAAACACAACTTATTCTTTGAAACTCATGTTATCTACTTGAAATCCTTCTTCCTTCCCTCTCTGGTCTGGTAAATTATACCCATATACTAAAGGCTCTATTTTTCCCGAGTTATATTGCTGGCATTGTGACTTCAATGTCTGTGTGCATGATCTATCCCAACACTCTAGCCCCCAAAATATTTGACTTTCTTAACTTGAGGGTCCCTCACCTCCTCTCAATTTCAGCCAATCACCACCTTAGGCTCTGATCATTATCATCTATCTTTGTAAGAGTTTCACTTATACTGAACTATCTCTTTGACCCATCAGGCTTTTTGTAACCAACCCAACATCTTCACCTGGCATCACAACCTTTCCAACAGTGGCCATCGCCAATGACATATAAGTTCAACTACTCCAATGTTAACACTCTACACACATGCCACTTCCCATATGCTCTAATAGCCAACCCTGAAATACCATGCATCTTCTTCTAGCTATTAAAGAAAAGTCTTTAAACTGCAAGTATGCAGTAAGCTAACCTTAGCTGGCCACTCAGTAGCATGAGACTCTCAATAATATCTGGTCCACTTCTTTACCCATTTCCCCCAATAACTTTCCAAGTTTTCAGTCTTCTCAAAATCCCCTAACCAAACTCCGTGTTCCACGAGAACTACTTGAAAATATTTCTTAAAAAGTTACATAGTCAGGACTTCCCTGGTTGTGCAGTGGTTAAGAATCCTCCTGCTAATGCAGGGGACATGGGTTCAAGCCCTGGTCCAGGAAGATCCCACATGCTGCAAACAACTAAGCCCGTGTGCCACAACTACTGAGCCTGCCCTCTAGAGCCCACAAGCCACAACTACTGAGCCCGCATGCCACAACTACTGAAGACCACGTGCCTAGAGCCCGTGCTGTGCAACAAGAGAAGTCACCACAATGCAAAGCCCGCGCACCGCAATGAAGAGTAGCCCCGATCGCCGCAACTAGAGAAAGCCCACAGGCAGCAAACGAAGACCCAACACAGCCATATATAGATAGATAGATAGATAAATTTATTACAAAAAAAAGTTACAGGGTCACAAAACTACCAAGAAATATCACCTTACTCCCATTAGGATGGCTACTATGAAAAAAACAGATAATTACAAATGTTGATGAGAATGTGGAGAAATTATAACCTTTGTGCATTATTAGGTCAGAATGCTAATTTGGTGCAGCCACTGTAGAAAACAGTACAGAGGTTCCTCAGAAAATTAAAAATAGGACTACCAAATGATCCAGCAATCCCACTTCTGGGTATATACCCAAAGAAATAAAAGCAGGGTCTCAAAGAGCTATTTGTACATTGCAGCATTATTCACAATAGCTAAAACATAAGCAACCTGTGTCTATCAACAGATGAATGGATAAACAAAATACGTTACATACATACAACAGATTATTCAGCCTTAAAAAGGAAGAAAATTCTGACATATGCTACAACAGGGATGAACCCTGACATCATGCTACGTAAGTAAAATAAGCCAATCACAAAAAGACAAATACTGTGGGCGCTCACAGTAAATGAGGTAGAGTCGTTAAAATCATAAAGACGGAAAGTAGAATGGTGGTTGCCAGGGGCTAGGGAGAAGGGTGAATGGGGAGTGACTGTTTAACAGGTACATTTTCAGTTTTGCAAGATGAAAAGAGTTATGCAGATGATGGTGGCAATGACTGCACGACAATATGGATGTACTTAATACCACTAAATTGTATACTTAAAAATAGTAAAGATGACAAATTTTGTTATGTGCATTTTACCACAAAAAAAATTTTTTAAAGGTTACATGGACACATAAATTTGAGAAATACATTTTATAGTCCCTTCTTGGAGATGCACAATGTACATGAGCATTTCAAAGGATTTCCACTGTTTTCAGTAGAGAAATCTGCTGTTTAAGTCTGCATGTCCCAAGCTTAATCCACAACCACTTTTTCAAGAAGCACACAGTGGTGTAGCTGACCTAATTTACTAAGAAAATTGACAATTCAGACACAAATGACTTTGACTTCCCCATTCTTACCTACCAATACATTTAACATCACATATCCATTTTTACCTCCTTCTTCTAGTTTCATAAGATCTGGGTCTTTGCTCTTATTCAAGAGAAATCCCTACACCTATATTCTTCATTCCAACCCTTACTATCTTAAAAACCTTGCTTCAACAATTACCACTTCTCATATTATCTTAAACTTCTTATATTCTCACAACTAATCACTGAAGTCTTACCTACTTCACCTTCTATTTTTCTTTCATCCAGAAAACTTTATCTTGAATTCCTAATATACCACTGCCCTTATTTAGGCCCTCATTGACTGAAGCCCTGGTCAACGTACCACCACATGATTTCTCCTCAATCCTGCTTCCCTGTTGGCAAAGTTATTAAAAATATACACCTAACAAGGTTACTACCCCTACTTAGCAAATTCTTTACTGACTCCCAAATACCTATGAGAGACAGGCCAAGGTCCTTTACATAGTATGCAAGCACCTAGTCCTTTCTTTCAAGTCTCATCTCCTTCAATTTCCTACATTTCAGTCAGTCTATGATCTAAAAATCCTCAACTGCCTACTGTTCCCTACATTCACTATGCTGCTTTGTAACTCTGCTCCTGCTTCTGCCTAGAATGTGCTACCTAACTCCCAGTCACACTTCAAGACTTAACTTAGCCTTCCCTGATCACCCCTATTTCCCTGCCATCTGGATTAGGTCCCTATTGCATCAGGGTACTTGAGTACCCTGGTACTTCTTTATGTTCATGTTCCATCCTGGGTATCCTTCTACCACAATGATTGAAATGATTTGCTTCTGGGTCTTTTACACTGAGTAGACTAAATTTATGTAGGTTAATTTAGCTTAACTAATCTTATGCATCTCTGTATCCACAAAACAGCACCCAATATCTTATACACAGCAGGCACTTAATAAATGATTGTTAAGCTGAACTCTTCCCCATCTATTTCCCCAAAACTGCTAGGTGAGGAAAAATATGTAAGAATCCAGGGGCATGCAATTATCTATCCAGAAGTAGAAATCTAGTAGCATGTTACCAAGATTTAGAGGTATTTATTTGGTAGGGAAAATATTAGACATGTGTTTTCCTATCTTCCAATTTACTTTTTAAAGCATTATACTCTCTTTAACTGGAAATTATTTTCAAATAATGTGATACCATTAAAGCAATCTAGTGCAACTTAAAAGACACCACAGCCTCAACCAAGTTATACTTACATTCGGCTAGCTTCAATGTCGTCAGACTGAGGTTCTCCTGATGATCTGTAAAATGCAATTCAGTAAAGTTAAGCAAAATATTCCATATTTCAAAAAGGGGCAAACATTTTATTTTGGAAGACAAATTTGAAAACAAGATTTAATGGTTAACAGTTTTAAAAGTTCAACATGTGAAAAAGTGATCAAATCAGATTGCCATACAACACATTTATTGTAAGGGCTAGACTAATAAAAACTCAGTTCTCTTTTTTTTTTAAGGAAAGGAAACTGTAAACACTATATTTAGATACCAACATACAAACCAGTGTAATAAATCATAATTATTCACAAAGTCAAATATTTATAATAAAAACCCACAACTATGAAACCTTCTACAGCCAAGTACTGGTTATCCACAATATCAAAAGTATTCACTGGTATTAACAGTCCCAAACTTTAGATGAGGGATCAGCAAACTACTGCCTGGGATGACAAACTAAGGCCTGGGTTGGCCGCCTATTTTTGTAAAGTTGTACTGGCACAGAATCACGCTCATTTATTTACGGCTGCTTTTACATTACAAAAGCAGAGCTGAGAAACTCTGTCAGAGACAGGAGGCTCACAAAGCCTAAAATATTTATTACCCAGCCCTTTAAGAAAAAGTTTGCCAACCTCTGCTGTAGATAATTCAAATTTCAATCTAATACCCTCTTGAATTTTGAGACACTTAAGTCTGTTTTACCATTCTAACCATGATTACCTTATTTCAACAATGAAAGTAGCTTTCCCTGAAAATACACTGGCAGGATGTACTACCTGTCAAAATTGTACCATCCTAGGGTATTAAAATTTTGCTGTGGATAACTGTGAATTGACTTCAGTTATAAATAGTTGCCACTTCTTTTCTTTTTTTTTTTTTTTTAATATACTGCTGCTATTTTAAGTAGAAATACTGAAAATTCTAAGACACTAAGAAGCCTTTTATTTTCATTTTGGGGCATGAACCAATTTTGCCTACCCCATCATGCTGTTAAAAATAAATTCCTGTTACTCTATTCACTTTTACAACCAGCATCAGTCAATATATATTGTATTAAGGTGAATCAACATAATACTGATTTCTAACACTTTTAATTCACAAAACAGGTAAAATATTTTTTAGAGGTCAAAAGCTATATTTGCAAACTGACATTACAAGGACTTGATTTGTAAATTTATAACTGACTTGAGACTTCAAATTCTAAACAACTTTTAACAAGAGAATCTTAAAATCAGAGCCACCAGAAAAGAAAAGAATCTGTTTTCCATATTTCTTAGATTTTAAAAAACTCACTTCTTTATCAGACTTTCAAAATTACCCCTCACTGCAGTGGTCCAAGGACAAGAATGCAAAAAATAAAAATAAAAAATAAAAAAAAATCCAGCAGCTCAAATATTTATTTTAGATCTTCTTTGCAGTATATTTACATTTTCAATTTTGCACAAAATGATATTAGAACTAAAAACTGGGGCATGCTGGAGGTGGCAGTGACTTGGCAGTGACACAAATGCAAAAATTTCACTCCACCCTCTCCCCCAGGGAGCAAGCAAATCACCTTTGTGACACACCTGGTCTCCACCAGCCTTGTGGGTAAGTACCCCAAGATTGCTTCCAAACTTGTATCTCTCAGACAGAAGAGCTAAAAAGTGATGATAACCCCATGTACCAGCTGACTCATTTTTGAAAGTGCGACCCTCCAGCATCAGATGTCATACTGTAAGGAGGCAGAGCAGGCTTGCAAAACAAAAAATAAACCTGCTGGCACTAAGGGAAGAGAGGCAGATTAGAAGCTTTCATACATGTAGGCGGCAAAACTTTCAAAATTAACAGGGGAAGAGAGAGAGGGGAAAAACTGAGGACACAATGACAGGGAAATTAAACTACTACTGCAAAAAGGTAAGATACAAGCAAGAGGAAAAACAAATCCAAGTCTCAGAAGCACAATTTTTAACTGCTGCAAAGTTTTGAGATTCTGAAATGGGATAGAGGTTAAATACATCAAATGGTAACTACATTCTATTTTCCAAAGTCTATTCTCTAAACAAGAGGATATGTAAACATTAGCACCAAAATGTCATGAAATTACTGTAAATAAACTAGATCACTTAACATTAACATATATTAACATGAGCTACCAAAAACCACTTTAAGTCAAATCAAGTAATTTAAATCAATTCAGTCAACAAGAAGAACAAAAGAATAAGGACTGAAGATTATTACCTTAATACGATCTATCCTAGGTCTCTTAAACAGAGTTAGCATAATTGTTTTTTACTCAAAACAAAAACTGTTTTTTAATCAGAGAAAGGTGAATATACACTGAACAAATAGAAGCACCTTTTACCTTACAGTGAGCAATAACAGTACCTGCCTGAATAAATTTCTAGTCATTCTGCTTATTGTATTGTCTGTTTTATTCTAAATATTCTAAATAATTAGAATATTATTTATTCTAAATACTTTACTAATTTTCTAAATAATTTACTAAAGAATATCCTAAAATTAGGATCCAAACTCTCAAAATTATAAAATACCTAAGATCTAACAATAGTTTCCAAGCTTCAATTTAGCCCCTGAAGAGTCTCTTTATTCTTTACTCTCAAGTTCTTGGAAGTAAGGATCTGGTACATATTTTAATTTTAACAAATTGAGGACATATAACCAAAGGAGAAAAAAACCCAAAAAGTATTGACTTAGGTTAACCTACAGTTTGTCAGAGTAACAAATCAGAAAAGAGATTTCTATGATGTCCAGCTTCTCTAGCCTGCAAGCCCTTCTACTGTAACTCTCTAGGAGAGACAAGTATACTAGATTTATTAAAACTCTCACCACATAAAAAGCACACTTTAAAATGCATATTAAGACTTTTTTCATAGTTTTTTTTAATGTTCATAATAAAATGTTTATTTAAAAACTAGAAACTTTATAGAAATACTTTCCTGTTTATTCATATAGATAGGTCTGGGGAAAGGGCACAAAGTATTTTAGGAAGGAGATTAAATGGAGAAACAGGTCAACTCTTAGGTCCACTATTCTTAGCAGGCAGTATTCCTGCCAACTGTACATTTTCTTCATTTTTTTTACAGCACGTATTTTACAATGACAGCCTTTTAAAGGCTGTAAAATAACATTTAAAATTACCTTTTACAAGCTGTGGCCATTCGGTGACATCAGGGTGATCACAGCTCTGAGTCACTGATTAAAAACAGGTTGTCACACCAGTCTAGCTGCTAACTTGATCTGAGCGTAGGTTTAATAACTCTAATAAATTAAACAAATCTTTAGTTAGAACACTTTAATATATAAACCCAATTCATTGTTCAAAAATAATCTTCAAAGGTTCAAATTAGGTGCCAATGCAACAACCATCAGAAGAGTAATTATAGAAATGCTTTTTAAGGACTATTTTCCAGCATTTTTTTTTTCCTTAAATGATTTCTTCACTTGAGAAAATATAATAATCTCCTGTACTTTTATGAAGTGTTACAGTTTACAAAGCACTTTGGTCAACGGCATCTTAAGTCTAGAGATAATTTGGGCTCTACCTATTCAGAGCAGATACTATAGAAAGAATTTAAAAGAAGAAAAAGAAAAAACCAAGCAGCCTTAGAGTGATTAATTGACTTGCCCAAGATTTTAGTATTAGCATTGAAGCCAGGACTAGGATTAAAAACCCAGATATACTGACTGCCTATCCAGAGTTAGTATTCTGTGATTTCATTTAGTTTTGCTATAGAGTCTCATGATTTAAATATATGAACAAAGATTTAAAATATGGATTGACACCCCACCATTACAATAATTTAAATGGGACTAATAGTAGTACAGTTTTTCAGGTAGTCAAATGCTTAATGGAACAGTTATACACCCACACCCACACAGATACACACACTCACACACACACACACACCCAGTCTATTCCTACTTATTCCATATTAAAATAGGATAATCTAACATTAGCCAAAACTCCTTGGGTATTTCATGAAAACATGTTCTCCACATCAGCCATAAACCCACTAATATTCAATTTCATGAGAGAGAATGGCAAAATATGAAAACATTTCCTCCTCCTTCAACCTAGTATCTTTTGATCCTCTGACTTGGCCTTAGCTGAACTTTCCTGATTCCTGATTATCATGGTTCACATTTATCAGGCATCCTAATCACACTGTAGTTTCAGGCAAAGATACACATCCAAAATATCCCAGAATCAAGAGCTCATGTCCTGCAACTAGTTTTTCCCCTGATGATTTCCCTACCAAACTATATATCCAGGCCAAATCTGAAAAGTGAACTGAGGAAAGATGAGAAAATTAGGAAAGAAAAAAGAAGATCCTTGATAGTTAACACTTTCCAAGTGACAACAGACAACCACAGAAGGTGGTTTACAGCACGGATCCAGAGCCCTATATAAAATAGCAAGTTATCTGAGAACCCTAAGAGAAGGGATGAAACATCAATGCTTGAGCCCATAACTCTGCAGCCTATGAACTTGGGCTTCAAATTCAGATAAGGGTTCGAGTTTGCCTAAGAATACATTAACTTCAGGGGACTCCAACACAGGCATACTTCATTTCATTGTGCTTCACAGATATTGTGTTTTTTACAAACTGAAGGTTTGTAGCAGCCCTGCATCAAGCATGTCTATTGGTGCCATCTTTCCAACTGCATTTGCTCTCTTCATGTCTCTATGTCACATTTCGGTAATTCCTGCAATATTTCAAACTTTTTCATCATTATTATATTTGTTATGGTGATCTGTGATCAGTAACTTTTGATGTTACTACAACAACTTGCTGAAGGCTCACATGATGGTTAGCATATTTTAGCAGTAAAGTTATTTTGTAATTAAGGTATGTACATTACTTTTTTAGACATAATGCTATGGCACACTTAATAGACTGTGGTATAGTGTAGACATAATTTTTATATGCACTGGAAAGCCAAAAAATTCACCTGATTACCTTTATCTGCCTTACTGCGGTGGTCTAGGACTAAACCTGAAATACCTGAGGTATGCCTATAACTGGGATTTCTAATCCCTGGAAGATATATTCAAATTTCCCAGATTTTCCTATCATAGTTGCATGTTTTCTAATAAAAACCTAGCATATTCCTGAGGTCATATGGGAAAGAGGTAAGGCGCCCCTGAAATGAACAGTGTTTCCTGTGGGGTCCTCATAAGACTAATAGTGTATGTGGATTTAAAAGATGCAAGTCTAACTTTCCAACCTGTAAACATAAAAATGAGAAAGTCAAAATACCTTTTAACTGATTAATTAACTAACTGAGATGAATTAATTCGTTAAAGAGCTACGTGTATTGTGAAAATTACTGAGGCAAGTCCTCTCTTCTAGACCTCCGTTTTCATGAGGTCCAGTGCTCCACAGAGCAGAGGTTCCAGAGTCAGTCTGGATTCAAGTCCCTGTTTGGTCACTTACTAGATGGAAAATCTTGGGCAAGTTACTTAACCTCTCCAAGCCTAAGTATCCTGATATGCAGAACTAAGATAACAGTAGTATCTATTTCAGAGGGCTGTCATGAGGATGAACAAACATATATATTGTTCACAACAGTGTCTGGCACATAGTAAGAGCCCAACAAATGGAAGCTATTATTAACTCATAGCCTAAACAGCCAAACTTACCCTCTCAACCTTCTTATGCAATTATTTTACTTCTCATAGCATACTAACCTCTTCTAAAATTCTTCAGAATCCCACCTGGATTCCTCATACAGTCTACCTGGTAGCATAGTGATTTAGCACCTAGCACATGCTTTAAAAATGGCAGACACCCAAATTTGCTGAACACATTTGTCATTATTCTAACCATGGCATTAAGATATACATGCAATTTTGAATTCCAAAAAATAAAACGGGAACATACCATATTTCGCCAAACTTCTGAGGAGCTGGTGAATTCTAAAATCAGGCTCTTACAGATTTTTAACCTAAAATATAAAACACCTCACTCAATTCTTTTTACACAGACAACTGGATGGACAACTTTCATAGAAAAATTTTTTTCTAAAATTTATTATAAAAGCAAATTCATTTGTAATACTTATGAATGTCCAGAAACATATTAAGAGACAAATGCCCCTAATGCTGTTGCCAGGATGCATGGAAAGGTGGTTAGGCAGGCCCTGTGGTCTGAGTGCTTTCAGCTGGCAGAACCATGATACCCATTTTCATCCAAAGAACTTACTGCTTGTCGTTTCTTTACTCTTCCCTCCCTCCAAAATGGCTGAAAATATATGAAAACTGTTTAACTACATGCCTCCAATTCCTTCAGATACCTACAGCAATTAAGCTTTTAATTAAATTCCCTATGCTGAGGACCTGCTGTATTAGGTACATATATGGGCATCTGCCCAACTACCTCCTGAGTAGCAGCATTTCGCAGGTCCCTTGACCTGTAAGTCTTAGGTGTCAGGTTGTTGTAATAGAGAAAATATTTTTAAAGTATGTAGGACAATGCCGCCTGGAGCATAACAGGGTCTCAGTGTATGGTAGCAAATATTATTTCTTAAATCAAACATTTCATATATCTATCAGAACTTAACTTATCAAAAACCAAATTCTGAAGCTTAAAGCATGCATCCAAATAATCACCGTAAATTCTTAACTCATCTGTATATTATCAGAGCATTCCTCAGTTGAACAGGAACTAAAGTCTTTTAATACATTTCCTCTTATTGCATATAAAGAAACCAAGTCCTCCACCAAATAAGGAAACCCACCCAGCATCCTACAGGTTGATGGCAGAAAATGAATATACTATATTGCATATAAATATTTCTTTTAAATTAACCAAGTGTTAAGAGGACTGAGTCTCAAACTCTGTTCTATAATACAATCACCTAAGGAACCTGTAAAAAATGCAGATACTGGGCTTCCCTGGTAGCGCAGTGGTTGAGAGTCCGCCTGCCGATGCAGCGGACACGGGTTCATGGCCCGGTCCGGGAAGATCCCACATGCCGCAGAGCGGCTGGGCCCATAAGCCATGGCCGCTGAGCCTGCGCATCTGGAGCCCGTGCTCCGCAACGGGAGAGGCCCACGTACCGCAAAAAAAAAAAAACAAAAAATGCAGATACTTACTTGATCTCAACCTCCAGAGACTGTGATTCAGTACATAAAATGGGGGTGTGTGAATCTGTATTTTTAACATACATTTCAGGTGATATGCATACCCCAATTTGAGAAACGTTGCCTTAGAAGATTAGGAACACATAATCACAGAATGTACCAAATCTATGAAGATATAGGATAAGTAACAGAAACTGTAAGCACCAGAAATGTTACCTGCACTCTTGGCAAATTTAACCATTAGCACTCTTACACCAGACCTAGTGCCTTTATTTTATTTATATACACATTCCTTTCCAACAGAGGGCTCAGTCTAATAATCTAATAAGAAAGGAATCAAATAATAAGAAATGCCTATACCAATCTACATCCACCTGTCCCTGTAACGTTTTCACTTATCCTTAAAATAGTCCATCTGCCTGCTCTCTTTCTCTCTCCCTCTCTACACAGGTGCATACATATTATTATTACATCTGTCATGTCCTTTATCTCCTCTCCAACAGCCTATTTCCTTCACCTCCTTGTAACCCTCGGTCAAACTTAATTTCAGACTACCTTTTCTATCACTTTTTTATTGTGTCCACTCAGCAATCTTGTTCTCCTTTATGCCATGTTTATGGTGTCTTAAATTTATGGGAAAGCTACTTGTTGAAACTCATTAAGTTTTGTACGTTTGTAAATTTCACAACAAAAGACTGTTCCAATAACTTTCCTGTGTAAATTTTCCTGTCTTTAGGCTCTACCTCATTCTAGTCCATTCTGCAGTTACACTAAAATTTCAGAACACTGCTTTCATACAGTACTTTCAACATAATTCCCTCAACTCCATGAACTCTTTACAGTACCATTTCCTTACTCTCCTTCCTTTAACTGCCAGAAAGGCCTGAAAACCGTTAGCTCAGATGCAACATACAAAACCTTCCACATACTGAAACTTTTCTTATAAAAGTCATCATCATTCTTATATGTCCCAAATCCTGTGGCCTCTTAATCCTACTTTTTCTCTGCAGCATTTCACACTGCTAACCATTTCTCACCCCTCCTGGACTTCCATAATGCTGTACCTGCCTGTGTTCTTCTACCTCTGACAGGAACTAAGTCTTCTGCTAGTTCATCTTCCTACCCCTCAATCATAGCCACTCTCCAAGTTTCTATCAATAGCCCCTTTTCGTAGGTTAAGAATTAATTTTCTGTGCAATGTCATCATCCATTCCTATAGCACCTCTCTATACTTAGGATCCCTAACTCTACATCTTTAAGCCTTCATCTCTTGAGTCATAAGCCTGCTACTCTCAATTACCAATAGTACACATGCACTTGGTTGTTTCATTAGCATCTAAAATCAAGCTCAATTATTCCCAAAAAACGTACTCCACCCTGAATGTGCCTAATCTTGTTGTCCTACTAGTTACAGAATGAAAAAAATTGGTGCCATTCTTTATTTTCTCCCCCTCATTTTTATTTAGCCTAACCAATGTATGGTTTGATACTAAAGGTCATTCAAAGAATGTCTACTAGTTAAAACTAATACAATGTTATATGTCAATTATAACTCAGTTTAAAAATATGTTTGAGTGTCTACTAAGTGGATGAAGACATAGTGGTAAAGAAACTAGACAATCTTGTATCCCCATGTAATGGGGGAAATGCGCACAATAAAAACCACAATAAACTAGGTAACTGCAATGCATAGTTAAGTGTTGTGAAGAAGAAACCAGGATATGGTTAAGTGTACATATACAGTATTCTGACTTAGTCTGGGGAAAAAGGAAATACGTTCTTCATGAAGTAACATATAAACTGAGCTTTGAGGCATGAGCAAGGTTTATCCCAGACATATTAAGAAAAACCATGGAAGGTATAATAGTACCACTACCAGTCCAGTCACCCATTAGAAAATTCTGAGTCATATTCTAAAGAGAAGGCCCCTCTCTTTGCAGTACAACAAACCGTTCACCCAGTGCTATCAATTCTACCTCAGAAATTCCCCCACACTCCAACATTGCCCCCAATTATTCCTTTGTTGGCTTTGTTCCAGAGTAACATTTCCTATGAAACTATACAAAATTTGGCCAAAACCTGCCAGTCCAGCCTCTTCTCTCAGACTAGACCACACTTGTAGAGAACACATATATCATTCATTTTTATTTTTACACTTCCAGTGCTTGAAAATGTTCACAAAATATACTTCACAGGATAAACATCTTATGAAGAGGAAAGTTTTCTTTTACATGACTTGCTTTAGAGGTCATTTAACTAGTGAATACAAGATTAAAAACAAGTTGTCTGATTGTAAAGGCCATGCTCCTTCCCTTGTACACTTCTAATTTATACCCAAATCCTGTAATTTTTTTCTTTGAAATATCACTTGCATCCTTTTTGCCCCATGCATAGTCATGTTATAGATGCTCATTACTTCACCTAGTTCTACTTTTTCCTCTATCCTTGACTCTGCCACTAGAATTATCTTCCTAAACACCCAAATTTGGCCATATCACTCTCATACTCAAAATCTATACTTTCCCAATGCCCACAGGATAAATTTCAAACTATCATATGAAGTCCCTGCCACCGGCTTCCACCCATTCATACAAGCCTTACTGCCCACTCTATGACATCATTACCAAGTACTTGATCTAGTCCCATCATTGGATTACTGGCTATCACATACTGGCCATCTGTATTTCTAATTTCAATGCTTCTGTTTCTCACGACACTTCACTCAGAAATACTTCTCTCTCCTTTGCTAACTTTCACCCCCCACCCACCTATTATGCCCTGTTTAAAAAAACTCTACTCATTTTAAAGGCTGTATCTCACAGAGTTCTCTAAGCTCTTCTGTAAATAACCACTGTCTTGTCTGGGAACTATATGTTCCTAATACTATAAAATAATTTCTTAATTTCCACCCTAAATTTATTATTTTATACATTATAGCTATCTGAATACATTTCTCAGTGCCTCTAGCTATAAGCTGGTAGAAGGTAGTGCTCATCTCATCCATATGTTTATTTTCATAGTAATGGGGATTGTTTTCTTGACACCACACCTCCCTCTACAAGGAAAAAAAAAGGAATGAGGATCATGGCCTGACAAAGGATTCTAAACTAGCTCCAAATGCAATTCATGGATGCACAAACAAGGGTATCCTTTAATTCCAAATTAACACAAATTTAACCCAATGCCAATCTAACAGAAGTTTATTTTGAAGGTCAAACATGTAAGAATAACCATGAAACTTTCATTTTTCTCAAAGAAGAATAATGCCTCTCTCCCAAGAACTTGTTCTACCAGGGACTAAAGCATAAAATATTTTAGTATAATTAAAATCAATACAACCCCTTCAAAAAACTTTGACAGTATCTATTTAAACTAAATCATTTAGTTTAGTCATTTACCCTATGACTTAAAAATTCCACTAAGTACACATCAAATAGAAATGAGTACATATGTTCACTAGAAGACGTTCAGTGGAATATTGACAGTAACAATATTCTTAGTAGCCCCAAACCAAAAATGACTAAAATGTCCATCAACAGCAAAATGAAAAACAAAATATAGTTGGCCCTTAAACAACCCAGGTTTGAATCATGCAGGTCTACTTCTACGAGGATTTTTTTTTTCAGTAAATACATTAATACAGTACCACACTATCTGCAATTGGTTGAATTCACAGATACAGAAATGTAAAGTTCTCAAGGCCTACTGTAAAGTTATATATGCAGATTTTCGACTATGCAGGGGATGGGTACCCCCAGCCCCTTACCTAGTTCAAGGGTCAAGTGTACTATACAGAAATTATAAGCAACTGACTACAGCCAACAATGTAGATGAATCTCACAAATATGTTATTTGAGAGAAGCCAGACACAACTAAATGTGACTGTTTCTAATTACATAAAATATAAAAACAGGAAAATCTAATCTATGCTAGTAGAAGTCAGGATAGTGGTTACTCTTGGGGAAAGAGAGGTAGTGACAAAGAGAGCACAAGGGGCTTCAGAAGAGCTGATCTTGTTTCTTGATCTGAATGCTGGCTAAACGTGTGTGCTCAGTGTGTGAAAGTTAAACAAGCTACGTGCACATTTATACACTTTTGTATGTGTACTAATACTTCAATCAAAAGTTTATTTTAAAAAGCACAGTACAGTATGAGCATTAGCTAAATGTTTAAATGGAACAGAAAGTTAAGTCCAGAGAAAGATCCAAAAGTATATAAGAGTTGCTTCTAGTCAAAAACAAGAAAACTGGACAACACATGAAACAGCTGTTTTCAGACCTTGGATAACAGGCAGTGTGAGACTGATCCATGAGAACGAACAGAAATGAGGTGAACCCTTCCAATGCTTGAATTTCTTCATGGAGGACGCTTTCCAACCTGAGTCAATGGAAGGGAAACCCAGTCAGAGGACAGCAGTCTCACTGAGGTAAGAAGCAAGAGGTCAGAGTTGAGGCTGAAGTGGGTGGAATTTTTAATAAGACAGACTGCCACAGAGGGGAGCTATGCAGAGGAAAGTCCAGAAATCTGTCACTTGGGGGTCCTTTCGAGTCTGCCACTATACACAAAACTGCATGAATAAAGGGAAAGACTATATGAAGCTGGGGAAAGAAGAGCTGTGAGCTGAAATATCCCCAGTGCTCATACAGGACTAGGAGATCCCTAAGTTTCTCCCAACCAGAATGAAGAAAATATGCTGACACTGGGGACATTTAGTAGAGAACTAAGAAGGGCCATGCATTTGTAGTAGCTACCAGCCTTAAAGTAAAGCCTTCTCTTAGATACACCCTAATAGAGCCTTGAAGGGATCAAGCTGACCAGTGAGTTACTTAGCTCGCTGGCAAAACAAAGTTTAACACTTTAAAAGACAACAAAATTCAGCCACTCAACAATAGACTATAACAATGTTCAGTATCCAATAGGAAAGTACTAAATATGTAAGCAGGAAAAGACGGCCCATAACCAACAGAAAAACCAATCAATAGACCCTGAAATGAAAGAATTGATAGAATCAGTAGACAAGAACTTTCAAACAGCTATTATAAATATGCTCAAGGATTCAAAGGAATACATGAAAACAAATCAGATGGAACTTCTAGAAATACAACAAGTAAATAAATATATACATATTTATATAAATATATAAAATATCTGAAAGTATTTGACCCTGCAGGGGAAAAAAAAAAAAGGACAGTGAAATACAAGACAAAGTAAACTAAAGCACAGAGACCAAAAAAACTAAAAATGTTAATGACCTGAAGATAATATCAAATAGTCTAACACCATACATATAAACAGAGTAACCCTGGAAAAGAGTGTAGAAGGAAGAGAGCTAACTTTAAAAAAAATACATGTGAAGAAATAATGACTGACACTTTTCCAAATTTGATGAAAACATAAACACAGACCAAAAAAACAAAACCAAAAACTCAATAAATCCTAAGCAGGATAATCACAAAGAAAACCAGCAATGAAGAGAGCAGAGGTAAATAAAAAGACTTTAAGTACAGGGGAAGAAAGATAAGTATAACCACAGACTTCTCATCAGAAACAAATGCTGAAAAAAAAAATTTGTCAACCTAGACATATTTATCACTTGATATATCACTTATATATCAAGTGATAAATATCCTTCAAAATATGAAGATAAACCTCTATACATCTACCAGAATGGCTACATCAAAAAGACTGACAGTCCCAAATGCTGACAAGAATGTAGAGCAACTGGAAACTCTCATATAATTGTTGGTAAGAGTATAAAACAACCAATTTGGGAAAAAGATCTGGCAACTATCCTAGAACCCAAACTGCACTCCTAGGTATTTACCCAAGAGCAAAGAAACCATACATATCTACATAAAGTCTTTCATACAGCTGTTCACTGAAGGCTTTTCACAACAGCTAGAAACTGAAAATAGCCCAGGTGTCCCTTAAGAGAAGAATGTAGTTACAAACTACTGACACATGCAGTACCATAGATGAATTTCATAAACATTATGCTAAGGGAAACCTTATACAAGTAAGTACCATGATTTATATTTATATGGAATTCTAGAGCAAGCTAAACTAATCTATGTTAAAGTGATCACAACAATGATTGACTTAGGGGTGTGGGTAATGTGGGGGCAGGAAATGGCTAGGAAGGGGTACAGATTCCATAACTTGATAGGACTTTGTGTTGCAAAGATGTAAGCATTTGTCAAAACACATGGAATGGTATATGTGGCAGACTGTATTTTCTAAAGATGGCCAGCCACAATATAATCCATCCCACATGCTCTTCTTACAAGGTTAACATTGGCATTCTCCCATCAGCTGGTAGGGTCTATGTGACTTCTTGAATTTGAGCAGCCTCGGTGACTTTCAATCAAGAAAGTACGGTGGAAGTGTGTGCTCTTTTATAAGCTAGACTTTTGATGCTAGGTTATAAAAATGCCATGCACTTCTGCCTTGGTCTCTTGAGATACTACTCACTCTTGGAACGTAGCCACTCTACAGTGATGAAGCCAGCCACTTGGCAATGAAGCCAAGCAACCATATACAAAAGCAACACCTAAGTGTCCTAGACCAGAGCTCCTGACAGCCAGCATCAATATCCAGATGTGTGAGCAAGCCTTTAGATGATAACAGCCTCAACTTATTAGGTTACCTCAACTCCTGCTCACATGCTTGAAGTCAAGACAAGCTATCCTTACCAGTCTCTGCCAAAAGTACAGATTCAAAAGCAAAAGAAATGACTGCTGATGTTTGCGGTACAATGAGTTTGGAGTGATCTGTTAGGGAGCAATAGATAACCAGAACAATATACTAAATTCAGTTAACAATACTGAATTTAAATAATACTAAATTTCTAAGTTTTAGTTGACTATATATGATGAAATTAAGGATGAGATATTCTACTATATATGATGAAGTTAAGGATGAGATGTTCTAACATCCACAACCTACTTTGAAAAGCATCAAAAAAATAAGACAAATTAATAGATGGATAGATATAAGACAGTAAATATAGTAAAGTGTTAATTGTGGAATTACATTCTGCAATTATTTCACATCCATGTAAGTCTGAAAATTTTCCTAATAAAATGTTGAAGAGTGAAATAAAGTCATTTTCATACAAATAGAAGCTGAAATATATTTTTGGCCAATAGACCTGGTGCTTTAGAAATTTTTTAATTCTTCAAGTAGAATGAAAACAACACCACATAGAAACTTAGGTCCATGAAAAAAGTCCACACAAATCTACACAAAGGAAAAGAAATGAAAATGGAAAATATGGGCAAAACATCAAAGAATGCTGCTTTTCATTTTTAAATTTCTTTATAAAACAACTGACTGTTTAAAGAAATAATCAGAAATTCTATTCGGGAATTAATGGAAGACTACAATGGCAAAAAGGTAAATGAATTTATAACGTATTAGAGTTCTTACATTATACTCTAAGAGGTCTAATTTTGAAGGCAGACTGAAATAAACTAAGGTGCATACTGTAAATACTAGTGCAACCACTGGAAAAAAAACAGAGGTTAGGTATAAGCTAATACTGGAGATAAAACAGACTTCCGAAAAAATGCTCAATCCAAAAGAAATCAGGAAAGGAAGAAAAAAAGAAGGTAGTATAAATGGTACAACTAGAAAATAAATAGTAACCTGGTAGTGTTACTATTGAAAATTACAATAAATATAAGTGGACTGAACGCTCAAATTAAAAAGCAGAGACTGTAAAAAATCCAAAAAATGCAACTATACACTATCTAAAAGACTTATTAAATATAATGGCATACAAGTTGGAAGTAAAGAGACAGCAAAAGATATAATATGCAAACACGAATCCTAAGAAAGGAGAAGTAGCTATATTAATACCAGACAAAGCAGACTTTAGGACAAGGAACATTACCAGAGAACAGAGATATTTCTTAATGATAAACAATCAATTCATCAAGGAGATCTTCCAGTCCTAAATGTGAATGCATCTAATAACAGAACTTGAGAATACATGAAGCACGGGGACTTCCCTGGTGGCACAGTGGTTAAGAATCAGCCTGCCAATGCAGGGGACATGGGTTTGATCCCTGGTCCGGGAAGATCCCACATGCCATGGAGCAACTAAGCCCATGAGCCACAACTACTGAGCCTGAGCTCTAGAGCCCACAAGCCACAACTACTGAGCCTGCGTGCCACAACTACCACATCCCGCACGCTCTAGGGGCCCACATACTGCAACCACGGAGCCCGTGTGCTGCAACCACTGAAGCCTGCCTAGAGCCCGTGCTCTGCAACAAGAGAAGCCACCGCAATGAGAAGCCCGCATGCCACAACAAAGGGTAGCCCCCACTCGCCGTGACTAGAGAAAGTCCACGCACAGCAACAAAGACCCAACGCAGCCAAAAAATTAAAGAATAAAGAAAATACATGGAAGCAAAAATGAAGAGAAGTGAAAGAAAAGATAGTGGGTTCACAACTATAGTTAAAGATTTCAACACTCCTCTCGTTAATTAATAAAGTATCCCCCCCCAAAAAAATCAGTAATGATACAGAATACATGCCTATCTAAAAAAGGACCTGTATCCTGAAAAGAAAAAGAATGTGCAAAATATTTGGATACTCACAAAAGAAGACATACATGTGACCGATTAATACATGAAAACATCAACAACATTAGTCATCACGGAAATGTAAATGAAAACCACAATGACACTGCACACCCATTATCTGGCAATTATTTTTTAAAAATAAAAACAACATATTAGCAAGGTATTAGCAAAGATGTGGAGAAATTGGGACCCTTGTGGGAAGGTAAAACAGTACAGCTGCTATGGAAAATGGTATATTGGTTTTCAAAAAAATTAAACACAAAATTACTAGATATATTACATTCCTAGATATATACCCAAAAGAACTGAAAGCAGGGACTTGAAGAGATCTATTTTTAACACCCATGTTTATAGCAGCACTATTCACAATAGTCAAAGGAAGGAAGCAACTCAAGTCTCCATCAATGAAAGAATGATTAAACAGAATGTGGTATATACACATAATAGAATATTATTCAGCTTTAAAAAGGAAATTCTGATATATGATGTAACATGGGTGAACCTTGAGGACATTACGCTAAGTGAAATAAGCCAAAAGGAAAAGGACAAACATCACATGGATTCCACTTACATGAGCACCTAAAAAAGTCAAATTCGTAGTCAGAAAGTAGAATAGGGGCTGGAGGGAGGAGGAAGAAATTGGGGGGTTACTGTTTAATGGGGATGGAGTTTCAGTTTGGGATGATGAGCAAGTTTCAAAAATGGGTTAAGAATGATGGTTGCACAATGTGAGTATAATTTATGCCACTGAACTGTACAGTTAAAATGGTTAAGATGGTAAATTTTATGTTATGCATATTTTACTACAATTAAAGAAAAAGAAACTGCAGTGGGATACCACTACACATCCATGAGAATGTCTGCAATTTATTTTAGAGTATCAAATGCTGACAAGGATTTGGAAGAAATGGAACTCTCATACGTTGCTGGTAAGAATGCAAAATGGTATAACCATTGGGAAAATAGTTCATCAATTCCTTATAAATTTAAACATAAAACTACCACACACTTCCCTGGTGACGTAGTGGTTAAGAATCTACCTGCCGGGCTTCCCTGGTGGTGCAGTGGTTGAGAGAGTCCGCCTGCTGATGCAAGGGACACAGGTTCGTGCCCTGGTCCGGGAGGATCCCACATGCCGCGGACCGACTGGGTCCGTGAGCCACAGCCGCTGAGCCTGCGCATCCGGAGCCTGTGCTCCGCAACAGGAGAGGCCACAACAGTGAGAAGACTGCGTACCGCAAAAAAGAAAAAATAAATAACCTACCTACCAATGCAGGGGACATGGGTTTGATCCCTGGTCCAGGAAGATCCTACATGCCACGGAGCAAATAAGCCCATGCACCACAACTACTGAGCCTGCGCTCTAGAGCTCGTGAGCCACAACTACTGAGCTCGCGTGCCACAACCACTGAAGCCCGTGCACCTAGAGCCTGTGCCCCGTAACAAGAGAAGCCACCACAACGAAAAGTAGCCCCCACTCGCCGCAGCTAGAGAAAGCCCGCGCACAGCAATGAAGACCCAATGCAGCCAAAAAAAAGTTAAATAGATGAATAAATAAATTTTAAAAATAAAAAAAAGGTGCACTTTACTGGATTTAAATTCAGTACTTCAATAAACATGATTTTTTTCTTAGTTTATGAAAACAATATATAAAAAGATGGTATTTTAAATCAGTGGGGAAAGGATCCCTTAGGTGGTCTAGAGCAGGGGTCCCCAACCCCCGGACCAGTACTGGTCTGCAGCCTGTTAGGAACAGGGCCACACAACAGGAGGTGAGCGGCAGGCGAGCAAGCGAAGAAGCTTCATCTGCAGCTCCCCATCGCTCGCGTTACCGCCTAAACCATCCGACCCACCCCCACCCCCTGTCCGTGGAAAAACTGTCTTCCACAAAACCGGTCCCTGGTGCCTAAAAGGTTGGGAACCGCTGGTCTAGAGAATTAGCTGCCCAAGTGGGGATATTTAGATATTAGAACTTAGAAAAGTTAGATATTTTCACACAACATCCAAACATATGCCAAATGCAATCCAAATCTAAACCTAAATCATACAATATTCAAAAAAATGCTGAATGTATTCAGATCTAAATCTATAAATCTAAACCTATAAAGTAACCTCATAGAAGTGCTAGAAAATATGAGATTTCTGTATTATCTTTGTAAGCATGGTGAAACTCAGAAGCCATAAAGGATAGATAGATTTACCTATATCAAAAAATTCTAATTTCATGACTAGATACTATATAATAAGCAGTGAGGTAAATCAGCAGTCCTACACAATGTGCTGGGAATGAAACTTGATTAAAAAGTTTTTAAAGAGTAATTGACAGTATCTATCAAATCTTTAAGCTGACATAGCCTCATGGTCTAACAGTCATTTTATAGAAATCTACCTTACAGAAATAATATGTACCATTATTTGTAATATCAAAAATTGAAAACAGGGCTTCCCTGGTGGCGCAGTGGTTGAGAGTCCGCCTGCCGATGCAGGGGACACGCGTTCGTGCCCCGGTACGGGAAGATACGACATGCCGCGGAGCGGCTAGGCCCGTGAGCCATGGCCGCTGAGCCTGCGCGTCCGGAACCTATGCTCCGCAACAGGAGAGGCCACAACAGTGAGAGGCCCGTGTACCGGAAAAAAAAAAAAAAAAAAATTTTAAACAACCTAAATTCCACAATAAAGAGTTTCAAAATATATTATGAACTCTGAGTTAGTTTCCTAGTTCAGTTCTAAAGGCTGATATAAGTCAAAAGACTGATAGTCTTCTATCAAGTTTACTTCAGGACATATGTTCCACATCTAACATTCTTTTCCTTTCTTGAGTTTTTTCTTTTGTTTCCCTTTCCACCAAGCTGATACGGTAAAATTACCTGTAGTTACGTGGGCTGTGATACCACACGTAGATTTAATGCAGTAACTAAAAAGTACTGTTCAACTCCATACTTTCAGTTGTTCTAGCCAAAACCTCAGTGTCATCTTTTACTCCTCCCTTTATTTCACACTTATATCTGACCTATCACCAAATCCTACAGACTATAATTTCAACACGTATCAATAATTCAGCCACTTCTCACCAACCTGATAGGCCTCACCTTGTCCAACCGACCGTCATCACCTCCTATCTGTACTGCTGTAATAGCCTGCCAACTGGTCTCTTGATTCTGCCCTTCTCTTTCAATCTACGATCAACATGGCAGCCAGAGTGATCTTGCTAAAACCTAAGTCAGAACTTTCCACTCTGCTCAAAAACCTTCAATGGCTTCCCATCTCACTCAAAGGTAAACGTCAAACTCTTTATTATGACCAAATGATCTGTATCCTACATTCCCTTTCTGACTCGATTTCCATCATTAACTTTTCTACAGCCCCACATGCCACCTCACTGTTCCTCAAACACATCAGGCACTCTCCCACTTCAGTGTTTCCTTACTCACTACACCCTTTGCCTGAAATGCTCTTCCCCCAGTCATCCACATGGCTAGCTCTCGCATCTCCTTCAGTTCTTTACTCAAGTTATCATCTCAGTGAGGTTTTCTCTGGCCACACTAAAATTTGCACTCATCCCCTGCACTCTCAAATACTTCATACCCCACTTCATTTTTCTCCTTTGAAGTACTATGCAACATACGATATATTCTACATATCTTGTTTTTGATGTTTATGATCTCTCTTTCCCTACTAAGTATAAGTTCCATGAAAACAGGAGTTTTGGTGGATTTTGTACACTGCTGTCTCCACTAGCACCTAGAAAAATGCCTATGACATAGTAGGTGCTCAATAAATATTTGCTAAATGAATGAGGTAGATGCACATGTAACCACTCACATGGAAAAGATTTCTATAACAAATAGTTAAGAGGGGAAAAAAACAAGTTGTACAGAATACAAGTTCAGGACAAAAATCTATATACACAAGCAATGAATAATCTGAAAATAAAATTAAGAAAAATTCCATAAGCAATAACATCAAAAAGAATGAATCTTAGGAATATATAAAATACATTTCTTTTGAACAGAAGAAGTGTTAAGACCTGTACAACGAAAACTACAAAACACACAAAAAAATTAAAGACCTAAACAAACAGAAAGACATCCCATGTTCATGGATCAAAAGACATAATACTAAGGTAGCAATACTCCTCAAATAGACCTACATATTCAACACAAATCTTACCAAAATCCCACCTGCCCTTTTTGCAGAAATTGACAAGCTAACCCTAAAATTCACACAGAAATTCAAGGAACCCAGACAGCCAAAAAAAGAAGAGCCAAGTTTGAATATTCACATTTTCCAATTTCAAAACTTACTACAAATCTACAGTAACCAAGAATGTGTATTAATGGCTGAAGAACAGACATACAGATTAATGGAAGAGAACTGAGAGTCCAGAAATAAATTCTTACATTTATGGCCAGTTGATTTTCAACAAGGGTACCAAGACAATTCAATGGGAAAGAACAGTCTTTTTCAGCAAATGTTTCTGAGACAGCTGGATATCTATATGTAAAAATAATAAAGTTGGACCCCTAAACATGTAACACCATATGCAAAAATTAACTCAAAACAGATGACAAACATAAATGTAAGAGCTAAAACTACAATACTCTTAGACGCAAACAGGTATAAATCTATATGACTGGTCAGACAATGGTTTCTTATTGTGTTGGCCAAAAAGTTCATTCGGGTTTTTCTGTAAGATGTATGGAAAAACCTGAACAAACTTTTTGGCCAATACAATAAATAACACCAAAGACAACAAAAGAAAAACAAACAGGACTTCACCAAAATTTATAACTTGTGTGCCTCAGAGGAAACAATCATGAAAGTGAAATAACAACCTTTTGGGGGAAAATACTTGGAAATCATATATCTGATAAGGGACTTGTATCCAGAACATATAAAAACGCTTAAAAGCCAACAATAAAAAGAAAAATGACCCAATTTTAAAACAGCAAAGGATCTAAATAGACCTCTGAAGATGGACAATTAGGGCATGAAATGATGATCATTAGTCATTTAGCAAATGCAAATCAAAATCACAAAGATACCTTCACGTCCACAAGATGACTAAAATAAAAGGGACAGACAATTGGTTTGTCAAGGAAGTAATTAGAAAGAACCCTCATATACTGCTGATGTAACTGTAAAATAGTGCAGCCACTTTGGAAAAAAAGTTTGGCAGTTCCTCAAAATGTTAAACACAGTTAGTTAGCTAAGACCCAACAGTTTCACTCCTAGGTACTTACCCAAGAGAATGAATTTATATGTCCACACAAAAGAGCTTATATATGAATGTTCGTAACATGATTCATAATAACCAAAAAATGGAAACAATCCAAAGTTATCAACTGATTACTGAATAAACAGTATGTGTATACTCATACAATGTAATATGAACCTCCAAAATATCATTTAAGTACAGGAAGACATACACAAAAGGACATATATTTTATGATTCCATTTATATGAAACGTCCAGAATAGGCAACCCATAAAGTAAGGAAGCAGATTAGTGGTTGCCACTCTTCAGGGGCTGAAGAAGGAAAGAATGGTGAATGACTGCTAACAGGTACAGGGTTTCTTTTGGGGATGACGAAAATGTTCTAAAATTAGATAATGGTGATGGTTGCCAATTGAATATACTAAAACCCACTCTAAATGGTGGATTTTATGGTATGTGAATTATATCTCAATAAAGTTGGAAATTATAAAAAGTGTATGGAATGATTTTTTATAAACCACCCCAAAAAAGAAAAAAACTACAAGTATCTGTTACACAGATGTATTTGTTTGGTATTCACCAGATGTTTTTATGTTTTTCTACATTTAAATTGAACAACAGTTAAGTTTTGGAATTGGCTAAGAAAGGAAAACTTCCACTTCTTTTTATACTTTAAAAATACGTATTTTTTTCTGTATTTCCTTATTCTCAAAAATAATTAATTCTACACACCAATATTTGAGGGGTGGGGCAACCAACCATGACATATAAAAGGCTCTCTGGAAATATGAAAGTTCTAGGATTTCTGGTTTTATGATTTACAGGAATAACCTAACATTTAAAATTGAGGCCATGCTGGCAAATCTCGGTGTATGGTCAGTTTATATACAGGAGTAAAATTTTAGGATCACAATCACTGTGCATTAGAAAAGAACGGAACTCTCTAATGTGACCCTTGGCCCTCCCCTCTCTCTGGGTTCTGTGAACATTTTCAAAAGTAAACAAACTATGCTTATTTACCTGTCTGAAAAACTATAAAAGGTAAACCCATGATCTGTCAACATTAAAATGCTATCTTTCCCCAGTGTTTACTTAAGTGTTTATTATGTGACTTACTAGCAGTGAGAGAATCTTATCTCAGTGTAAATCCCAAGTGTCATCTATGGAAAGCCTTTAAAAATTCCAAATTACCAGAATTATTTCAATTTCCTGACTTTAATTATAAATCACTTATTACAATCAACAATTCCATGATCTGAAAACAAAAGCAATGTGCCACACACATAGTCCCAATGACTTATTATTCTGAAATTTTCCTCTGGGTTCTTTCTGCACAATAGTTAAATTGAGTTCAATCTTACGTAGAACTTAACCTAAAATTAAACACAGAATTACATTAGTATCCAGCGCACACACAAAAAATATTTATAATGCAATATACTAAAATAACTAAAGGTAGGTGAGTTTTCCTAGAAATAATCATGAACACTATTTTATGTTTAATTTATTACATTTCATCTATCAAATGTAGCATCTAAAGTCATAAAATCTGAATTAAGGATAAAAGACCATTAGCTTCTAATTTAACTTCAAAATGCTTTTAAAAATTCACAACATATGGGCTTCCCTGCTAGCGCAGTGGTTGAGAGTCTGCCTGCCGATGCACGGGACATGGGTTCGTGCCCTGGTCCGGGAAGATCCCACATGCCACGGAGCGGCTGGGCCTGTGAGCCATGGCCCCTGAGGCTGTGTGTCCGGAGCCTGTGCTCGGCAACGGGAGAGGCCACAGCAGTGAGAGGCCCGCATACCGCAAAAAAAAAAAAAAATTCACAACATATAATTTTAAGTGAACTAGATTGCATCTGTTAAAAGACAGAAAATTGTTTTTCTAAAGACCATCCATACTCGAAGGACATAAATATTAAACATTGAGAACATTTAATTTTCTATTAATGTCTAGTAAAATACTTAAGTGTAGCCTAATTACAAATTTTCTTTTGAGCAGTTACCAACTGGAGTAATATTTCTCTAACTGGAAAAAAAATGCAATTCTGATCAATCAGTAATCATCCAACACTGACAAATGCCTGAAACTGCACATGAAAAAAAAATGAGACCGACATTTATTTTTCTCATTGAATCTTCAATTCAAAAGTAATTATTTAATGTCAGTTGAGCTAAGCACTTATTCAGGAAACACAGAATTCAATAATCATACCATACAAGAAAGCCCTAATACTAGTAAGTACAAAGAGATTCTAAAAGGAAGGCTTCCTTGAGTAATATTTAGGCTGAACCCTACAGGATGGATAAAATTTGTTGGCTAACTGTGTTCTAGGCAGACTGAAATGCACTGGGCAAAAGGTTTGCAACAAGGAGCCTGGATAGTTCAAAAAACTGAAAAAAAGGCCAATATTGTTAGGTGGTTCCAAACAAAGGAGAGTGTGAATTAAATCTTAGGAGGCAGAGAGAATCCAGGTCAGATGGGACCTTGTAGACCAATTAAGGATTCTGCATTTTATTCTAAAAGCCACAGAAAGCCAAAGAATAATTTTAAACAGAAAGTAACAAAGTTAGACTTGTATTTTTAAAAGTTCACTGGAAAAGAGAATTGTTGTTTATAATAATCTAAAAGAATTATAAACTAATAAAACTGATGGAGTTCACCCAAGTTAATGGATACAAAATTAACACCAGCAATGATCAAATGTAACAGAAAAAAGATCCTATTTACAGTGCAAAAAAATATGTATAGATCAAATATCTAGGAATAAATTTAACAAGGTATGTATAAAAGGAATTTAGGAAGAAAACTGTAAAATACAGAATAAATGGCAAGATAAACTATGTCAATTCTCAAGTTAATTGATGTATTCAATGCAATTCCAATTAATATCCGCAAAGAAACTTGATACACTGCTTTTAAATTATTATGGAAGAGTGAAAGTGTAAGAATAAAAGTTCTGAAAATGAATAAAGGAGTAGGCTTTGACTCACACTTCAAAGCTTAACATAAAGCTATTTGAAATAAAACAATGTACTACCAGTGTTTAAAAAAAAAAATTAAAATCAAACCCAAGCATTTGGCAGATGATACAGGTGATATTTAAAAAATTTAATGGGGAAAAGATTCAATACTTAATGTTGGGACAACTCGTTTTTTATTTAAAAAAAAAAAGATTCCTAATTGCCTCCCAGATGGACCTAAATGCAAAAAAATAAACAACAACAAAAACCTCTCAACTATTTGCAGACAATATTAAAAGGGATTTCTTCAATAAAAAACAGAAATCATAAAAGAAAAGACTCGTGAGCTTCACTTCAAAAATTGAGATATATCCCAAAAGAGAATATCACAAAGGACAATAAGTAGGGTTTCATATTTTATTCTTATTCTGATAACTTTCCCGGCTGCATCATAAAGAATGTTGGATGAGATGATCTCCAAGATCCTTTACAACATAAACGTTGTATAACACGTTGTCTCTTATTTTCTTTTAAACCATTTCTTTATGAAACATTTAAAACATACAGAAAATAATAAAATTCATATCCATATATCCACCACCCAGAATAATCAAGGAAATGCTAAAATGAGAGTAATATTTTGCTAAAATTTCACACCCATCAAATTTGCAAAAGTTTAAAAATCTGACAATCTCAAGTATGGGCTAGGATGCTGGAAAAAGAAATGTCCGTACACTGCTGATAAAGTATATACTGGCATAACCGGGCTTCCCTGGTGGTAAAAAAAAAAAAAAAAAAAGTATATACTGACATAACCATTTTAGAGAAGAATTTAGCAACATCCAGTAAAGTTATTCACAATCTATTTCCCAGCAGTTTCACTTCCATGAATCTTCCCAAAGAAATATGTGCACAAAGAAATGTGTCAACATGATCACTGCAGCATCGTTTATAATAGCGAAAAAGGAAAAAACTCAAAATATCCATTAGTAGTGGGACACATATATTTGATATTATCATACAATGGAGTACTATACAGCAGTTAAACTAAACTAGAGCTACATGCATCAACATACATATCCCAAAAAATAGTTTAAAAAAAAAAAGCTGATGAAAGATATGTACAGTAACAATACCATTTTGTAAAAATTTTAAAACACAAAATCCAACACCATATATAGCATTTACAGATACAAGTACACATATACAGTAAAAGTATAAACAAGGATATGAAATTCAAGAACCTCGGGATAGTTATTACCTTGGGTAAAGAGAGAAGGTAATAGGACTTGGGGGTGAGGTGGCTACAAATGCATGTGTAAGACTGCATCTGGTTTGCTAAGGATCAAAAGGCATAATTTATAGTTCTGAGTGATGGGTAAATAAGTACCTGATATATTATTTACTGTTTTAAATGTTTTTTTAATTAAAATATATACATATATTTTTTAAAAAGTGAGCATATAATATCCAAGTCGAAAATTACTCTGGAGATCTTCTAATCCAAACTACTTCCTTTATAAAAGAACTAAGGAAAGATATCAGAATAAGAACACAAAATAAATACTATTGTAGTCATCGCCATTTTAAACACATACTACGTAGCTAAAAAAGCACTTAAGGGGATTAGACCTTGTTCGCTGGAGAGAAAACCTTGGTAGGCTGAATAGCCATCAGCCCCAACTTCTCAAAACCTGGTGTCAGCTAGTAATATGGAATGGGCATGTGTGAGAACATGCGCGCACACACACGGGAGAGGCCACAGCCACACACACACACACACACACTCTCTCTCTCTCTCTCTCTCTCTCTCTCCTAGGAGTGCCTTGTCAAATTCAGCACAGGAATAGGCAGTAAAGTGGGTCTCTGGCCCACTATCCAGGCTGACCCCTAGTCCATCTTTACTTAAAATTACTTGAAGTTCTGAGGCCTAGAGGATTGTTCCAGATCATACTTCATTATATCCTGATCATAGTTCATTAGCCCACAGCACATATCTAAAAGTAGTCCTGAACTAACTAAAAAGTAGCTCATTCATCCAGCACTTATAAATACCTAAAACAGCACACGGAAAAAAAAAAAAAAGAGAGAGACAGCAAATATTTAGTGTTCACACAGAATCTTCAATCCAGGAGTAAATAGTTTAATTTCAGCTGAGTTAAGTGACCTATCAATATTTTACAACTTGGATCCATCTATTTTTAAGTTCACCCCTCCCTACCCTTCATCTACCCAAAACATGTAAGAGGAATTTTGAGGAGGGAGGAGACTGACTCAGATACTGAGTTAAATGAAACCCTAAGATTTTACTTTTTATTTTGAAGATAATATGAAATATAGTACACTGGGTAATAATTAAATTTAAAGAAATAGATGATTTTAAATGCAGAAATCTAGTTTTATGTATATGAAAGTCTAATGTTTGTTCAGCTTTTCTAGTATATTATACTTAAGTGTTCTCATGTCAACATTAAAGTCAACTTTTAAGAAGCAGTTCCACCCATTTACAGGGCAGAAATAGAGACAGATGTAGAGAACAAACGTATGGACACCAAGGGGGGAAAGTGGCGGGGGCGGCGGTGGTGGTGGTGGGATGAATTGGGAGATTGGGATTGACATATATACACTAATATGCACAAAATAGATAACTAATAAGAACCTGCTCTATAAAAAGTAAAATAAAATTCAAAAAAAAGCAGTTCCATTTTATCAAGCACAATGTACCCCTCCGTTAGCTACCAAATTTTATCGATTTAATTTCCTATTTTCCTCCTCTGTTCTTTAAACATGTTTGATATGTGTCCTAGTCCATTTAGGCTGCTTATATAACAAAATACCATAGACTGGGTGGTGTATAAACAACAAAAATTTCTCACAGTTCTGGAGCCCAGGAAGTCCAAAATCAAGGCACCGGCAGATGTGATGCCTGGCGAGAATCACCTTCCTGCTTCATAGATGGCCATCCTCTGGCTAGATCCTCACAGTGGCAGAAGGGAGGGAGGGAATTCTTTGGAGTCTTTTAAAGGGCATTAATTCCATCATGAGGGCTCCATTCTCATGACCTAATCAACTCGCAAAGGCCCTACCATCTAATGCCATCACAATGGGGGGTCAGGATTTCAACATATGAATTTGGGGGTTGGGGGGGACATAAACATTCTATAACAATATGTTACAGACATAGCAAAATGTGTAAGAAATTGAATATGAATGAAGCAGCTTAACTAATTAGGGAAGGTTTTCATTTCTTAGGAGCTCTAAATTTGGATTATCTTAAACAGCATAGTTTTCTATCACCAACATGGAATACGGCACATTATCAGCTCACTTCAGAAAACTAGAAAAAATGTTACCTAAATATTCTTTGTGTGAAATGGGATTTATCAATTAGTATACATGTCACATACAATAGGTGTTCAAAAGACAGGTATTTTTTAAGTCTCAAAACAAAAACTTTATTTAGCAAAGGTAAATATTTAGTATCCTTATTCATGGCACACTGTAAGGTTATCAATATTGGCAAACAGAAACACAAGGCACAATAAGCAGAATTCCTAAGAAAAAAGTACTAAGGTAATTAATAAGCTGGAAATAACCCAAATTTCTCCCTGTGACCCATTAGCTTTATATAGAAAACACTGCTGGGCATCTCATCCTTTCCCTTCCAAAAATCAGGATTATGCTTTACATATGATAAAAGATAGGAAAGTATTTGTTGTATGAAGAAATTCCTGTAGTGGTATCTGCAGTGCTAGAGCTATCATCTGAGAAGAAAATAAAGAACATCCCTTTTAGAAAGGGTGCTAAAGAGTGCAAGTGACAAAATGTGACATTTGTCCATACTGAGTGGTACATACATGGTTGTTGTATTATTCTTTCTACTGTTTGTATATTTAATTTGTAAGGAAAATTCAGAATTTACGCTGCATCACAAAGAATATAAAAATAACTGAGTTAGCATATTGGCTACAGCTCACAAGGGCAATTAATCCTAAGACTATTTCTCACATTCAAGGAGACTGCTGAGGTAGACGTCTATTAGAGACTTGAAATGGATAAGCCATTCTTTTTGATACAAGGAGACACAAGTCAACAAATGAAAAGAATATGTGTAAAGTACTGGTAGCATCTTCATTCAGCCCCTAGCTATGTAATTTGTGTGTAGCACTACTTGTCTCAAATGTGAAAAGGAACATTCTGAATTACTGAAAGTATGAAAAATGGACACCTATTAAGACCTAAAAAAGAGCTACAAGCCTGCATACCACAAAGAGACAGGTCAAAAAAAAAAAAAGTTTCATGTTTTATTTCTGCAACATAAAGAGATCTATGCTTGACTAACCTCATCTCTTCCCAAAGGGCAGAAGATCAACTTCTGGAACACAATCAACTGTTAAAGAGTCACCACAGTAGTCTCCACACTGGCAAGCCAAGAGTTTCATTGAAAGAAGATTTTTATCCTACTTGGGTTAAGTGTTCAGGGCTCGTACACCACCTCCTTGCTTTATTTGCAGCACAGATGTTGACTTTAATTAATGAAGTCTTACTTAGGATTCTCTTCCACAATCCACATATGACATCTTATGTGAGATTCCAGAAGATTTCCTAAAATTGAACTTCAGGAATAATTTAATCTAGTAAGGTTCTAAGTCTCCAAAACCTCTTTTCCTTTCAGGTCAACCTTATGATTCACTTGCCTTTATCACATTAACAGGAGAGGTCAAAAGTAAAGCAAATTACAGAAGTGATTTGACTTTGGACTAATAATACTGAATAATGCATCACTAACTATGAAGATCTACTGTTTATTTCAAATGTAGTTACCAAATATAAAATAAATTCATATACTAAGTATTTCCAAAAATAATATTTCTATGGAAAAGTTAAAAATGTTAGTAGAGAAAAGCATGAAAATACACTAAGGTTCCAACGGTCTGTCCACCACTAACCAACGTGTTTTCTTGGGCAAGTCACTAAATCAGTTATAAGGTCACTTTATAGAGTACCATTAATTTACTTTTTCAAGAATGACCTCATTTGAAAATCATTCCTCAGAAACAAAGCAAGTATCACCTTTACTTGACAGAAGGAACAGAGTCAAGGCTTAGAAAGCTAAATGGCCTACTCATGCCCAGCTAGGAAGCTAGAGAAGAAGGATGAACCCACAATCTTCTGACACCAAAGTTAGTGTTTCTTCCTCCACATCAATGGTTCTCCATGGCTTTCGTTCACAGAACCTGTTGAGACTCTAAAGCACTTAAATTTTTACATATAATTTTAGGGCGTTCACAGTCACAAGACTTAGAATCAAACCGTAATAACTGTCAGCTAAATCTCATGTGCAAACAACAGTAAAAAAAAAAAAAAAAAAAGTACTAGCCTTATTTCACTTTCAGATAGACCTTATACTTAATGATCTTTTTTTTTAACTTACTATCCATAATGGTATTTATGTTAAAGATAACAGATAACTCAGATCAAAGCACTGTGACAATTTTGAGATTAAATGAAAAGTTGGCAAAGAAATTTATCATGTATTTGTAAGTAATCTCATTAAAAAACTATTTATAGGGACTTCCCTGGTGGTCCAGTGGTTAAGACTCCGCAATTCCACTGCAGGGGGCGTGGGTTCGATCCCTAGAACTAAGATCTCGCACGTTGCATGGTGCAGCCAAAAAAAAAAAGGAAAAAGGAAAAACCTATTTATGTAGCATCTTTAAGTATTTCAAACATCTCATGTTTTGGACATAGGATATAGGCTTGTAGATTAACACTATTTCCACTTACTGTAATTTTACTTTATTTTCTTTATTAGAAGAAAAAGCCCCACTTCCTCCAGTAACTGCTATGGTCAGAAAAGGCATCTTGTTGAAGGTTGCCTTCTACTAATATCATAGAAAATACTCACTTAACTGCAATAAGGTGGGTGGGCATTCTCAAAGCAAAGTAACACGCCTCCTAACAGGTAAGACAGAACATGTACCATTATGTGCAGAGTCCTGACCTGGAGTCCGGAGGCTCCAAATGTGCCCTGGCTCTGCCACCTGGTGACTTTAAGAAAACCATCTTAAAGCTCTGCACTTCAATTTCCTCATGTGTAAAACAGGAATAGCCCTACTCAGGCTCACAACTTCTGTGAATTTATAACCAGAAGACAGAATGATGACTGTCCCAGAAAAATAGCGGAGTATTTACAGGCAACTTGCCAAAGTAAATTTTTTTTTTTATACATATACATACACACAAACACTAACACACTATGTGCCAGACACTGGGTGGAGGATTGGGACCAAGATATGAAGTATCTAACATGTGCCAGGCAGTGTATAAAGGAAGCAGTAAAACAATATTCTTTAGAACAGGAGCTGGGAGTAGGAGGTGTTGAGTCCATAGAACTGCCTGAGGAGTGGAAGGGCACCAGGAGAATGCGGCTCCATTATTTGACAGGGTTTCACAAAAATTGTTATATGGAGAAAGTCACTAGACTATACACTTCCAAAAGACAGAGACATGAGTCTTGTCTTTATAGCCCCTACACCAAGCTCAGCTCAGAGTAGCCACAGTAGATACCTAATAAATGTTAGCTGATAACTAAGTCATCCATACTCTGGTAACACACTCTCTGGTAAACACTAGAAGTCCTTGTCCTTAAAAAGTGAGTTCAAAGCCAGTAAGCAAAATAACAATGTAAAGGATAATATGTTAGAGTCCACTGTCTATAAGGTGCTTTGAGAACATTCAGAAAAACTGGGTAGGAAGACTTCAAAGGATAATACTTATTAAGTGCCTATGTGTTAGGCATTGCACATGCTTTAATCCTCACAACTCTGAGTTAGTCTCACCACCCCATTTTACAGATGACAAAACTTGCGGCTCGAGATTAACTAACTTGCCAAGGGTCAGACAACCAGGGTAAGCCAGAATTAAAAGCAGGATCTAACTCCAAAGCTAGTTCCACTATACATACCATAATGTCTTTGGTTTTTATACTTTACCTTTACATTTGCAGTGGGGAGAGAGCAGGGACTATCAAAATCAGCCAAAATTTTGTCATCCTGAATCATTATGAAAAGAGCATCTAAAACTTTACCCAAGTATTTTACTTGAAAAATCACTTCTGAAAATTAGTCTTCACTCATAAAAATCATAAAACTTATTTTTTAACAGCTGCATATGTATACTTAATGTCATGTTTCTACATTTTGACCTATACAACTACAGGTCTAAACAAAAGGGCAAAACATGACTGAAGAACATGACCAGTAATCATTTAAGAAAACAGACACTTACTTTAAGTGTTTGGGCTGAAAAACTTAGGTATGATCCATAGTTTTATATTATTCCACTGACTGCATATTGAGAGAAACAGCAAATTATTCCAAATATTTTTTTAAGGGGAGAGAGGATTGTTTTTGGAGGGGAGAGAGGAGGAGTCATTTAGAAGTGATCTATGGTTTAAGGAATAAAACATTAAATGTTACGTGTCAAAGACACTGTAGGTACCCAACAAATCTTGTTAAATGGACTGGGCAAGTTGGATGAGAATGTGTCTTCCTCTCGCTTCTGACTACTTACTTAAGAAGCTTTTTTTTAAGCCATGAAAAAAAGTGTAAATTTAAGAGATATGAAATACAAGCAGCATATAAAACCTGTGAAAATGAATCAGAACATTGTAATTTGTGTCTCTGTGTAAACTCCTCAGTAACCCAGCAATGTCAGAAGATGGTGTACATGCTACTCAGCACATTAATGCTACTTAGTAAATACTGACACAATAAGACTTTCATAGTTTACGTTCTAATTTTTCAATTTTTTTAAAACTGTTTTTGGTTTGCTATTTAAAGCATTCCGTTAGTGCCACAGGAGTTTAAGTCTTTTCTTTTTTTAATATTTATTTATTTGGCTACGCCAGGTTACAGCTGCGGCATGTGGGATCTTTTAGCTGTGGCATTCGGGCTCTTAGTTGTGGCATGCGGGATCTAGTGCCCTGACCAGGGGTCAAACCCCGGCCCCCTGCATTTCGAGCCCAGCGTCTTAACCACTGGCCAACCAGGGAAGTCCTGAGATCATTATTTCTTCAAGCTACTTCTTGTTTCTGTTTTGTCATGATTAATAATTTCTTTAATGGGCTTCTGGTCATTCTTTGGATTTAGCAGCACCATCATTAATACTGTATTTTTTCATTAAAAATGTGATAAGCAGTTCAGATTTACAAGCAGGATCTAATTCCAAAGTTATTTCCACTTCTTTCTATCTTCCTAAACTCTAAACTTTTTTACATGCTTTACAAAATAATCTCTTAAGTAAGGGTACTTACTCGTCAGAGGTGTAAGATAAACACTTCTCAGCCCTCTTGTCCAAATCACTTGACAACATTTACTGGGTATCTCAAGTGTCTTTCACAAGTAACTTTTTAACAGTTGTACTTCTGAACTTTAGGTCGTTTCCATTTCAATCCCCCTTCTCCCCCTGACCCCAGACAAAATTCTGGGGTAATCTGCTGCTTCTCTCAATATGACAGATAGTGGAATGATCTGAAATTATGGGTCATACCTGTATTCCTTTCTGATTGATGGAGGGTAACTTCGGACTGTAAATCCCATATGCCATTAGCTGACATTTTCGACGGCACCCTAGCCACTTAATAAATATAATAACAGACTTTGTAATGTTTCTTTTTTAACATATCCACAGAACGTTTTAAAAAATTCGGAAACTAAATTATCTTTCAAGGATTCTAAGATTAACCAACCAGCGTCGTATTAAAATTATTTTTAACAATTTTATGGATCAAAACATCTGTCGCATTAAATTCTGACTTTACCAACAAAATCCTCCATACCATGACGAGTCCTTTTCATTTTCTCAACTGTAAAAAAAAAAAAGGGCCAACTGTTTGCAGGTTTGCATTTAATAGTCTCCAGCAAATCCAGTAGCTCACGTTTAATTTCAGAATCTCGATGAGTAATCTGTGAACACAACCCTTGGGCTTGATTTAACACTTCATCCGCCCTCCCTCCCCACCAGTCCACCCCCAAAACCCCAACCCACCAAAGCACACGTCTAAATATTTCTTCACCAAGAAGGCCAAAACCTCGAAAACAGCAAGGAAGAGCTCCCCTTGGAAGGAAAAGGCCCGCCGTTCCCAGCCTGAGGCCCAGGCCGGCCCTGCTAGCCCCACTCCAAGAAGGGCCACCTCTCGATCGCCAGCACGCCCCGCCCCGGGCCCGCTCGTGTCCCCTCGGGCGACAAAACCCTCCCTCCCTGCGGCGCCCAGCCAGGACTGACAGTCACGGCAGAAGCAGCAACAGCCGCTGCTAGCAGAGGCCTACTTCTGGCACCGGCCTCTCCAGACCGCGCGCGCCCCCAGACACTCGCCCCGGCGGGGGTGGGGGCGTCCCTACCCTCGCCGGAGCCTGCCCCGAAGGGGGACTTGGGCGGCCGAGGGGACGATGGGAGGTGCCACCCGGCCGCCCCGGCCCAGGCCCGGTCCTCAGCCACACTGACCTGTCGTCGCCCCCGCGCCTGGGCTGCGGCCCCCGCAGCAGCAGCAGCAGCAGCAGCAGCAGCAGCAGCAGCCGCTTCACTGGTCGTCGCAGCCCTCACCCGCCGCCTCCGCCCGCCACCGCCTCGTTCCCTTTCGCTGCCGCCACCGCCGGCGCTCATGCGGGACCCGCGCTTCCTTCTCCGGAGACCGGGACCGGGAAAGGAGGCGCAGGGGCCGCAGAAAACCCCGCGCTCGTCGCCAGCCGCCGCTCCGCCGCTGCCTGTCCGCACCGGGGGGCTACGCGGCCCGCCTGGCCGCGGTTAGGCGCGAGGTGGTCCGAGTACAGCCCCGAAGTAGAGCCGAGAGAGGCGCCGCCGCCCGCGGCCGTGAGCGCCGGGTCGGCAGAGGTGAAGCGCAAGTCGGCGCGGCGGCTGATGGCGGGCGCCCGAGCCGGCGGAAGGCTACGCGGAGGCGGGGTGCGCGAGCAAGAGAAGGGCGGTGTGTCGAGGTTCCGGCGAAGGCGAGTCGGGCTCTATCGTCTCCTACAGTCACCCCGAGCCCAGCGCCACCATCTTGGGAAAAACGCGGATCTCGCGGCCGCGGCGTAAGCGTGGAGGACTGGCTGGGCGGGCCGAGTATCCCGGCAGGCAGCGCGCGCCACCCGGCCGGGAGAGGGCTCCAGGCCTGGACGCACGGACGCGGGGCGGGGCCGGTGTGCGGGCGGGAGGGCGCCGCGCTCTGCCCCGCCCTCCACCGCCAGCTCCGCTCCCCTCCTGCTTGCCGTCGTCGCCAGCGCAGGGGCTGTTGGGAAGGGGAAGTAGCTAGCGCCTCCTCGGAGTCCCACCAGGTTGGTCGCCATATTGGCACTGGGAAGAGGGGGCGATGCCTCTTTTGAGCCACCGTGGTCTGTGGCCCGACAGAAAGCAGGCGGTACACTCCGGAAACGCCCTGGAGCCCTCTGGAGTGTTGGCGAGTCCCGTGGTCAACCCAACCGAGGAACGTGCCTGAACTTGGACGATCCCGATTTTGTTGGGGAATGAATCGGCTCCGAAATTGCGCCAAGGGGGCTTTGAAAGCTGCTAGCCCCGCGGTGGGGCAGAACACTCCATATTCTAGGTCTCCGATCCCAACCCCTTTACGCCCTGAGCTGCTTTGTAAACATTGCAGAGGTAGCCCAAGAGTGCGGACCAGCTTTCAGGGGACCAAGGTCATCTGCTTAGGACTTTTGCCAACACACGATGTGTCACTAGTTTACATGAAGGTGAAAGCCTGTCTCCTGCAATTTTGACCTTCAGTAGGTTGTCGATAAAGAGAAAGTGGCCCCTTAGTTGACCCCAGCTGGATACAGGCTAATTCTGATCCGTATGACGACTGAATCCATTTAAAGCCGTGCGCCTTCACATTTAGCACCAAGGTCACCATCTTTTTTAAAAGGATTTTTTATGGCTCTGCAACACTTACTAGCAAAGCTGCAATGGGGTCACTAACAATTCATATCCTTAAGGTTTGCGGCTTTTGGTGCATAGAATACTGTATGAGATCCCATTCATCTAGTATTCAAACTTTATATCAACAGTAGTACATGGCAGTGAATTTAGCTGTCATTCTTAGAACATCTTATATATATATATGCATATATGTATATATATAATATAATATATATATATGTATACTGCTTCCCAACAACAAAAAATAAGCTAGTGGAATTTAAATTATTCTAGGACAACATGATAAATGACAGTATTAAAGCATGCCCAATTTTAACTCAGTTCCTTATTCTTTTTTCATTTTCTTCCATTACAGATTCTCATTTGGAAACTTTGCAGTTATGTTTTATGGGAGAGATTAGTTAAAATCAGTCTCTTAAGGGTTTATCTTTGCATATTATCAAAATAGGCAAGTGTAAATCTTTAAAGACTTCATTAAAGTAAAATATTGCTACAATATCTAGCATATGAAGATTCTTTTAGCAATTCTACTTCCTCTTACGTAAAAATTGTCTGAATAATGTAATTTTTTTTGGTAATAACCTGGTATATCAAATGTGGCAGAAAACCATGAGTTCCAAGAAAATTAAAGGCAAGAGAAATAAACCTCTTAATTAAATGTCAGTTAAATGCCAGTTCTTTACTAAGATCAAAGAGGATCCCAATTCCTCCTTGAAATCTGGAGAAATTACCCATAGCCCTTTTAGCTTGTTAATATTAAATAGGCATTCTTATGTGTGATGCTAGTGTCAGACTTGTTTCAAGAACCCACTGTGCTGTTTGCCTTGTCCATGTTCAAATTTCAAAATGTTTGCTGGTAAAAATTACCAGTATGGAACATTGTCAGGAATCCTTAGAATACTAATAGTGTTCCATCTCCATATATATCAGTTTTTATGAATAATTTTTTTTCCCAAGTCAAACCCATATTTTTCTTCAGGTACATTTTCCCAGAAAAACAACTTAGTAGCTACCAAGTTAAGTAGTAAATTTGTTAGGCTATTGTAGGCAAAATGAGACCCAGTAGTTTCTAAGTTTCTCATTTCAGGTATAAAGTGAAAGGAGCAGTTTAATTTTTTTAGCACAGTGCATTAATTCCTTTAACAAACTTTGAACTTCTACTATTTACCCAGAACTGTGCCAGGCTTTGGAAAACAATAAAAGATCAACAATCCCTATCCTTGCCCTCAAGAACTCACAGTCCAAGAGGAAATCACCAGTAAAATGAAATTTATTTCGGAGTAACCCAACAGTTTTTATAGAACAGTGTTCCCCAAATTGCTGATGAAGTTGGTTTTTCAACAGGGCTGTTTTGTTGCTCAAGATTTCTTTTTGATGTGAGTCACAACAGATGAATCAAAATGCAAAAACACAATTTTTTATTACCTAGCATGCCCCTGGGATCAGGAAGAAGCTGAAAGAATGGGGAAAAAATGGTTGGATATGGTGGGATAAAAGTTACTGTTGCTATATTTAGGTTGCATCAAAATGTTACACACTCAACTATTGAAAAAGACTAGGCTTTCAGTATATGAGTAGCTCTCAGTATTTAAGAAATACTGTTGTAGCAAAATTAATTTCATGAAAAACATTGCCTGGCATATGACAAGTGCTCAGTAAATGTTAGTGCTTAGTAATAGCTGTAGTGATATTAGCATTATCTGTATCATTGTTTATCATTACGGACTTCAGGCATTAACTCCTTCACACCTTCACCCTTATTCCTACAGATTACCCAAATCTGTACTCCCCCTGATCTCCTGTCCTAAAGTATGAGCCATCTTTCTTCCTTTCTACAGCTAATAT
>NW_020172825.1:0-2810 GCF_003031525.2 Neophocaena asiaeorientalis asiaeorientalis | reverse complement strand
ATATATATGGGGAGAGGTGCCACTCAAGACTTAATCCCTCAGTCATTCCCTCTCCTGTTCATTAATTCTCCTATTAACTTTGTCCTTTCTGTTTGGAAAAGCTACCAGATTGCCATTTCCTTCAACTACTGAAATTTAGCATGTGCTCCCATTTTACTAGCAACATATACATTGCTAGTATTAATGTCAGTAATGGCATAATGATCAAATTTAAAAGTTGCTTCTCAATTTTCATGGTATATGACCACTTTGCAGCCTTCCACACTGCTAACCACTACCTACTGGAAACTGCTCCCTTGGTTTCCATCACCCTGAATTCTCCATCTTCTGTGTCTTGGACCACTCTTTGCCAAGTCTTCTTTACAGAATGCTTATCCTCTCTGCTTTTGGTTCTCTTCACCTGCCATTATTACAGTCTCTCACAGAACTGTTTATGTATACTCTTTCTCTATCACTTATATAAGTCAGGAATGAAATCTGAATCTTGAACACTGACCTCACTCAGAAACTTGAGACATGTATCTTCAGCCCCTTATTGAAAATTTGTATTGAATATCCTACAGGCACCTCAAATTCATCCACGTCTGAAATCGAACTGCTGACTGTGTCCCATTCTTCATCATTAGCTGAGATGTGGATAATTGTGGAGAGAAGCAGATTTTGGAAGAATAAGCAGGAATTGGTTTTTGCAACTGTTAAATTTGAGATGCCTATATCTCTGTAGTACAGACTGATTGCTAGTTGGCCCCTAATATGCACTCTACTCTACTCTTCATACATGATAATGGAATATCTAGCCAGATACACAGTTGCCTGAAATAAACTCTCTAAGTGTGGCCATGTCACTAAGTTCTGACTAGTGAGATCTGAGCAGAAATGATGTGAGCAACTTCCAGATCATATTCTAAAAGGAATGAGATGCTTCTTTCCCTTTGTCCCTTTCTGATGATTGGAATGTGGGGTTGTGAGCTAGAGCAATAAGATGTGTCCCTGAGGACTTCCTGAGTCACAGTTTGTATACCAGTGAACTTTGGTGTGAGACAGCTACTAACTTCTATAATCTGCCATGGTTATTCTAGATACCTTTCACTGCAGCTGACCCTGTATCCTAATATCCAAATGAAGAAATCAAGGAAGCAGGTGGACGTAGGCATCTGGAGTTAGGGGTGAATGAAACCAAATCATCCTACATTCTTTGACTTGATTGATGACTCTACCATCTATGGCAGTCCCCAATCATAATGTTAGTAATCCTAGATTTCTTCCTCTTCCTCACTCTCCTGACATTTAGGAGGCAAAGTTACATATTCCTTAAAGAATTGATTTTAGAATTAGGTAGCATAGCAAAGTGGTTAAAAGCATAGGTTAACAACTGCAAAAATGCTGGGCAAAATCATAAACTCCTCTGTGATTTGGTTTTCTCATCTGTAAAATTGGGTTGTTGTAAGGATTACAAGTTAGTATATATAAAAGCACTTAGAGTAATGCTGGGTACGTAGTACAAGCTCAGTAAAGGTGAGCTTTTTTTTTAATCCCATGCAAATTCCAGTTCTGCCGCTTACCAGATATAGAAACTTCAATTAAATATTCAATTAATCTTTCTGTTTCCTCATCAGTGAAGCAGGAAAAATAATAGTACTGACCTCATCCGGCTACTGTGGAGAGTGAACAGGGACAATATATGTGAAGTGTTTAGTGCCTGGCGTATGGGAAGCATCCAATAAATGGGAATAGGCACTACTATTACTATTAATAGCTGTTATTGTCATTATTATTATAACATCCATTTCCTTCTATATAATCCCACTGCTGCTACCATAATTTAGATCCTTAGTGTTTCTTACTTGAACCAGAATATAAGCTCCAGAAGGGCAGGGCCATTTTATCTTACTCATTATTGTATCCCCAACACCCAACACAATGCTTGTCCAATACTTTCCTACTGAAGCATCTCATCATGGAATGTTTTTCAAAGAAACAAATGTGAATCTTATTGCTCCCTTGCTTGAATATAGCAGTGGCTCTTCATAGCTTTCTGGAAAATGTTCAAACTCCAAGAATAAGGCCCACTGGAGGTGGGCTCTGCCTCCCAGCCCCGTTTCCTTCCACTCCCCTCATGGATCCCTTCCTGGAGCAGTACTTTACAGTCATTTGGAGCCCTTTTGCCTGCAATTCGTTCTGTCTTTTAAACAATTTCAAGCACCTCCTCTGAGAAGCCTCTCTAATCTTTCCAGGCAGGGTTGTTGCTCATGCCACTTCTTCCTATCATGTCACTTTTCACATACTGTTGGTTTATGTGCTGTGCTTACAATTCTGTCTCCCCTTAAGTTCCTTGAGAGAGGAGAGTGCCTTTGGTTTGCTTTTTGTTCCCAGTATCTATCTCCGTAGCTAAAACCTGGCAAGTCCTCAAAAAGTGTTTGAATGAATGAGCTAATATATGGTAAAGTAGTGTATCTTTGGATGTTTCACTTTTCAACTGTGCCAAGCAGAGATACAAGGTGCAGAAGTGCCTGCCTATACAATTTAGTGGGGACAGAAAAATCAGGCAAATAAATTTGTTTTGATAAATTATCAAAGTAATATATTTTAACTTGTGAACTCCAGCAACTAAGTAAGCAACAATATATGTCTTTTAATCTTTTGGGACCTTAGTATTATCATGTATAAAATTAAGATAGCAAGATAACCTACAAAATTCTCTTAAATCTACAACTTATTCAACCACTAAATTTCACTAATTGCACATATATCCAAGACTACTTAAGAAGTCATTCAAGGGCTTCCCTGGTGGCGCAGTGGTTGAGAGTCCG
>NW_020172824.1:2163929-2167924 GCF_003031525.2 Neophocaena asiaeorientalis asiaeorientalis | reverse complement strand
ATCAATTTGCATTCCCACCAACAGTGCAGGAGGGTTCCCTTGGGAGAAATTAATTAAATCATGGGAAGACAGAAGGAGAAGTGATATGGAACATTTCAGTTATAAAATAACATCTGAGTTGGACCTCAAAAGGTGAGTACAAAAAGTTCCCTAAAAGGATCTTACCACACCACTCTGTCACATTTACACAAGCACACTATCTCTAAGGAGTACTGGGGACACAGACAGCTCCCACTGGAATGGCAATACATTACTCCACTTATGAGCAAATAAAGGACAAAGGAGTAGATGGGAGTAGCTTACATGTAGCTTTTCATTTGTTCCAAGGGTGATTTTTAATCAAAGCAAGCCTGGACGATGTGAGCACGGAGGCAATTTGGGGTGCTAATACCAGCTCAGGTGGTGGTCAGACTACGTTTGTTTCTCAGTGCTGGGATTGCTTGGTGGTTAAATGAACTGACGATTGCAAATCGCTTTGAAAATACACAATGCTGAACCAATGCCATGAATTACTGTTGTTCAATTTACTCAGGAGACAAACTTGTCTCCAAACAGGTTTCTGAAAGATGGACTATGTTTAAAGACATTTAGGAGCTTTCTTTTTCACAACAAAGATGAATATTTTAGCTAGATTTATTCTAAAACCATCATAATGCCTAAGGATAATCTTTTAAAAATGCCATTATAACGGAATAAATCTGAAATTGCTCATAAATGCCACTTACAGGGAACTTTAGGGAAAAAATGCATTAAACTAAAACAGTTGTGCCATCTCATTTAAAAATAAATTATAAGAAAAAGAAATCCTCCCATGGGAATGGTAAGCTGTGATAGCTGAGAGGAAATAAGAAGAAACAAATTAAAGCTATCTAACCTATATAAACATATAGAGAGGGTTCTTTGTAAAAAATGATGGAGGAAACTGCTAGAAGAAACTCACATTTGATGATAATCAATTATTACTTTACTTCAAATGGTTTTCAGCAATGTTTGTAAGTGTCCACCAACTGTATTCAACATTTATAAAAGGTTAAATGGAAATGTGCTTAGTCCTATAACAATGGTAATAACACTGATATGTCTTACACTGTTATGCTTTCTAGTTAATACAGTAAATTTAACTAATTCAATACAAAAATGTACTGTGAGATTGATAGGACAGGTGTAACCTCTTTTTTTAATTTTCATTTTTAAAATTTTTAAACAAGCAATTGAGGTGAAGAGAGATTATATATGACTAGAAAGGTTAGAATCCCAGAGCAGATAGGTGTCAGAATCTAGGCAACAAGTTATTCTAATTTCTAGGCTACTGACCTAATGGCACTATTTTCAAACACTGAGAAAATCTTGTAAAAATCTTTATCTAAATAGCAAAGTTTTATGACAAACTTTAAAAGAAGTAACAAAATAGATCATTTTTTTATGTTATAATAGACTTAATATTTATAGTATTTAACTTTTTAATTAATAAAAACTTTTAAGAAAAATATTATTTATGTAATAAAATGGAGAGGTAACACTGAATTAGACAAGCCTTTCCCAAACTGTGTTCCTTGGAACACTCATTCCATAAGATGCCAGTGAGCACTGTGAAAAAGCTTTTATGGTAAAATATATTTGAGAAATGCTGCTTAGTAAGTCTCTTCTTTTTGACTCTCAATCCATATTACTATGCAAAAAACTCTGAGAACATCTATAAACAGAAACCTACGGCCTCCAAAATTCACATATTCTATCTCTGTGCTTCTTAAACTGGAATACACACTCACCTGAGTTAAAGGTAGACTACCATGTGACATAAATATCCAAAACTACAAAATAAGTATGGTACACACCTCTGGTGTGACAATTTTAATTGTTATTTTGCTAAAGAATAAAGGATGTAGAACATAATTTTTAAATTAAAACAAATAAAAGGCTATTACTTCAAAGCACTTCTGCTCATGAAAGGCTGCTCTATCCTACAAGCAGAAGCCACTACCCTCTGTCATGAAGATGACTTCCATGGAAATTTTTGAGAAGGAATGGAATCTGAAATCTGGGGAGAACTGGCACGTCCAGCATTGAAAACAAGTTATATGCCTTCTTAGGTTTGGATTTATCAGTTATAAGTAAAAAGGAAGAGAACATGCCTAAAGTAACACACTGTGTTAAAGAAAGCTTGTTTGCCCACTCTACCTTCTGCAGAAACCACATGTTTCACTGTCACTGTAAATGCAAACTGTAGTCCCAGTTACCCATATTTAAACAAGTTCAGGTATGAATCTTTCCCATCTGTTTTAGGGTAAGCATTCAATTCTGTCAACTAGTAACTTGCTTAGAGCAGGTTGGAGATGAGTTAGCAACCACATTGGAAAGAAGTTTCCATAATTCCTAAGAAAGCTGCTCAGTAATCTAAATATTGAGAGACGTGGATCCCTTTGTTTCTTGAACACATAACTTTGTATTAGAAATTACAGAGGGAGCTGTAATTTGTGTGAAGATGTCCTGTATGTCTCCAGTTTGAAAATTTTGAGTCTGGAATTTTTCTGAACCAGTAACATGTAGAAAGGAAATGCAATTATAATGCTGTACACTGAAGTCCAGAGATGTATACTCTGATTCCTGCTTTGCCTTAAACTAGCTATCATTTAATTTGCTCAGTTTCTTTAGCTAGACTGTGACAGTATTTGTTGAGATGATCATACACTTCATTTCTGATGTCTGGCAATACACACATGCGCACACACACACACACTCACACACACGCGTCAAATCTAACATCAAAATGGAAAGCACAGTAAAGAGGCTTACCTAAGACTTGGATTTTTCCAAAATATGGTGCAAAATATTAAGTGGTGTCTCACATATAGTAGGCATTCAACAACCAACCAGGGGGCTTCACTGGTGGCACAGTGGATAAGACTCCACGCTCCCAATGCAGGGGGCCTGGGTTCGATCCCTGGTCAGGGAACTAGATCCCACATGCATGCTGCAACTAACAGTTCACATGCCACAACTAAAGAGCCTGCAATCTGCAACTAAGGAGCCCACCTGCCACAATTAAGGAGCCCACCTGCTGTAACTAAGACCCGGTGCAACCAAATAAATAAATATTTTTTAAAAAACAAAGAAACAAAAAATAACAACCAACCAGTAGTTGAACTGATATGGTCCTAATAAACTTGGAAAAATAATTAATTTAGGAGTGAAGTCTGGCATAAATATGCCAAATTGCATCCATAATTAGCTTCTTTTATAAAATAACTGACATGATAGGATAGAATAAAAAAATCAATAACTTCAGAATTTCAATATTATATTCATTCAAAATCCAATGGATCAGTACCTTATTGTGAGAGTTTAGGCCAGTTTCTTGGGAGTTCAGGCAACTGCAAAATTAGAGGGCACAGTCTCCAAATCTGCCCTCACTTCTGACACTAACTGGAAGTTCGGGGTATTCCAAAACCACCCTCAGTCTCATTATTTCTCTAGAAGGACCCTCAGAACTCCCTGAAAGCTACTATACTCACAGTTACAGTTTATTACAGGGAAGGATACAGATGAACACCAGCCAAGAGAGGAAGCAGATAGGGTGGAGTCCAGGGAAGTACCAAACATGGGGCTCTCACTGTCTTCTCTACATGTTACTCTCTGGGCACTGATACATGACAATATACATAGAGTTGCCAACAAAGGAAGCTCACAGTGGCAACAAAGGAAGTCTCAGTGTTCAGAGATTTTATTGGGGCTCCATTGTGTAGTATGATTAACTGATTATTCACATGGTTGTTTTCCATCTCCATGTTGACTGGTACCATGACACTCAAACCCCCATCCTTAATCACCTGTCATTCTCATATCACAATTATGACCAAAATATTAAGTAACAGATATAAAAGTACTTCAAAATATCATAATTACACTACAAACAAAAGTTAGTGTTAGCTTTTTTCCTATAGGCTTTCTTTTAAAAAAATCAGGCAAGTCTTAACAAAAAAAAAAAAAAAAAAGAG
>NW_020172824.1:2077603-2163890 GCF_003031525.2 Neophocaena asiaeorientalis asiaeorientalis | reverse complement strand
GTACGCGGGCCTCTCACTGTTGTGGCCTCTCCCGTTGCGGAGCACAGGCTCCAGACACACAGGCCTAGCGGCCATGGCTCACGGGCCCAGCCGCTCCACGGCATGTGGGATCTTCCCAGACCAGGGCACGAACCCGTGTCCCCTGCATCGGCAGGTGGACTCTCAACCACTGCGCCACCAGGGAAGTCCAATCATGATTTAAAATACATAAATTATTTTAATTATTAATGATAAGTTGACAATTTTACAATGAAATATTAATTAATAACTAAAATATTAATGACATCATAATATGATGATGCAAATTAATAGAAGCAATTTTTACATCTAGCACAATATCTTGATGGTGCAAAGAAAAAATAATGTTACTATATAGGACATAATTTCAGAGGCTATCACCCCATCTCTTTAATGTTCTCCAAGAGGCTACCTTTGACTGTATATACTCTATTTACTAGCATTCTGTAGAAACTGCTAATTTTTAGGAATGAGGAGGTTGATCTTATCTGAGAAGAGGTAATAGAGAAAACATAGTGAAAACAATTATTTTAACAACTTCACCCATTTCAAGAAATTTCAATTTAAAAATTAAGCTGGGAAGAATAATAGGATGGCACATTACTTTGAGCATATGACTAAAGGGAATATAAAATTGTTATAACTTAGAATTTTCAAATCATGCATAAATTTCCCTGCTTAATAGCATTCTATCAAACCTAGCAACTTTGCATTGTCATTCATTCCCTTAACCTGCATAGAAATCCAGTAGATGCCACAGAGATATAAAAGCTTACAGTAACACCTTTAAATGCCGGAAAGCTATAGGATGATCTATAAACACATGCATGGTAGAGTAGTAGAGCTACATGCATGTTTGCTTGGGTAAGAAATGTAAAAGAAAGAACAGTGGGATGGATCAGAGGACACTCAATGCGCTGGTAATGCTATCATTGTACCTTTAGATGTGTGGAGTTTGAAGTAGCATACAGAAAGAGGAGGGCTTTAGAGGTGGGGCTTTTTGAAGTCTTTATCTACTCATTGGTCCCAGTCATGAAGGTAACAGTGATCCAGATGCTCACCTTCCCTTGTTCAAAAAATGAATATAAGACCTTACTTCAGTTCTATAGCTTGAATCTTGAACCAAAAAACACAAGGACCAAAGAATTTTCTTCTTAATAACAATGATTTGGAACCTTAGGTCTCCTGTAAGTCCAACTGTTCCTAAGACTAGGTTTTCTGTCGCTCCTTCAATTTTCTGGGCAACCCCCATAACCTTTCAATAGATCCCAGCAACATTCTCACTTTTACTTAAGTAAGTTAGAAGTGGTTTCTGATGCTTTCAAAGAGCCCTGACTGAAACAGTTCCTATATCCAAGAATGGTACTGACATCTTTGGTCAAGGACCTGTCAAGGTGACCAATGCAAATTTTTCATTTACTTGATATTCACCTCAGTTCTGTAAGAGATCTGAAAAGTGCATGAAGACATGGTTTCTACTAGCCAGTATGCTTTAAATATAGCCAGAGAGACAGAAATCACACATGGGAAATGATTACAGAACTATGAATAACTAAATTACTAAAATTTAAAAAAAAACCAATTTTCTGCGTAATACCAGTTTTGGAAAGGAAGGAAATGAAATATAACTGAATCTTGGGCACCTTCTGGAAGATCAAGATTGAGTACTGTGAAAGGAAAATCAAAATGGAGTTGGTATTGCTAAGAGAGCTCTCTTCAACGGAGCCAAGAGGCCGATAAGGAAGTGTGACTTACGCACCATCTCAGCCTAAATGGAATCCAACCTATTGACCTGATGAAGTCATCCAGAACACCCACCAGAAATTCAAGATACTTATCAGGCCCTTACCCTAAAATAACTCATGATTCCTTAAGGGCAAATATTTTCTGACTAGCATCAAAGTTAATCACAATTCTCACCAGGCAACTTTTAACAGCCTAGTGGGTTTCTGTCTTTATAAGCCTGACTCTGTCCCTTCCTCAAAACACTCCTTCAGGTTACCGGAACGTGGGTCTCTCAAATTGCAATTCTTAAAACCCCAAATAAACCATTTTCTTACTTGCAGCCTCCTGCATTATTAGTTTGGTTGACGGTACAAGCTGGAACCTAAATAAATGGCCCTTATTATTAGGAGTATAAGTACAGTCGTCTCTCAGTATTTACAGGGGATTGGTTCCAATTCCCCTACAGATGCCAAAATCTGTGGATGCTCAAGTCTCTTATATAAAATGGCATAGTATCTGCGTATAATCTGTGTACATCCTCCAGTCTACTTTAAATCATCTTGATTACTTATAATACCTGATACAAATGTAAATGCTATGTAAATAGTTGCCAGAGTGCAGCAAATTCAAGTTTTGCTTTTTCAAAATGTCTGGAATTTTTTTCCCATATATTTTTGATTTGTGGTTGGTTGAACCCACAGATGCAGAAACTGGATACAGAAGGCTGACTGTAAATTAATTTCAATGAAGAAAAATATCTAGTGCACACACTTAGACAAGACGGTAAAATCCATACTGTCAAGAAATGGCTTTGGAGGAGTATAATGAAGAGTCAAGTCTCCACTGATAAAATACACATTAGGAATGCAGCTGGCAGTGTTTGGGTTCCCTCAAAAAGGTACACATAAACAATCTTACCTCTGCTCACCACCAGACATACCTTGTTCAAAAGCTCTGTCCAGTCTTCGGAAAAGAAATGAGCCAGATGCTAGCTGGAAAGGCAACAGGACAGACACCCAGGGGTGAGAAGGTAGAAAAGAACACCTACAAGAGAAGAGCAAAAGTAATGGTCCTGTTAAGTGTTAAGGAAGAAAAGAGTTAGAGGAGATAATTCAACAGCTTAGAAAGGTAGTATTTCAAGATGTCAGAAGTGACAGATTTGCCACTGATGCAAAATACAAAGTAAAAAAATAATGACAAATGACAACAACGAACGTTTATGAATACCATTGCCTTGGCTTTTGAAAGTAGTCAATCTCTTTAATTTGCAGTGAGGATTTTTACTTATTTGTTTTAAGGGTTCCACTGGACATAAATTTCCATGACTTGGGGTTTTATGAGTGGCTTGACTGAGGGATGGGTCACTCCCTGGGGTATCTGTCTACAAAGGTAAAGAACAGGACAGGCCAAGTGAGGGAGACTGAGAAATTTTTACTTAACAGATTTTCTTTCAGGTTCAATACTGTTTGTGGTTCAAAAGACATACATTGATGAGCAGGGTGACTATATAATCTATTATCCTATTCCACACTCTTTTGAGAGTTATAGGGGGTGTTAATAATTGTGTTAGAACAAGGCACAGACCACAGAGATATACAGTCACCATATTGCAAGCCTCTGAGGGAAGGAGCGAGGAGTAAGGTTCCCAAAAAGGATTCCCCAAAGAGTAATAGTAGTTTGAGCAGGTATTTGTTTAGCTGAGTATCATGTAGTCCTGGGGCCAGAGTACACTGCTCAGGACAGCTTCCAGAGAGGAAAGATTCCTTCTCTGCAGCCCCTGCCTTTCAGCTTGCCCTGTCAAAATATACTGAACACATATTTCAAGAGCATTAATTTAACAGGGCATTAAAAAAAATTTAGTTTGAATTTACAGTATCAAAGATATATATTGAAAAGTAAGAAGAGATTCTAGAAAGGCAAGACACTGTTTTTTCTAAATTTCCCATCTGCACAACAAAGCTTTCCTTCTCTTCACAAATATTTCTCCTTGAAACCCTTCCCCAACTTTTGTCCTCCTCGAGATATTTTCAGAGTTGCCATGCCTTCATTTCATTATGGCCCGTAAATCCTGAAACTTCTGAAGAAAGCCCCTTATATATTCACAGCTGCACCAAGCAAGGAAGAGACTCCTGGAGCCCAGAGTACATTAACCAAAAAAGCATCTGATCCGCATCTGGCTCAATCAGTGAGCCTGGTAGATGTGGGGAGTGAGAGCTGAATCGTCCAACTTGATTACAGTTAGCTGCTGGCACCAGGTCATTTCCACACGACAACTGGAGTTGTTCTTTCTATATTTAGACAGAGACAATGAGGTCATGTGTGCAGACACGTAATTTGCCCCATAGACAGAGACTTGAAAGGTCAATATGACAGCAAAATAAATCTCTGAGGAGGAGGTTGAAAACTTCACTTGGGGGCTTCCCTGGTGGCACAGTGGTTGAGAGTCCGCCTGCCTGCCGATGCAGGGGACACGGGTTCGTGCCCCAGTCTGGGAAGATCCCACATGTCGCAGAGCGGCTGGGAGCGTGAGCCATGGCCGCTGAGCCTGCGCGTCCAGAGCCTGTGCTTCACAACGGGAGAGGCCACAACAGTGAGAGGCCCGCGTACCGTAAAAAAAAAAAAAAAACAAAAACAAAAAAAACTTCACTTGGCTCTAAAGCAAGGAAGCGATCACCTTGCAGTAAGGGATCAGGAAGTGATGGGATTTAACTTTTCTCATCTCTCCCCTGTGAAGAGGGAGTAATAATGGGAGGGCTCCAGATTATGGGGTGGTGATCACCTGAGCGGTAAGCAAACAGACTTGCTCCTGAGCCAGAAGAAAGCACGTGGCAAGGAGATCTAATACCAGGAGACTGCGATTTCACTAACCAACAGTTCTGTAGAAAATACAAGTCAGGAGTGGCAGAGGTCGGCTTGCTGGCTTGTGCCCTCCCTCGGTGACAGCTCCAGGCAGTTTTACCATCCAGCTGCTCTGTTTTTCAAAACTAAAGTAATTGGAATTGAACTACAGAGCTCTACTAAAACCCTAGCAATTAACAGTGCGATTTCCCAAATTGCACTGTAATGGGAAAGTGTCCATCAATCAACCCAGTGAAATAACACATTTTCTCACCAGATGTGAGATTTAATATCTTCATAACTCTCCGGATTTACCGCTTATGAATTGTCAGCCTTGCCTGGAGCTCTGAGAATTAATGGACTACATCCCTGCTATGCAAGGATGGTTTACAGCTGTAAAATATCCCCACCTTCATTTTAGATATATTTACAAAAATGATCTTCTTTAAGATGTAATCAGAAAACATGCTAGACGGGAAACCTTCATTTCTATTTACTATGTTATATATTATCATTGTCTAGATAAATATAGTTTCCAGAGTCTCAGCACCACATGCTTGTGTAACAGGAATAACCACTTTATCACGGGCAGTGAACAATAAATTACAGTACAAAGATGCAATGGCTTTAAGTTTTCAACTTTACGGTATCCTTTATGGATTTTTGGATAGAGACCCAAAATATTCTAAGTTTCTAATTCTGTATGTCTATACAGGTCCTGCTGTTCCTCCTGGACTAAGAAGGGAGATTAAAGCATCCACATATGTTCATCTTGTCACTGTGGTTATCAGGTACTTCAGTTCTCATTTTAGCTTTCACTCCCATCTCAAACATGTGAGCCACAGCCAGGATGAAGCTGCCTCCTGAAAGCAGCTCAGGCAGATTCTTGTGATGCCAGAACCTCCAACTTTCCAGGTTTGGAAAATTATTCTTGCTTCCACCCACAAGGGAAAATACTGTAACAGTGAAGGTCACTCCGCAGGCCTTGCCTGGACTGAATTCATTTAAGAAATTCTTTTTCTTCCACTGTGTTGTTCCAGGGTCTGTGCAGTAACATGTGCAGGGTGCCAAGGGGGTCCAGAGGAGGAGAGGCTGCAGGAGATTTGAGCATGGGGCTTGTAGTGGAAGTTAGGGACAGTTTCCCAGAGGAGACAATGCCTCAGCTCATCTTCCCATCACGAAGCCTATATGTTGTCAGACACTGGACTCTTCGAAATGATTATAGTTATTTTAGGGAAAAAAAGTCATGGGATTTCTGGCATTCTAAGGAAACTCAGAGACCATCGATTTCACTTCCTAATTTCATAGATACATAAAATGATTCAGTGAAAATTGTCAATCACACCATTGCATCAGCTGATAAAACTCACTTGTATAATGTGTTACCCTAAATAATCTGTCATTCATTCTCAACTCATAACATTTAACTCTCCTTGACCTTATTAGTTGGCTTTAGAAGTTAACGCACCTTTTTTGATTTTTTTGGAAGAAGGAAACATTATAGGACATGAAGAGATCATTTTGTCCAAAGAATAAAATTATTTGATATATCTCTGCATGATTTATTCTATCAGAGATTAAAATCACAAAGCAATAATTACATATTAAGAAACAGTTCAAAACCCCCAAAACACAGACTGATGAAATACAACCGAGATTGATAAAATCAATTCAGATGATTATAAGAATCCCTAACAATAGAGAAATTACTATTTAATAAATAGTATTGGGCCATTGTGATATTGGTATAGAAAAAAAATTCTCTTAGAGTCATTTCTCATACCACACAGTGTATTAGTTTCAGGTGAGTCAGAGTTTAACATTTTTTTGAAAACTAAGAAAAAAAAAAAACCAGTTCCTCTCCAGCTATGGAGAACAGATAAACCCGATATTGAAAAAATGGAATCTATTAGAATCTCATCAGAGGCAAGATGGATGAGCACAGATATGTAAAACTAAAGCATCTGAACTATAAACCCACGCACATATGGTCACCTTATTTTTGATAAAGGAGGCAAGGATATACAATGGAGAAAAGATAGTCTCTTCAATAAGTGGTGCTGGGAAAACTGGACAGCTACATGTAAAAGAATGAAATTAGAACACTCCCTAACACCATACACAAAAATAAACTCAAAATGGATTAAAGACCTAAATGTAAGGCCAGAAACTATCAAACTCTTAGAGGAAAACATAGGCAGAACACTCTATGGCATAAATCACAGCAAGATCCTTTTTGACCCACCTCCTAGAGAAATGGAAATAAAAACAAAAATAAACAAATGGGACCTAATGAAACTTCAAAGCTTTTGCACAGCAAAGGAAACCTTAAGTGAGTGGGAGAGGGAGGGTGGGAGGGAGATGCAAGAGCGGGGGATATGGGGATATATGTATATATATAGCTGATTCACTTTGTTATAAAGCAGAAACTAACACACCATTGTAAAGCAATTATACTCCAACAAAGATGTTAAAGAAAGCAACATAATGAGACCATGCAATAAATATATCTGATGAAAACATACTATCATACACACACACATCTGTGTGTGTATAAAGGACTGACCTGTTATACAAATCAGTACCCAGACAGAGCCTCACAAATAAAGAAGATACACAAAATTTCACATGAATAATGAGATAGAGGACTCTCATACAGGGGGAAAACACAGCCTTACAAACAATTAAAAATGATAACTAAAATAACACTAAGGTATCTTTGCATACCTACTGACATGGCAAATAAAATTAAAAAATGACAAACTTAATGTGGGACTTCAGGGAATTAGAATGTATACCTCAGGGTCACCAACTGGAGTCCAGTCAATGGGCTGCATCAGACCAGAAACATTTTTTTCCTCACAGTTTTCAAAAATACTTCCAATGTTTTGCCAATGCTTGAAAGTTGTGAAATCTCCTCTAAAACCTGGATTTCTAGAATCTCCATATATTTTTGAAGTTCTATACCAACATCGGAATTATCTTCTCACAAGGCAACATCCAGGCAATGTTGAGTAGAGGATGCTGCCCCTTCTAGATGGGGGCTGTGCCCTTCAGGTTGTTTCTGTCCTCAACACCCTCTGTGGTCAAATACCTGGCCAGCTGCACTCACTTATTTTACCAGTTTGGAAAACTGAGAAAAGCTCACGTATTCAGAATTTGAGTTTGGAATTTAGGATCTATAGGTGGCTGAAGTCATTAAAAATGTGTTTGTTCTCTCTAAACAGCTATTTGGAAATATTTAACAAGAGTGAAAAATCTATTAACATCTTTTGATATAATAATTGCACTTTGGGAATAATAATTGCACTTTCTTTCTTCAAAGAAACCTGCATGTATCTCTTAAACCCCCATCCTTCTTCCTACTCCAGCCAAAAGGAACAACACATGCTCACTCAAAAATAGCAAGAAGCAGGGGAAAAACATCTACATGTCCCACAGTTTATGAATAGCTAGATAAACTAAAGCACAGAAGAGACTTCCACGCAGTTCTTACAAATGAAAGTAGACGGTGTTCCTAGATTGATGAGAATGTGAAAAAGTGATTAACGAGAAAAGTGTCAGGTCATGCCAACTACTTAAAGGTCTGGGGCTTTATACTGACAGAGGTGAGACAAATGAGGAATGATGGTGACCGAGTTCAATACGTATGAAATATATTTCACACAAAGGTGTTTACAATCATAATAAAAATCTCTAAAAGGAGGTACCTGTGCCTTTCCTTACATTCTTTAGAAGATTGACCCGTACGACTAGGAAAGTGGTTATGACCACTTGCTTCTTGAAGATCTTTCAGACCACACAGCCCCTTTCTTAGTTCATTCACTGTTTCAACACCCTGAGGATCAAGAACTTCCTCCATGCATCAAATCTAAAGCTGTTGAGTTCCTTGAAAGCGTACTTTCTCTTAAAATTTGAAAGGGTGGAACAACTGATCTACACTTATATAAAAATATTACTTATGCTTAAAGCCAGTAGTCAAATTCTAATATTCTATGTCTGTAAAAGTCAGTGAGTCAGGAATGTCTATTGATTAAAGTCATAGGCTTGGGAATAAGTCAGAACTGGATTTAAATCCTACCTCGAAACCCAAGCCATTTATCCTTTCTGGTTCTCAGCCATCTTGTCAATTAACAGGGTGGGTAGTGATTTTGGTCACATTAGGAATGCTGGGAGTGTGAATGTGCTAATAAATGGGAAGGGCTTAGTTTAGTGTCTAGCCTACACAACAAGTATAGCACTATCTACTATCTTTATTAAAATCATTCAAGTTTTAGCCTTGTTTTCCCTTAACATTCTGCTATAAGTCTCAGTTTCCTCTCTGTAATATCTTTCTCTTCTTAGAACCCTCTCGGGATTTTTCTGCCTTCTTCTTTCAAAGTCTGACTTTCGCTATGTGGTGGCAAAGCATTCTGCAGTATCGGCTTCCAACAGGTTTGGCACCCTAAAAAGTGAGGCAAAGACTCCGTAATAATAGTTGTTATGATCAAGGCAGGAAAGAATTTACTCTAACCTTCAGCGATCTGTCCTATAGTCATCATAAACTACTCAAAAGTCTACCAAAAAAAAAAAAAATCTAGACACTGAAAACTATGTAAGAAAAAGAGCTTCTCAGTAGGGGCTCATTATCATCCCATTAACAAACCAAGTAAGCTATAATTTTGCCCACATACATTGCATACCTTCTAAACCTTTTGAAAGAAAATCTGACGCAAGTACTAAAGGATAGAAGCATGAAATTGTCCCATTAAATTCCCTTTTATTTATTTACGATTTATCATTCAAAGCCTATTTTTAAGGAAACTGACAGCATAACATTTTTTCTTTAATGTTTTAAGAAGTAACATGTATTACTTTGCATTTGATCTTTAAAAAAAATTAATGAATCAGTTTTTCTTCTGTTTTAAGAAAAACTGAATGATTGCACAGACTCCAGTGGAAGTTAAAGTGACAAGAATATACTTGTGACATTTCCCATCACTAAAAAGAGTGAGGACACCCAAGGCTCTTTGGAGGTAAATATGCTTCTGACTCATGTTCAGTTGGAGGTATCAGAGATTTTCTTTCAAATGGAAAGGTACATCCACTTAAATTTTTAAATGATAAGAAGAAGAACAAAAAGAGAGGGGATTCTGATTATTTTTAGTCTTCAGTTGTATTTTATTTATTTTTTATTCCAGCTTTATTGAGATATAATTGACATAAAGCACTGCATAAGTTTAAGGTGAACAGCATAATGATTTGATTTATATACATCATGAAATGATTATGATTAGTGATAGTTTAGTGAACATCCATCATCTCATATAGGTATAAAATTAAAGAAATAGAAAAGAAATAGAAAAAAAACTTTTCCTTGAGATGAAAACTCTTAGGATTTACTCTCAACAACTTTCATATATAACATTCAGCAGTGTTCATTATATTTAACACATACATTACATCCCTAGTACTTATTTATCTTATAACTGGAAGTTTGTGCCTTTGATTTTTTCAATTGTGTTTTTTTGTTTTTTTTTTTTTGTCTTTTTGCGGTACGCGGGCCTCTCACTGTTGTGGCCTCTCCTGTTGCGGAGCACAGGTTCCGCGGCATGTGGGATCTCCCCGGACCAGGGCATGAACCCGTGTCCCCTGCATCGGCAGGCGGACTCTCAACCACTGCGCCACCAGGGAAGCCCCTTAATTGTGTTTTTAATAGTTTACACTCCATAGAGATTTTAGTAGAAAAATTTTTAGAAGGTTAATATGAGTTTTTCTACATTTGGGAGTGGGAGCAGGGGTAAGTATGTCCTCCTAAGTATTAGTAGGTATTCACATCCAAATACAGCCTTAGAGGAGGTAAAATTATACTTATTCCTACTAAGAATAAGAAACATGATAGGATGTTTTTAAACTACATGAAACCAGCTCCATTTGATTCATAAACCAACAATACATTTGTTCTATGACTGTGGAAAATAAGTGACAGATTTATTTTTGTCTATTGAAAAAAATAATAAAGGAGGGAGAATGAGTGCCATCTTGTGGAGAGACCTACAGCTACCACATCCAAGTTTTCTGTGTCCTAAGCTTTTCCTTTTGTTTCTTCCATACAAAGCTTCCATCCACCCTGCTCTTTTCTTAGTATAAAATAAACACTTTATTTTTCCAGCGGAAAGGGTACTGTGGGTTGGATCATGCTTGGAAAAAGCAACACTGCAGTCCAGACAATATTAAGAAAGAAGTCCCAGTTGGGATTCTGGGGCATTCAGAGGGATGTACAGACATTTTACAACCTTGTATATGATTGCCTAAGGAGCAATATTCATTTCAAAAAGGGCAGGTCCTAAAGGTGACCAAACAACTCATGTATGTGGTGATCTGGGTCCCTCTAGAATTTCATCTGTTCTGTTGAGGCAGCTTACTATATTCAGCATTTCCAAATTTCATAATTAATCGTTCATCATACCAATGAATTCAAAGTTCCATTTGTTTATTTTGTATTGGATATATTTAACTTGACACCTTCATTAGAAAAGAGTTTACTTTCAGTATATTTTAAAAGATCAACTGCTAAATAATACAGGAATAATAATAATCACTCTGTGAATTATACTGGTAGCAGTACTAGTGATAGTAATTATAGCAGCTATGATTTATTGAACACAGCATGACAAGAACTTTAGATATGATACAGAACTTCCTTAACAACCCTGCAAGGTATATGTCACATTATTAAGCAAACTGGTCAAGATCACAGGGCCAGTAGTAGCAAAGTTGGAATCTGAATCAAAACTCACAACTTCCCTCAACACCAAATTTACTCTCAGGTCTGAAAGTAACAGCACTCACAAACAACCATCTTGAAAAACAGAAGCCTTCCAAAATATGGCCTTAAATCCCATTTTAATTATTCTGGCTATGTACCATTTTCCCAACATCTCAGCCAGGACTAGAATTATGAAAATCACTGTATGCTCCACTGAAAAACAGTTTCATTAGCATAGAATGCAATCCAGCTATTCATCGGTGTGGGGACAAAAGTTACCCTCGATTGTAAAAGCTTATTAACTAGAGATTGCTTGTCAGTTGACTATCTCTATTCAACATTAGATAGCTCATTAACTATGAACCAGGAAGCGACTCAATATTAACATCTGCCTCAAAGCAGAATTTTCGCAGGTTTCAAGTTCTGTATCTGACCATAATAGTTTTTTTTTGGAATGGAAACATTTTCTCTTTAAATAAAAACAAACTAAAAACTCAATAACATAAATTGAAAATAATTCTAATTATTAAAAAATAATTCTGATTCTTTCAATTTTGCCAGAAGTGGATGTGAAGACTTGGTTTTGTTGATGTTGTTATCATTGTGTCTTTTTTGTTTGTTTTGGTCCCAATTATCTACCTTAGCAATTTTTAATAATAAATCACATATGTAGGTAATTAGCATAGAAAATTATTAAAATTACAAATATTATTCATAGCAGCAGTATATCTTCTGATGTTTCTTTACGTCAAAGTAAGATAGCGAGATTTCATCTGAAAAAATAAAATCTGTATATTCCAGGGAAATGTTTATCTAAAAACAAACATAATTTTCCATCCTTTTGGGCTTCCTCTATTTGTCTCAGGTATGGATTTCAATAAAGGCAAATTAAATACATTTTTGATTCATCCTCCTTTTATTTTTATTGTTTAGTGTCTGACCATTTAAATAATTCAGGGATCCCTTTGGGCTGCATTTTCCTCACCTGATTGATAGTGATCTTTAAAATTTTAGAGCAATGGTTTTCAACTTGTGAGTTTCAGACCACTGTAGATATGCTGAGTGATTACAAAGAGTTTGGGAATTCTTATGGGTAAATTTTTGTGTAGCTTGAATTAGGTCATACACTCTCATATATATACATAGAAATACATTCTTTATCAAATGTATCTGTTGCTTTTGATTAATTCAGTGGACGTTCATTTATAGTTTATTGGCCTCATCACTGTCATTTTTCTGTATATTCTTAGTTACACGAGATGAAGCATGCAACCATCATAGATGGGGTCAGGTTGGGAAACACTGTCCAGAGGTGACAGAGCTGCTTTTTCCCTGGTGGTCATCATCTCAATGTCACTCAGAACAAAGAGGTGCATGGAGCTGTCCAGGTGTAGCTTGATAAAGAGCACAGACAATGAAGAGGAATGTCATGTATCAAAAACTAGCGGTGGCCCTTGCCTGATTCATTACTTTTCTATTTCTCCTTCTAAGATGATCTGAAGGTCCACCCAGATCAAATGTCACAACTATAGCTAACTGAATGTGGTAGCCATTATGGATAAAAATGCCCAATATTTTTTCTATTGCTTTCACACAATGCCCCAAACTAACCTTTGGAAACTTTTCCTAAGGAAGAAAAGAAAAACTTCTCCATTACCCTCAGCCTCCTCCTCTTCACCCTTTTTTTTGAAACCATGGACTTTGGGTTGTTTTTGCCCATTATTCAGGGAATGATCAGTGAGAAAGTGCAGGAGGGACCAGAGCAGCCGCTGCTCTTTGGTGTGGGTCAGGAAGGCAGAGCTGTGCAGCCCGGCATCCTTCGCACAGAGGTGCAGAGACCACTGAGCCGTCCTGCTACAATGTGCAAGTTCAAAAAGAATAATTTCAATGTAAAAGTTCAGTTGGTTGCTCTGTAGTGAAATAAATTATTTCAGCTGTTACATTTTTGAAGTTACTCTATCAGAATTTTAAATCCTTTTCCATACAACCCCTAAGGGCATGTGAGCTGAACCAAGCTTCCTTTCTATTTTATGATTTCTAGGCTGACGGGAGTTCACAGCAAAAATAACTTCCGAACATCAGTCAGGCTCTGTCCATCTGCTCTTTTATTCAACATGCTTCCTTTTCATTGTGATAATATACTCTTTTTTACATTTAAAACATGACATTCAATACAAATCATTCGTTAAGAAGAACTTCATATGAAATGCAAGCCTTATCAAATGCAGGAAAATTAATAGAAACCATGAAGGCAAAAATGAAAGAGCATAATATAGATTCAGTAGAATTATCTTTTACTGTACTAAAAGGGAATGCAATACAATTCCATGATGCATTTGAGTGCTTCTGTACTCTTATTTTAAACAAAAGTAACTTTAACCAATGTGAAAGGAGGAGGGGTATATTACCAAAAAGAATGATCTGGCATGAAAATGGAAAATACTTTAAAAAGTTCATAAATCTTCATAAGATTTTTCTAGGTGTTTCAAACAATTCTTTGGTTTGATTCTGGAAGGATTCAATAGCAAAGTGGTTACTTCTTGAAATGAAGTGTTTTATCAAACTGCAGGTTGCAACATTTTCGTGGGTTGTAAAACCAATTTAGTGACATTAGTTAATGAAATAGAAGAGACCAGATCAAAAAATATAGAACATTGCACATGGCAAAGATGGACCTTTTTTGTTGTTGTTAAGAATGTATATGTGCAAGCTAGGAATATAAAATGTATTAACTTACTGTGTACCAGACCAGACCAAAATGTTTGAAAATTTCACTAGTTCACTAGTACATTTTACATCAACCTAATAGCATACAGCAAGGCAGGTTCTGGTGACAAAACAATACTTACAGCTTCTCTCTATATGCTCAGAGGATCATGGTTTGCAAAGTGCTTTAGAATTCTTCTATAGAAATATAATTACAAATCCTGCATAGTGTATATTACTTAATATAAAGGCAATGTGTACAGTCCATCAGGGTATTTTTGGAAACAGTCAAGAATCATGACTCTTCACTTTTATTTTAGCTTATATACCTCTGGTTATTAAAAATATAAGTAAGTGTCGCCAACAGACTTAATTAATATCATGTTTGACAATAAAAGGACAAAATACCATCTTTTGAGAGCCATAAGCACACTTCCAATATCTATACATTCTGAATACTAGCCAGGTGTTTCAGCTACATCCAAGAGTCTCTAACTATCTGTAGAAGGAGCCACTTAACAATCAACAGAACACCAGTGTTTTTCATCATGTATGGATTTTTAAGCACCCTGATTTTTGCCATAATTTCTGGTTTAATAACATTAATGATAATAATATAATATGCAAAATATTAATAATGGTTGCATTTGTTGGGTAACCTAGTATATGACTAGACACTATAAATATATCTCATATAATTTGCAGAATAATCCTATGAGGTAGATTTATGGCTTCCATTTTATGAGGAAAAAAACTCAGAAAAATTTAATAATTAGTGGAGTGTCCCAGGATTTAAACTCAAAAGCCAATGTATCTTCTCATTGTCTCTCAGGATAAGCAGAAATAACAGAGAAGTTCTTCTTCTTCTTTACATTAATATTCCAGATTTCTTAGTGCTTTAGATGGAAGGATGGAAGGAAGGAAAGAAGGAAGGAAGGAAAGGAAGGAGGAAGAAGGCAAGAAGAAAAGGAATAAATGGATTCAAGTTTAAGTTTACAAAACTAAAGTGAAGTGTCAGAACCTGAGATTATGTACTTTTTGTAATAACTCATGAACACAATGAAAATGTACTTTTTAATCACTGTAGCTCTATTTCAAACATGAATCTTGGTAAACGAGAAGTAACTACGCACATGCACGAGATAATAAAATGTTCAATCTTAGTTATCGCTCAGAAGAGAAAACAGGAAAAGGAGAGAGAGAAGGGAGAGAATGGTTAAAGAGGAAGGGAAGAGGCGGGTCAAACAGCTGTCTCAACAGTGTTTAGAGGTGACTGAGGACCCCACCTGCTATTCCTTTGCCTGACATCCAGTGCTCACATGGCCTGACTATCTCAAGAGTAGGGTCATCTGATGGAAGCCGTGAAAGGTAGCCTGGTATAGAGGAGACTGCAGAGGCTGAAAGGTAAGAGAGACCTAGATTCACAATCTTGCTTTGCTCTTTCCTTGCCATGTGACTTCAGGAGAGTTAATTGAGTACAAATTAAAAGCAGTAATAATGTATGAGGAAGTGCCTATCACTGTTTGTGAGCATTCATTGTGTGCCAAACTTGTGGGTCTTATCAACTGAAAAGATTTAACAGCTTACTCCCCTCCAACAATATATTAACTTCTAATATCTAAAGATTAGTCAATTCCAACTTATTAAACAGTATTTTCTATACTTTTCTTAACCCTACCTTACTGTCATTGTATTTGTCAATCTAAGTACCATCCATATTATGGTGTTATTAATATTTTTCTTTAAATCAATATTACTTTTACTGAAAGAATTATGTTTTTACTATAAATGGGAAGTCTAAAATAAAGGTGTAACCATTGAAATTAAAACTTATTCATCCACATTACTGCCTTAAATAATGAAGAGCCACACTTGGAGAAATTATATTTTAACAGACACAGAGAGAAAAGCCTTGAAGGCATTAGAAAAGCATAGTTTCAGCAAATAGTAGTGGAACAACTGGATGTAGACAGGCAAAAGAATGAAGTTGGACCCCTACCTCATACCATATGCAAAAATTAATTCAAAATGGATTAAAGACCTAAATGTAAGAGCTAAAACTATAAAATTCTTGGAGGAAAACATAGGTGTAAATCTTCATGACCTTGGACTAGGCAATGGTTCTTCAGACCTGACACCAAAAGCATAAGCTACCAAAGAAAACATAAACAAATTGGAACTCATCATGGGTAAAAACTTTTGTGCATCAAAGGACACTTAGAAAGAAAGTGAAAAAAAAACCTACAGAATGGGAGAAACTATTTGCAAATCATGTATCTAATGAGGGTCTAATAGCTGGAATATATAAAGAGCATTTACAACTCGACAGTAAAAAGACAAATAACCCAATTTTAAAACGGGCAAAGAATTTGAATAGACATTTCTCCAAATAAGAAACACAAATGGGGACTTGCCTGGTGGTCCAGTGGTTAAGAATCTGCCTTCCAATGCAGGGGATGCAGGTTCCATCCCTGGTCAGGGAACTAAGATCTCACATGCCATGGGGCAACTAAGCCTGAGTGCTGCAACTACTGAGCACACGAGCCACAACTAGAGAGCCCGCATGCCACAACTACAGAGCCCATGCGCTCTGGAGCCCACGCACCACAACTAGAGAGACCACACGGCACAACTACTGAGCCCACGCACCACAACTAGAGAGAAGCCCACGCACTGCAGCAGAGGATCCTGCATGCCACAACGAAGATCCCAACAAAGATCCCGTGTGCCACAACTAAGACCCGACCGCCAAAAATAAATAAATAAATAGATAAATATTGTTTAAAGAAGAAATGCAAATGGCCAATAAACACATGAAAAGATGGTCAACATCATTAGTCAGTCATTAAGAAAGGTAAATCAAAACTACAATGAGATATCACCTCATATCACCTCATATTATGATGGCTATAATATTTTTTTAAGAGTGGAGATAACTTTTGATATGAATGTGGAGATTCAAGCATTTCATACATTGCTGATGGGAATGAAAAATGATGCAACTACTATGGAAAATCAGTTCCTTAAAAAGTTAAACATAGTTATCACATGACCCAGCAATTCTACAACTAGGCATCTTCCCAAGAGAAATAAAAACATATGTTCTCAAGAAACCTTGTACACATATTTTCGTAGCAGCGTTATTCACAATAACCAAAAAGTGGAAAAACCCAAGTGACCATCACTGATGAATGGATAAAATGTCCATTAACTAATAAATGAATAAACAAAATGTGGTATAGTCTTACAGTGGAATTACTCAGCCATTAAAAAGGCATGAAGTACTGATAAAAGCTAAAATACCGATAAAACTTGAAAACTTTACCCTAACTGAAAGAAGCCAGCGGGGAGAAAAGGTCACATATTGTATGATTCCATTTATATGAATGTCCATACTAGGCAAATCCATAGAGACAGAAAGTAGATTAATAGTTGCCAGGAGCTGGAGGGAGGGGAGAATGGGGAGTGGATATGAATGGGTAGGAGTTTCTTTTGGGGGGGAATAAAAATATTCTGGAATTAGATGGTGATGATGGTTACACAACTGTGTGAATTTACGAAAAGGCACTGAATTGCATACTTTAAAATGGTGAATTTTATGGTATGTCAATTATATCTAAGTAAAGAAAAACAGAGCATAGTTTGGAAGGTTGGGGTGGGGACAGGAAGAGAATCTTGGAAAAGAAAGTAGTTTGAACACTGGGCTATGGTTTCACTCAGTCACTCAACAAACATTTATGAGCACCTATTATGCGCCAGGCATTTTGATAGTCACTGAAGACACTGAGAGGAGCCAAACTGGCAATTATCATGCAACTTTAGTGTTGCTGTAAACAGTCTGAAATTTTAAAAAGTCACGTTCACTGGACAACACAGATAATTTAAGGAACATGGTAAGAAGGTTCCAAAGATGAACAGTATCTCTACACTAATTTTGCTAGTGAGGTCAATAGGTAAAAATCATGTAAAAAATTTGTACAGTGGAATTATGTCTTGCATATTTCTTTTTTAAAATTCATTATCATATTCTTATATCATCTGCACAATTAACAAAGAAATAAAACAAACCTGCACAATGTCCGTTCCTGGCAGTGCATTCACCTCACTGTGACTTGACTTGTTCCTTCGTCCATGTTGAAAGCCAATGCTCAGAAAGGGAAAGAATCAAGGTCTGAGGCTCTTTGACCTTTCTGCTCCATTCCATACATTTTGTAGAATGGCTACTGCTCTTTGGGCACTAAAGAGGTAACCTGAAGAAGTCCAGGGTGTAATATAGTATGTGTGTGCATATGATAACACTCGAGTCTTTTTTCTCAGTTGTCGATTATGAATATTTGTTCCTGGCTTCCTCACATTGACGTTTTTCCTTTCCCTTTTTTATTCTTTCTTTCTTTCTTTCTTTATTTTTGCGGTACGCGGGCCTCTCTCTGTGGTGGCCTCTCCCGTTGCGGAGCACAGGCTCCGGACGCGCAGGCTCAGCGGCCATGGCTCACGGGCCCAGCCGCTCCGCGGCACGTGGGATCCTCTGGACCGGGGCACGAACCCGTGTCCCCTGCATCGGCAGGCGGACTCTCAACCGCTGTGCCACCAGGGAAGCCCTCCTTTCCTTCTTAAAGTATATTTCTTAGAGAGTGAAGAAATGGACCATTTTCTTTACTGTTGCACGATGACGAGAACACCCTATTATACTATCAGCATTTAGTTATGCACAGTAATGCAAAGAATCTGTTTTAGCTGCTCAGCAATTGCTCCTGATGATGAAGCTGAACGCTATTGTCCTACAGAGAAAAATGTGCTTTCCCCTCAATCCACAAATTCTCCACCATAATGCGTCTATAAAATAGTTCATAAAGGATTATCAGGCAGAAGAGAAAGGCTTTAACGTAGAATTTTTTACCAGATGTCTCTGGTTTCCAAAGCCATGTCCAAAGATACTCTAAATTATTACCATCACTGTCACCTTCTTGAGGGATCATCTATCTACCTGTAGATACTCATTCAATGTTAACTAACAATGAAGGAGACCCTTGAGGCTACATATGAGGAATAGTCAAACGGCTACATCATGCTAAGAGTAAAGCTAACAAGCACAGAAAAATAAAAGCCAAGGTTGAAACTTAGCTTAAACGGCCTGTGTAGTTAACACAACATTCTTGTGGTCTCTGTACCACTAAAAAGCCAGAACAAAATTTAAAAATTAATCCATATCAGATGTAGGCTACTGCCAGATGTGTAAGGCTGTTTGATTAATACAACTAATTTTGTTTTATTCCTCTTCTAAGATTCTTAGATTTCCCTATATCCATCAATTGGGATGGATATAATTGCACTTTTTTGCACTTGTAGTGTGGCAAAGCAAGAATAGAATAGATCTCTATCATTCTTTCTTTCTGGCAATGGTATTTACTGTTAAATCACAGGAGAAGAAAGAATATTAAAATTAGGATTGTAGAAGCAGCAGAATGTGTGTCACTGTAAGTCACAGGATCTGAAATCCAATGGTCAACTCTTAACACTGGTTTTGTTATGAGAACTTAGGCTACCTCCAATCTGGCCTTTTCTCATATACAGAATAGATGAAGTACAAGCATGCCCTCACAAACTTACTAAGACTATTTAATTAGATAAATGATTAGGTGAAAGCATGTTATAAAACAAAAAGAACAAATACATGCTAACTGGTCATAGTAAGTATACAATATAAATAAGGGGAAAAAAATCCATCTTCATGTTTTATCCTTTTAATTGTTTGTGGTATGTTAGATGAGAGCAGGGATTTCTGCCTGATTTGTTCATAGCTATATCTGTAGCACCTAGAACATTTCCTGGCACAGAGTAGGAAATCAGTAACAGTTTGCTGATCTAATGAATGAATGAATATGTAATATGTATATTACTTTCCCTTTTGTCTTTTCCTAAAATATATATATCTGATAAAAGTATCATATATTTTTAATTTCTGCTCCATATACATCATAAAAGATTGTGTCATTTAATCTAATCAATTACCTGAAAGCAATAAAAGCACATTTTCAGTACAAAAAAGAGAAATTCAGTACCATGCATAAATCAGTACTGACTGAACGCATGTTACACAGCTACACTAACAAGAAAGGAGAATTTGAAATATTTCTAATGATTTTTCTTGATTTACATATTATCTGGACCTCAAAGCAGCAGGCAAGAAGTGACAAAATTTAGTAATATCTGGAATCTCTAAATCTATACTTCATCCCTCAAAAAATGGGCACTGCTTTTTTTTTTTTTTTTGACAGCTTATTGGAATCACAAGAGCAGTATAACCAGGGTCAGTAAACCTTTTAAAAATGATATCCTAGGAAAGGGGACTTCTGTGAAAAATTTATAACAGCAGACATCTTTCTTGACAAAGGGAAGCAACTTTATTTTAAAATAAGATTTGAAAATATATTAGACATCCCCATGTATCAATCATGATTCAAAGGAGTGTTTTACATTACCACAGATAGGCATCCTATTTCCATTTTATATAGGAGTTGACAGAGCAACTAACTTGCCCAAGACCCCATAACTAGAAAGCAGTAGAGGCACATTTGAATCCAGGACTCTGACTCTGCCTCCCATACCCCTTCCTCTGCATCTCTCCTGCCTATTTATTCTTGGAGAACCAGCGCAAGTCACCAAGTAACCTCCAGCATGGAAAATCTCCCATGGCCAGGCAAGTTAGGAAGCTTGGATGGATATCATGAATTTTATTGGTCAGTGGGGATCCTGGCTGATTTTGGAGCCATAAACAGCTAGATGGGGAAAATACAGTGCATAAACTTGCTCTAGGGACACAGATTAATGGACAGTAGCTTAAATGCAGTTACAATGCTTCTCAAATTGCTCTCAAATTGTCCCTGGCCCGGTACGGACTCATCCAGCTCCTAGGATATGGAACCGTCCAGTTATCAGGGAAAAAAGAATTACCAAAACAGCAGCAAGTAATTCTAAAATGAGGGGAAAAGGGGTGAGAAAGGCTTGTTGTGCCATTGTTTCTGATGGTGAATTTAACCCTCATTGCTGGGGCTGGGAGGGTAAGAAGAAGCACCCAAAAAAAGGATAACTTCAGCCTCCATATAACACCTTTGAGATCCAGAAGTAGTTAATAGTCACCTCTGCTCCATGGGCCTGTGGGAATATTCCTGGGTTTCCAAGAACTTCTTTGGCAGGCAGGCAGGCAGTCTGTACAAAATCCCCTACTGGCAGTCAGTTACTCCTTGGCTCAATCTACGAGGTCTTGAGCTCTCTCTGGCCCCCTCAGAGATGCTATTGTCTAAGGAGGTAGAAATATAGAGCAATAAAAAGAGCCTGAAAACTGGCCAGACTAGAGTTTAGATCCTGGCTCCTGCATTTAGATCTCACTTTTGCTGTATGACCCAGGCCACTTCCTTGAGCCTCAGAATCCTCCATGTTAGAATGCTGATGACACATGTACCTCTGGGGGTCATGAATCCTAAGAAGATAATGCCTGTCAAGTGTTTGACACTGTATCTTCTCACGCAAGTTAGATGTTCCATACGTGACAACAACAAAATCGTCTTCACCACCATTATTATGAACTATCAGTAGATTTCAGCCTTGGCTGCATTTTACAACTACATGGAGGAGAGGGTCTAAATAATACCAATGACTTGGCACCAACCCAGATTACTTGGGTGGAAATCTGGAGCCCAGGCATGTTTTATTTTAAAGTCCCCCAGGTGACTCTAACATTCAGCTTTGGCTGAGAACTACTGATCCATTAGGAGTCAATTCCTTGACTCGTTTCTACAGGGGCTCTTACTCCCTCTGGAATGACCCGCCTTTAAAGCTGACAAGGGCATCGTTCTGTACTCAGATGGATTTAAGACAAGTTTCTGAAATTTGAGCTTCAAGCTTCCTCACTTCCATGAGCCCCTTCTAAGGCCCTGGGTCTAATTTTGTATTCATAATTTTGTATTATTTTTATTAAATATGGTTTCCTTCATTGGATTAGTTTTGAGCTCCATGAAAGCCAAATCCCTAAAACTTTGTTCAACCTTTCTTCGCATGAACAACGAGCAGAGGACCACAAATGCTTAGCCTGTGCCTGGATTGAATCTGCTGTTCAAACTTGGCATTGATTGTACTATTTGTTGGCCCTCTCTGAATATCTGAAGAGTTGGCGTTACCTTGAATTCCTATTAACTATCATTAAGTCCTTTGTCCCTTAAAATTGACTCTTCTAGTCTTTCTATTTTTAGCCTGTCAAAGAGCTGGCCCAGCTGGACAAACTACCTCAACCACCAGCTGAGAGATGACCTGAGTAGTCCCTATTTGTACATTATATACGTACGAATACGAGAAAATCTGGAAGATATTTGTAGCAAGCTGACTATTATTTCTGGTCTCTTTCCAGAACTCAGAGTAAAAATTAACATTTCCTAAAAGTAACGCTACTCATTGACCTCCAGTCCAGTCTCTTATTTTCTTATCTAATAAAAATAACCATGTTTTTAAATTTTTATGAGAAATTTTCTTTCACTATCTACCCAGAAGCAAAACAGCCCTATTTCTCTCAATCTTCCATTCCCCCAAAGCTTAATTATCTTGTTGTCCATTAGTGTTCTTGAAAGAAACTTTTACCTCAAATGAATTACATCAACTATTCACTTGATTCATAAATGCGATTTTGAAAGAGGCACTGTTCTTACTATTCTATTAGAATTTGGGGTTTGTCTCTCTACATAAAGTGGTATGTTTTTCAGTATGATCTTCCTAGAAGAAAAAATAAAACCTCACGACCTAAAATATTCTGTTATTTCAAAGGCTGACAGTTCAATTCTCTGTCGAGAGATGTAGGGTCAAGCTGCATGAGTTAAAGTAGCAGATTTCAGCCCAGTGTAATTTGGTAAGGATGGAGGGGAAAAGGAGCAGCAAATCATTCCCTCCCGTAGGGACATACATGTCTACTGATGCCTTGAACTGTGTTTTTTTTCAAGGAGATAAATATCCATTGGATGAGGGTATCATTTTACATTAGAAACAAAAATTAATAAGTAGAAAGTAGGGAATTTAAGGAATGGGACCCCAAGTTGGGATGGTAGAAGGTTTGGAAAGGTCAGGAAAGGTTTAGAAGCTGGCCTCAGGTGCCCTGGAGAGACAGCACTGGGAAAGCCAGGGAGCATATCACATTAGATAGTGGTTTGGCACAGGGTAACTGCAAATATTTTCGTATTTCTTCTCTTTGGAACAGAAACGAATTTTGAAGAAATTGTTAAGAAATAGGCAGTAATTTCAAAAGTACAAAACTTTAAAAATAGATGTTTTTAGGTAATTTCCAAAATGTCACTTTAAGCAGATGGCTGTTTTTGTTTTTTCATTTTTTTTGTTTGTTTTTTACTAAATCATCATCCTGGGTTTAAACTATTGACATCATACTAATCCAGACAGCAAATATTCCTGTTACTTCATTAGGAATCTTTATCATTTAGCAATAAGGAAATCAGAGCTAAACCTTGAAAAATAAAATGAAAACATTTACCAATTCCAATGAATCATCTCTCCCACCACCTTTTTTTCTCAGTATATATTTTTTTAAATTATTTCATATTTTTAGTATTTTTGTTTCATTTGTTATCTTCTTTGACCATCCCTTAGTTAAGAGTGTTGTTTTTCCTTGACTTAAAAGGTTTTCAATACCTGGGGAGCCACTCAATGTCACAGAGAGTATCTGTTCATCTATATCCAATAGAAATGTGGCTGCATCTTTCAGGAAATGGCATTCTGAGTTTTGCTGAGTCTTGATGAAATTTTCTAAGTTATTTAATTTGCAAATAAATGTTTTCATCTACCTTGAAAGGACTAATTGATACAGCTTCAGCATTAGCTCAGTGAAAATAGGACTATTTTTGCAAATTTTCCTTTTGTAGCTCTTTGCCGTTTACCACCAGGTAACAAAATTATGCGCTTACATGGGGAAGTAGCTTAAATATGGTGCCAGCTGTGGCATATGACTGCCTCGGGCAGTTAGAAGTGTCTCCACGGATACCTCTGAGAGAGAAAATCATCACTCAATCTAACCGTAAAAGCTACAGAGAGACAAAAATCAATCATCCTTAAAGAATAAAGAAAAATATCATGTATCATAAATATACAGTGGAAGCTATACGTTAATGATAGGTACATATTTATTTCCTAGACTTATAGTTTAGCATATCTCCAAAGAATATGCATTTAACATTTGTATATACATATGACGTGTATATACATACGATGCATTTAACGTGTATATACATATGTGTATATACCTAAGTGTTAAGCAATAACAAACATCCCAATACCCAGGCACAAAATAATTATTAAATAAAAAATAGAATTTTATATTTTAAATCCTTTTGCAGATGAGAATAACAAACTTGGACGCAAAGCAAAGTTCGTGCTTAAATGCATATCATCACAGCACACTGTGTGTGAGTCTGCATTTTAATAAGATCACTGAAGACTCAGAAATGTTTTGCAAATTGGCTCCAGTCTACAGATCGTTAAAATTTTTGGTCATATTTGCTTTACTCTATGTACCCGGGTACCGTTTCAACTTTTTAGGTGTTTGCCTCTGTTTTTCTCCAAAGGTTACAGATTTCGGAGTTTTGAAAATTAGAAAGATTTAAAGGTAAACTTTCATTACTATCACCTTGTAAATCATAACTCAGCTCCCAAAAAGTAATTTAGAACCTAAGTAAAAAGTACTAACTTGTTCCAAATCTGTACTTCCACAATATCTAATTTCAATGATACCCCATTCCCCATTTTCTTCTTTGCATTGGATAAAGTGATACACTCCTCAAGATATTTTCTGTAATTTAAGAATGTTAAAAATGCAAAAAAACAGAACCACTACATGCTCTTAATCTTGAGGAAAAGCAATCATATCACATAATAAAATGTCATCCTTAGAAGACCAATGTCAAGGAGGAAGGGAAATACATGCATGCAAACATACATACATATTTACATGCATACACAATACACATATTTGGGGGTGGTAGAAATTTGGGCAGGTAATTTCTTTCCCTCTATCACAAAACCCAGGTTTGGTTTCCTGCTTATCAGCTATTAAATAAACAAGCAACATCAATAAAAACAGAACAGATGATTATTTTCAGCTAGAATTAACCTTCTTTCCTACTTCTCAGAGTTATCCAGAAAGGTGTGACAACCATGCTCGAGATACCATGTCAGAATAATCTGTTCTCATGATGATAGACTAGGTCCTAGAACAGGAATTATATCAAGGATGATAAAATCTGCTCTCAAAAGCACTTCTAAAGGCAGGTTGTGCCCCGCCTTGTGATCTTCATATGAAGCTGAAAGAGGAAAATGAGTTGAGGATGCAGAGGTACAAGATCAATATATGAGTTTTATTGCCCTAAAATATATATTTTATAAGTGACCTTTCATGGGCTCTGAAAGGGGTGCTCATTCCTTATTTATGGAGAAGAAAAGGCACATTAAATTGAAAATCCTCTTCCCTAAAGAAATAGTTTCTTGGTTTCAATAAGGTCACAACAAAACTAATAGTGAAAATATTCCCACTAAATTTACAAACTTAAAGGAAACTCATACAAAACTTAAGTGAACGTGTCCATAATTTGCAGCAATTAGAAATAGTTACTTCTTATTAAGAGCAATGGGAATGTATCAATCATACTTGAGGGAACTTTACTACTGTGGTTAGTACTGCTTACTCTTTATGGTCAGCATTAGGCACTCTTGCAGGTTTCTCTCATTCCATACTTCCATTTCTATTAAATTCAGTTAATTGGTGATAACCTTTCTTCTGAAAGGTACACAAGATTTATTGTTTGGGTATTCCTCTGATCTACACTTCCAACCCACCTGCCTCTGCAATCACCCCTGCCGTTCTCAGTGCCTCACAGTTCATGGGAGAAAAACGTGGATGCAACAGAGCAGAAACACTTTCACCTTCTCATCACTAAACCTGCCAGTCTCTCTGCATCTGTATGCACATTCTTTACATTCCTGGTCTGGAAGACACATCCTGGCCCTGCTCAGATGGAAGTCTGCTCTCTTCACTTGAGCCCCGGTTCTCCACCCAATACACCTCTTGGGGACATCACTCCGTCAGTTACCCCCTTCTCTCCTGCATCTTCATTTGTTCTCTTTCAGCTGGAGTATTTCCATGAGCATACAAACTTCGCTAAGGTCTTTTTCTTAGAAAATCCATTTCTGGTCTCCTCATTCCTTCCTTCTCGACCACTGCCCTTCTCTGCTCACTTTCTCAGTAAAACTTATCAAAAGAGTGGTTCACTGGAGTTTGCATTTTATTGTCTCCCATTCACTCTTCCATAATAAGTTTCAGTCCCCTCTCCTCCACTGAACTGCTTTTACCAAGCCTACCAGTGAAATTCTTTTTTTTTTTTTTTTTTTTGCGGTACGCGGGCCTCTCACTGTTGTGGCCTCTCCCGTTGCGGAGCACAGGCTCTGGACGCGCAGGCTCAGCGGCCATGGCTCACGGGCCGAGCAGCTCCGCGGCATGAGGGATCTTTCCAGACTGGGGCACGAACCCGTGTCCCCTGCATTGGCAGGCGGACTCTCAACCACTGCGCCACCAGGGAAGTCCTACCAGTGACATTCTTATTGGCAGCCCTCATTGTTCAGTAGGAGCTTATACCAATACCTTTGACTGTCTTCTCTTGATTGAAACTTTTTTTTTTTTATAGGTTTCTGTGACAGTGTCCTCTTCTGGTTTTCCATTGAGTTCAGTACGTAATGAAAAGTCATTCTGTGACACACCTACACCAAAGGGTGTGCATAGGTCTTTTCTGGACTCTTTTCTTCCAGAGCTCTACAAGGCAGGCTCCCCCTGAGCCCTATTCTTTCTTTTTTCATTCTCTCTCTGGAGGTGATGCCAGCCATAGTATTAATTAATAGCTATCCATCGAAGACCCCTGGACTTACAGTTTTGACTCAAACTTCTTTCCTTCATCTCCAGACAAAGCCCAATAGCATCCTTGACCTCTCTATATGAAAATATTTGGTCTCTTTGTGCAAAACTGTTCTTTCCACAGACTTCCATTTCTTGCTGTACTCTACCAGCTTCCCCCTGCTGCTCAAATGAAAAATCGACATTTCCCTCCCCTCCAGATCCCACCTAGGAGTAATACCCATTCGATTTCCTTCCAAAAGGTGTTTAGAACCTTTCTTCTCTCCAGCTCCAATACTATCATCTTAGTCCAAGTCACACTCATGTTGTTTCTGCCAACTGCCAGGTCCTCCTAAAGAGCTTCTTCCCTCTCCACCCATGTCCCCTTTAAAATCCATTCTCCTTACCAGCCAAAGTGATCTTTTGAAAATAGCTATCAGATCAGGTCACTGAGCTACTTAAACTTTTCAGTGCCTTTCCAGTGCTCTTTGAATGACAACATCCTTTCCATGGCTTCCCAAACACTTCCCAAATTACTTCTCTCACTTCATGTCTTACTAGTCACCATGTCACTTACGCTTCAGCACAACTGGTCTTCCTTCTGCTTCTCGAATGCGCCCAGCTTGTTTCCACATCGGGTAACTGAATTTTCTCTTCCATTTGCCATGAAGGATAGCCCACACCTTCACATAATGGCTCCTTCTTACTGTTCAGTTTTCAACTTGCCTGTCACCTCCTGGAAGAAGCTTTCCGCATCTGCCCGCTCAAATACTGCACTCCCCCGTCATACTGAGAACTCACCACCACACTGCCTTTTTTACTTTTATCTATTAATCACTATCTGGAAAGATTTTATTTAGTTTGTTACTCACAAGTTTATTGTCTTTTTCCCTTGTTGAGACTGTAAGCTTCCTGAGAAGCTCAGACACCTTTTCTGCCATGTTCAGAACCGTCTTCCAGCACACTAGGATAGTCTCTGGGACACTGTAAGGACAAAAAAATATATATATATATAACAGTTGAATAAGTGATCGAATGAATAGGGATGTTTTGCATGATGGATATCTAAAGTGAGAGGCTCTGTGCCAAGTCATCCATACACAGTATCCATAACCATCTGAAACTTTGTTGTTGTTATCATATAACAACAGAATACAGGTGCTACAGAAGACAATGAAACTTCAAAGGATAGGCATTTCTGAATTGATACAAACTCTACACTGCAATGTTGCTTCTCTTGTAGTTCCCAGTAATGACTCTACTGTTTTTTAGGAAATGTTTCAGTGATGGGAAGGAGAGCCACAGGGTTGTACAGTGTTCCAAAGGAAGTGTGATTTACTTGTATTTTGATTTATATTAACTCAGTCAAATCACTCTTTTATAATAGGCTTCTGAAACCTGTTCCTTCCCCAATATCCTCCATCTTAGTAAACTGCACCACCTTTCACTTAGCTGCTCAAGCTGGAAGTGTGGAAAATATTCTTGACCCCTCCTCACTCACTCCACCACCACCCAATCTATCATCAAGTTCTATTGATTCTACTTTCAAGTATAATTTGAAAATACATGCTTTCCTTCCTATTTATTGTTACCATCATATCTAAGCCACCATTTTATTGTCCTTGAACCATAGCAATGTCCTGACTTTCGTTCATATTCCTACCAAACCCATTCTCCATACAGTAATAGCAGTAGCCCCACTGACACTCTTAGTTACTTCAATAGCTGGAGGTTTTTGCCAATTCGGGACCTTTACCCAGGATGCTTTATCTGTCTAGAAAGCACTTCTCCTCCATTTTCATTGGGCCATGGCTTTCTTGTTCTTCAGGTATTAGTTATAGTTAGAATGGATGTCTGCTGTGCTGCCTTGATTCCTCTTTAGAACTGAAGTGCTTGCCCCGTGTTGCTGGGAGTGTTGGGGACTGAGTTTCTAACCAGGCGTTATCCTCATTTGAGAAGAGCAATCTTGCCCAAGATGATCTCTCTTGAGGGTCAGCCAATCCCAATGCCTGGGAAGGTGTATGGGGGCAGTGGATATTGTAGAAAGCCCAAGCCAGCCCCCCTTGCTTCAAGGCAGGGACAGCTCGGAGGGACCACCTCAGCTCTCGAGCTCTCCATAGGAATGGCTAAGCCTCTGTTGAAACTGCACCACAGTGCAACCTCTGCCCAACTCTGCTTCTCTCATCCCTCATCATGTCATCCTCAAAAATACTCCACAATCAACCTCTTGACCTCAAATCTCAGAGTTTGTTTCCTAGGACCCCAATCTATGGTAACACCTGCTCCAAAAGTTCTTCTCTAACACCTGTAACCAACGTAAAATACCCCCAACTCCCACTAGCTCCACACATATCATTATTTTCCCTCACAGTATCTGATTCTTTTCCCTCATAAACCCTAATTCCCAAATTTGAAATTCTGCAGACTGAAAGTCCCATAGAGGCAAGAAACATCTCTATTACAGGGCTTGGTATATGTGGTTATTGAGTTTAAAAACCACACTTTTTTTTCATGGTAGACATCAATAAAACACTCTGTATTGTACACATCCCTGATCTCCAGATTCCTCAAGGATGCCAGGGACCATTGCCACTACTGAGGAGAGGGTCATCACAGCTGTGACATTTCAAAGCCAAGTAGAACACAACAAAGTTGGACTTCACTGTTGCAAGGTAATCAGCTTAATAAAGATATTTTCATAAATTGAGCAAATATTTAAGATAATTAAAGACTTACAGTTACATATGACAGTGCCCCCTAAAGAAGGAACATAACGCATTTTTCAAACTCCAGCTTCTTCAATACTCAAAGACACAGGTCAATTTTGCCTCTTACATTTCTGAATTTAGACCATACAGTCCTAGGGAGAAGGGACTATATTTTCGTTTCATTTTCTTAAAAAGATGGGAGGAAATAAAAACAGAGAATCTCCCACTCACCAGAGAAATGAAGTAAAAATACTTAGTGTATGTTTTTTTCCGATTTCAGTTACAAAGGTAATATTCTTGCTGAGCAAAGTGATTTTATTCCTGACCTTGATCCAAGCATTAAATCTAGCCCACAGCTATTGAAGAATCACATTTCAAAAGTTTTCCAAGGTAATTATTATAAAAAGTCCATTTTAGGAGTCATCTTAAAGAACAATATCATATAAGGATAATAACTTGATTTTTTTTCCTTCTTTAGAGAATTTTACAGAGTAAAGGTCATTGGGTCCACTTTTTATAATTATCATAATCATTGGAACTATGAATATCATTCTCTATTCAAGTGTCTCAAATGCCTTATCCTCATTAAGTTTAATCAATTGAAACTCTTAGGCCTTGACCCTGAACTTGAAATATGCTTCCAGTATCTGTAAGTGAATAAATGTATGTCTGTATGTGTGTGTGTCTGTGTGTGTGTGTGTAAATGGGTTTAGTAGATTTTCTGTAAGTCACACATACCTTGGAAAAGAAAATGGAAAGTGGGAATTTTCACTTGTGGTAACTTCTAAATAATGATGATAACTTAAACAAGTAAACTCAAACTCAAGAAATTAGAAAGCATTTGAATTGACATAAACTATTGTCAAATAAAAAGAGTGAAGTGCAAACTATGAGAATGAAAAAGGGCTAACAATTTCTTGCTTAAGAAAACTCGCTAGTAAATGACCACTAGTTTTTCCATTTTCCTTTAGAAACAATATAGTTCAAAGAATCCTAGACAAATTAGTGCTCTCAATTTAGAAATGTTCCCCAGTTGGCAAGAAAAAGAATTATTTAACAATTAGTTTTCACAAAATCCTGCTAATCATTTGCTCATGAAAAAGAATGTGTTAAAACTTCACAACATTCCAGAAAAAGATAGAAACACAAAGTTAAATGAAACTCTGAAGTAATCATTTCATTTAACACTATATTAATTCGTAATTTTTTACTGCTGAAAGTATATGTTAATAGACTATAAATGTTTATATACATGCAAAACACAAAAAGGAAAAAGTACATCCCTTGCCCTCAATGAGTACGGCTCATTTTTGCATGGATCAAAAATGCTTCGCGATTGTGGGCCAGAAATACATAAGTTCCTTGCAGTGCACATTTTAGATCCAGTGGTTCATGCTTCTTTGGATTATAACATAAATATTGTAATATCTACAGAGAACTAAATCTGGAAGATTATATACTAAAATTTTGAAGTGATTATTACCACAGACTAGAACTTTCTGCTACATTTCCAAAGAATTTATATTTTTTATAATTAACAAACATTTTTGCAAGCAGGAAAATATAAAAAGAAAAGTGTTTTTTATTGAAATGGATAATTGGAACTGAGCAAGCAATCTGGGGAAATGTATCTGTTAGTATTTGGTATAAAGTGAAAATTTCTATTCAGTTTTTTTATTTTTATATACATAGAATATGTGTGTGATTTTGCAGTGTCTGAATTAAGGTTTCATTAAGATCTCATTTTCATCAAGGATACATTCATTTGAAGAAAAATCTGCCAACCAAAACGAAAATCCTTAAATCACAGATATCATTGCCAAAGTCAAAGAGCATATGTGTAGTGTGTATTCTCTAGCCAAGCTGAAACTGATCCAAGCTGTGTTCTTTGTCATAGTCATACATGGAAAGAAAAAAAATAGCAAAAAACTTGAAATGTAAAAATGTTCTCTAGTTTTCCTATTTCGTCTGGAATAAAATCAGAGGTGCCTTGCCAACCCTCTCCCATATCAGCTAGAGTAGCAACAAACCTAGTTACAAAATTGGTAAAGTTAGGGGTGACTATTAACATCTTAAGAGTCAACACATAAAAAGAATATACTTTACGACCCAGCAATTCCACTACTGGTCATATACCCTAAGAAAACCATAATTCAAAAAGAGTCATGTACCAAAATGTTCATTGCAGCTCTATTTACAATAGCCAGGACATGGAAGCAACCTAAGTGTCCATCAACAGATGAATGGATAAAGAAGATGTGGCACATATATACAATGGAATATTACTCAGCCATGAAAAGAAACGAAATTGAGTTGTTTGTAATGAGGTGGATGGACCTAGAGTCTGTCATACAGAGTGAAGTAAGTCAGAAAGAGAAAAACAAATACCATATGCTAACACACATATATGGAATCTAAGAAAAAAAAAAAGGTCATGAAGAACCTGGGGTAAGATGGGAATAAAGATACAGACCTACTAGAGTATGGACTTGAGGATATGGGGAGGGGGAAGGGTAAGCTGTGACAAAGTGAGAGAGTGGCATGGACATATATACACTACCGAATGTAAAATAGATAGCTAGTGGGAAGCAGCCGCATAGCACAGGGAGATCAGCTAGGTGGTTTGTGACCACCTAGATGGGTGGGATAGGGAGGGTGGGAGGGAGGGAGATGCCAGAGGGAAGAGATATGGGAACATATGTATATGTATAACTGATTCACTTTGTTATAAAGCAGAAACTAACACACCATTGTAAAGCAATTATACTCCAATAATGATGTTAAAAAAAAAACCATAATGAGATACTACTTTATACCCATTAGGGCAGTTATAATAAAAAAGAAAAAAAGGAAAAGTGAGGAGTTAGAGAGATGGAAACCTTTGTTTATTGCTGGTAGGAATGTAAAACGGTCCAAATGCTGTGGAAAACAGCTTGGTGGTTTCTCCAAAGGTTCCACAAAAATAAAGAAAGAAAGAAAGAAGAATATACTGTCGGGTTCAAATCTTAGAAAGATGAGCATTTCCCTTACAGGTACAATTTGTTTGACTAAGACTGTAATTAGTTTACAACTTTTTAGGGACAGATATTTTGCATGATGCAAGCACACTTATCTATCACTTATATTTAAAATTGGAAAATATATTTCTACTCTGTTTTCTTTCTTTTTTTTGCAGTATGCGGGTGGGCTTCTCACTGTTGTGGTCTCTCCCGTTGCGGAGTACAGGCTCCGGACGCGCAGGCTCGCGGCCATGGCTCACGGGCCTAGCTGCTCCGCGGCATGTGGGATCTTCCCGGACCGGGGTATGAACCCATGTCACCTGCATCGGCAGGTGGACTCTCAACCACTGTGCCACCAGGGAAGCCCTACTCTGTTTTCTTTTGATATTAGCTGCTACAAAGGAAGTTATAATCCATCACCAGTAGTAAATCTTTGGTGTTGGAGAGGATAGTTTGAAAACATGTGAAATATTCATTCATTTATTCACTCACTCATTTAACAAATATTAATTGAACATCCTGTATATTCTAGGCATCTCAATGGACAACAAGCAGGAAAAAGCCTGCAAGGACCTCAGATGTGCAGATGTAAGTCAGCTTTATAGAAGGATTGTCTTCAAGAATGAATGACGATTCACCAAGTGGGAAAAGGGATATTGCAGCAGAAGTTCACGATGTCCAAAGGCAAGGAATTCTGGAGCATAAACCCTTATACAAGGAACTGCAAGTACTTAGGTTGAACCTAAATATGCTATGAACAGAATGTTATTTTGTAGCTCAAAAATGATAGAATATCCCAATTTTTAAAGGCTTATCTTTCTAGTTGAGAATGACTCAAATGGAGTGTGTACGTGGGGTACAGGGCAGAAGGAGGAGCTGGAGACATAGGTAGCGACTATTATGTTGAGCCCTGTTTGACATGCTTAGGAATTTGGACTGAACTGTCAACATCCATGCTTTTCGGACTTTGAGTGCATATCAATTATTGGGGCTTATTGCCAACACGCAGATTCTGATTCAGGAGGTGTGGGGTAGGGCTTGGGATTCTGCATTCCTAACAAGCTCCCCAGGGATGCCCAGGCTGCTGGTACTAGGATTGTACTTTAAATAGCAAGGCTCTAGGGCAGTAAGTTTCAAAATTTCTTGTGAATAAGAGCCAACTGGGAAACCTGTTAAAATGCAGATTTGTGGGCATTTTACTGATTCCATGGATCTGGAGTAGGTGCAAGAACCTACACTTTTTTGTTGAGTACTCTGAGTGGTATTAAAGGAGGTCATCTTTCACTTAGGGACACTGAAAAGTAGAAAGTAGGAAGATGTGTTCATTCTTGCACTGTAAATAGCCAAAGAGATATCAAGATGAAGGAAGGGTGCAGAGGACAAATTATTTATTCAAAAAAATAAGGCAAGAGAAAGCCATGTGGAAGTGTACAGGGAGACCCTCAATCAGAAAAATATAATGCCCCAAAGGACAACAGCCTAACACCTTTGAAGAGTATCAGTAACTCTGACTGCCTGCAGTGCAATTTCATGATTCTCTCCTATGGCTGAATCTTGGCCCCGTGAAATGAATGTACCAATTTGTACTTTAAGACTGGCCTAGTGATGTATCCAAGGATCCTGCTACTAATTATAGTTCATCGTCCTTGGAAAGAAAATATGACATAGGCATAAATGTACCCAGGATAAAAACAAACGCACAGATGTTTCTGTAGCCTGCATTTCGTGCTGCTGAGTGTGGTCTCAGCAGAGATGAATGCTCCTTAGAGCCACATAAAATAGCTCTACATTGTGTGTACTGTACACTCAGTTTAGGTTGCCTAAATGGGTTTAGGTTGCTCAACAGATATTATAAATATGCCAAATGAGGAAACTTTATGTTACTGTTTTCTAACTTTGGTTGAACATTCATAACATCAAAACAATACCATTGTGTTTCTGCAAACTGAACTTAATGTCGTCCTCTGTGAAGTTTCAGAATATTACCATGCCCAGGGAAGACCTGGAGCAAAGGCAGGTATGGATGAACAGCTGTTACCATATAAGCCTGGTGGCTGGGATGAATCAAATTGGACATGGGCTTCCCTGGTGGCACAGTGGCTGAGAGTCTGCCTGCCGATGCAGGGGACACGAGTTTGTGCCCCGGTCCGGGAAGATCCCACATGTCGCGGAGCGGCTGGGCCCGTGAGCCATGGCCACTGAGCCTGCGCGTCCGGAGCCTGTGCTCCGCAATGGGAGAGGCCACAGCAGTGAGAGGCCCGCATACCGCAAAAAAAAAGAAAAAAATTGGACAAAGGATTAATAAGCCTCTTAATCAAAGTGGTAGGTACCAAGAGGTAGTGCCAAGGTAAGATTTGATAAAATTTTGGCTTTTCAGTGTTCTGGAGTTTTGAATATACGGATATAAAATTAGAGATTTAGATTGGCTGTCCAAATACTAGATTTTATCCACTGCCTTTTTTGAAGTAGGGCTGGGAAGAAAAATGTAGTAGTATAAAGGGATTTTGCCATTTAATATCATTTTTTTCATTTTTTAAAATTCGACAATGTACTTTTACCATCACAAACATTTTAACAAATGAATAGAATTTTTACAAAGTCAGGAATCACTGGCTGATAAAGGCCTAGCTTGTGAATTGAAAAAGAAATGGAGAACAAAGCACACGTTGGGCTCTCTCCTTGATTTTGTTACTATTTCAGTCCTACCTAAAATAACTTTAAAGCGTCCATGACCTCTGCAGCAGATCATATGCCCAAAGATAACTGCAATGATAATTTGCATCCCGTGTGCTCTCCTCAAATGTGATCCTGACACTCCACCAACAAGAGGCGGAGTCTAATTTCTCTCCTCTTCTATCTGGGTTGGCCTTAGTGACTTGCTTAACAAGGAGAATGTGACAGAAGTGATGCTTTGGGATTTCTGAGACTAGGTCAGAGAAAACCTTGAAGCTTCTACCTGGGCCTCCTAACATTTGCTCCGGGAAGATTCCCACTTGGAACCCAGATGCCAGGCTCTGAGAAGCCGAAGCCCTACTGAGGGGCTTGTGTAGAGGCTCTGGTTGATAGCCCCAGGCCACAACCAGCATTACCCCTCTCCACACTCTCCTTTCACTCTAGGAGCTTTTGAAAAGCTATAATGAACAGCTCTCACCTCCCAGTCAATTAAATAACAATCTTAGGGTGAAGGGCCCAAGTGGTCAGTGTTTATAAAATGATTTCCAGGTGACTGCAATCTGCAGCCAGGGTTGAAAGCCCCTGACTAACAGCATGGTGCAACCCTCAGAGGAAAATAGGCAATCGCCTTATATGCTCTCTGGGACTTCAAACCTGAAAAGTGATGTAATACTCAAGCAGATATTAGGAAACTGTATACATAAGTACCCCATTCCTGAATTAAATAATCTAGAAGATAGGGTTTAAGCAGCATTCCTTGAGTCTTTGTATCTGTTTGTTTGTTTTGCTTGTCCAATTAATGAAGCTATTATGTGCAATACTGCAGCTATAAATATAATAGTAAGAACTCCAATAATGATACCACTTCTTCTACCAGACTGCTCATCAGTGGATGATCTGGCGGGGAGAAATGCTCGTGAATAAATATTTGTAACGTTAAGCAGAAAAAACACAGTAATTGAAGTAAGTAGTTCACAGCAGAAGAAGCGGTTATCTTTCAGGGAAGGTTTCAAGGGTATGCATCCAGTAGTTTTGCAAATGGCTTTAATGCTCTGCGTCACCGTCTTGAAATTACTTAATCACTCTACCTTTGAGTTTGTGCTTTGTAAGTGAAGTTCAATGGACCAACGGAGCAGGTACCACAAGTTTGGAACTTTAATTCACACAGTGTCCTACTTCCTCTGGAAGTGTTCTCACTCTGCTTCTCCCAGACCAGCCCCTGCCCCACTGTGGACAGCTGTTGCTCTCTGTCTGGGGTGGGGGGACTGGGTTGGCCCCTGGTAGGAAGCCTGAGTGTGGCTGCAGGGAGGCAGGTCAGGGGGACCCCAGCCCTCAGGTAGGCTGCCAGCTCCATGACCTACTCAGCAGTCCACCTGGCAGGAGCCTCTTTCCCACCCCCAGTCCACCTCTTGTCCACTGCCAGTCCAGGCATCTAGTGCTAGAGGATGCAATTTTTCGGAAGTCACCTGTCCACTTGACTGTGGGAAAAGGAGACTGACCTCCTCACCTCCGGGTGAAGCCATGTGCTTTTTTTGGGCACTTAGCTCCACAGATTATGTAGCTGGTCCTAGTTATCTTTGTTTCTGAAGAAGGGGTGCTTACATCACCTCTTTGTGAGAAATTACTGAAGCACAGACCCAAGCAAGTCTATCTGTAGCATTTTGTTTCAATTACATATGTGTGATGTGTTAGCTAATAGCATAAAATTGGACTAATCACTCAATCACATTTCTCAACAGAGGTGACAAAACAGAACTGATGTGCATTAATTGGATGGCAGACAAGGGATGAGAAAGTAAAAGGCAGGCGGGAGGAAGATAAATTGAGAAACAACTTCTGTTTGGAAACTCCCCAACTATTTTCAGGTGGAAATTTGACCTTTAGCTTTTTGCAGGCTGGATAAAAAGAAATAATCCCCAGCCTAAGAATAAGTGAAAAGGCTGGGGCAATGGTTTTAAAAGGTCTAAAATAACTCACAAGTTATAAAAAAAGAATCTTGTGATTTAAAAAGCTGTTATTAGACTATTGGAATTTGGCATCTAATTTCTGGTTTTAAGAATATCCATCTTGTGACAAGTGACCTGGTTACATAAAGATTCCCAAGATAGGCATTTACCATTATCAAAGATCAATAAGAAATTTGGTATGACAACTAAAGTGAGGTTGATCTTTGATGAGAGACGGTGTTAAATATTTGAAAGTCTTCACATGACATTGCAAAAGATAAAATTTTCTATTATAGAACTCTGATTATCTTTGGAAATGTTTCAAGACATTTTGTGACTTGAAGATACTCATTACAAGACAGTTTCACTTACCAGGCCAGTGTTAAATTAAGGTTTCAGCGTACCAAAATATTTCATCAACATCATATCACAGACGTCTGGGATTGGATGATTTTTTTCCCAATTCTCTTGACAAGTTCCCACTTTTAAAATGGTTGCCATTTGTGGTATTAATTTGGAAAGGAAAATACGGTAGGAAAAAAAGTTAAGAAACATAAGTTGCATGTTTCTCAGTATCACAGCCAATAAGCTGTCTCTAAAACAGACTGGCAGACATTCTGAAGTGCTATTAAAACAGGAAGCAGAACATGAGAAGCCATACAAAGAATGCTGAAACACTTAGAGGAGGAGAGACCATTTATTGCTCTTCTCACTCTCTCACTCTTCAATGTGAACAGCAAGTAAAGAAAGATAAATGCCTTCTGAGACACATTTCCTAATGTGTAACAGGAAACTATCAGTCCCTAAGCAAAGAGGTGGTTGCCCTTGTCTTTGATTAATTGGGTTATGAATCCTGGCAGGATAACCTGTATATTCAAGGACTGCTCAGGACTGAAGAAGAGAGGATGGAAAAATTCAGAGAATATAAGATGCAAAAAACAAAGGGACTCAAAGGTCTTCTCCTTAATCCTCATAGCACATATCAGAATCGGAATTCAGAAAACTGAAAGGAGTTTCCAAGGTTATCTTCTCCATCAAGTGCCACTAAGATAGCTTCCTTTAACCTGTCTAATTGCTTTCCCTAAAAACTGGGGCCAGAATAATAAAAGTCTTCACAAATCCTTTATCGATGCCAACTCTTGCAGTGGGAAGAATGTCACAATTTCATGAAGAACATACTACTTCTAATCTACTTCTGCCTCCCCCTCATTCCCAGCCTTCCTTTCTTGGAAGTATTATGTTTGAGAACATAGCATGGGGTTTCCAGTCTGCTCTACCACATATTAACTGGATGGTTTTGGACAAGGTGCCATATTTCATGAAATTGAAACCGCCAGTGAATGTAAGATACACAGGTAGTTTATGTGCCACTCAGAAAAAAAAAAAACAGAAATGCACTTATCTTCATAAAATACACTAATAGTAAGGCAGTCCAATTTGAGAGATGTGAAAAATGTATGCTATGGTCTGAATGTTTGTGTCCCCATCAAAAGTTATACTTGAAAACCTAATGCCCACAGTGATGATATTAGGAGGTGGGGCCTTTGGGAGGCTCTGCCCTCATAAATGGGATTAGTGCCCTTATAAAAGGGGCCTGATGGATCCCCATAGCCCCTTCCAACATGTGAGGACACAGCGAGAAGTCGGCAGTCAGCAAGGGGGAAGAGGGCCTTCACCACAACCTGACCATGCTGGACCCTGAGCTTGAACGTCCAGCCTCTAGAATTGTGAGAAGTAAATCTCTGTTGCTTACAAACCGTCTGGTCTGTGGTATTTTGTTATAGTGACCTGAATGGACTAAGACAATGTATATATCAAAATTGATGAAATATGATGCTCATGTTTCTAATTCACAGCTTCCTCACCTGTAGTATATGTGGCTACAGGTAAAGGTAATTTACATTATTGAGAATGTAATGAGATGAAGACGACAACTATTATTGCTGTTGTTATTATTTTTACTGAATCTGATTGGACCAAAATATTTAAAGGTAATGTAGGATCAGTACACACTATCCAATAGGCAAGATAGAATCAATACACACTGACCACGAGAGACCAGTAAAAATCCTGTGAAATTTTCAACTAGAAATCCAGCAAGCATGAATAATCTTCTTGAGAAAGGCAGAGTTGCAGAGTTGCCAGGATGCACTGTCACAAACAGGATCACCAGAAGTGCTTCTGACCACCTCTGGGCTCTTCCACAGGGCCCTCTATTTAAAAGATGCAGCCAGCTGGGCCCCTCTCAGATAAGAGATCTGAGATGATCATAGCCAAAGGTAGTATGACTGCAGGTCATGATTAGTATTGATCCTTTCTTTTTCATGTGGTACAATTGTTCTCTGTGCTCCTTACGTGAAACCCTTCTCTTTCCACTTGCGTATCGGGTGAAAAGGGAACGTGGGGAGGGGTTGAAAGCACGTGTACTTTTACAAAAGTTCTTACAATTTTTGATGAGTACTCAAATGAAATCGGCTAAGTGAATCTATACTACAGGTACAAAGGAGAGAGATTCAGTGTCCTTTTCCCGTGAGTGAAACACCAGAGGCTCAATGCCTTTGAAATACACTTGTAAGAAGCGTGATTGGCATCAGCTGTAAGGACAGAGTGCCCAATATAGAAATAATGAGGAGAAGCCTGCAGGCAGAAACACCATGAAGGGTATGGTGAGTCTGTGCATGACTGAAGATCAGTATGTTCAGAAGACGATGGAATGGGTTTCAATGAGGGAAAGAAATTGATTCAGATGGCTCGAGTGTGTGCAGGAAGACCCAGGAGGACTGACAATCTGATACCTGCCAACCCTGACATGCGGGAGAGACTAGGAAGGTCTCTGCCTTATACATCGGCTGCTTTCCAGTTCAGGGTAAAGTAGGGTGTGGGGACGAATGAAGAAATGTGTTCTTATTTTTAGAACCAAGGACTCTGCATTTTCAAAACTGATTTCAAACAGATGAGTCAACTCTGCTAAAATTAGTTCTAAGGGGATGGTAAATTTGCCTAAGGCCTATGGCATGAGTCTACAGTAACCAAGCCTTGGAAATAAAGGTTAAGCTTACCATCTCTTTCACAGCTTAAAAGTCCAAAATAATCTATGCTAGACCCAAACTATGTCCATAGTCATACCACTGTTATACCTTCTTCTTACTATCAAAGGTCTCTGGCCTTACTGTGAAGAAGAGCTACATGCCAATTTCTTTACTTTGAGATCATTCGAGGGATGAGCAATGGACTTGAAGACCTGGCTCAGAAGGAAGGGATTCCTGATCCAAAGCTTGCAAGAGCTAGATATTACTAATATAGACTATTCAAATGGCCAAATCATTTTATGAGCTAGCTGTATTTCCTTCCTTGATTTTGTAATCACACTCCCCCTAACTGCACATTTCTTAACAAATTTTCTGCTAAAACAAATCACAAATCATCGGGAACTTTCTGTCTTTTTCCTTTCCCTCCGTATTTGTATTTAGAAGATCTAGACTCCTAAAAATCATCATGTAATAACACCTTGAGATTTCTTTATTACTATTAATTACTTTCAAAAGCAATCAACAACTTTCCAAAGCAAATCTCTAAGTAAATTATTTTAAATATCATGCTTCATAATTGTAACAACAAATTAACATATTTACCATCTTTGGGCATGTTCTCATGATGATGTATGGATCAACTCTAAATTTCTATTCTAAACATTTCAGGGAAGAGCTGTTTCAATAGTGCAAAATGGAAAAGTATTGGTCTCTACTGGGATGATATGAAATATTCTTTCAACAAAAGTACATGGTCCCTGACTCCAGGGAGACTAAAGTCTAGAGGCTGTTACAGACAAGTGCACCCACAACTTAAATACAGTATAACAAATTCTGTGATGGGCACACTCTTGTGGGAGAGAATACATGGAAGGGGCACCTTACTGAGAATAGTGGCTTAAGGAAGGCTTCTCAGAAGTATTTCTAAAGTGAGGCTTGAACTAATTGTAGGGTGAAGAATGTGAGCTTCCAAAGTACCTCTTGTGGTTTTCTGGTTCCTCAGATCATTCACTGTTCCAATTACCTATCGGTACAATTACCTCCACTTCCCTATTACCTGAGGAAGAATTGTTCTCAAAATGACAGCCAGTGTTCTAGATTTCACCTTTCCTGGTATCTTATTCATGGCTCTTTTGGTTGAAAGTATCAGAATCCCTTCAACCTAGAAAAATAATGGATTAATCACAGAAATCCAGAGGAAGAGGGAAAACTTCATAAGATGTTCAAAGAGGAGAAAAGAAAGCCAGCAGGAACCTAGTGCTCACACCTTTCTGCCCCTCCCTGACTCTCTGCCCGCCCCCTCACCCCGCCACTTTCTGCCTCTCCTGCTTCCTCTCCCTCCCATCTCTTGACTGATTCTCACTGTTGTGATGTACATGGACCTAGTTAAATAGCACATTCAGAACCTGAGTTTACATGTCTGCATTTCCTGTCACCCACAGAAATAAATGACACATTTCTCAGGCTCGCTGAGAAATTTCTAGAAAAAGAGATCCTGATTGGCCTAGGTTGAGTCAGGTGCCCATTCCCTCTCTCTGAAAATATACTGTAGCCAATAGGGTGAGGTCACAAAATAGAAAGGGATTTCCTGGACTCACCCTAAAGGCAGGATGAGCATATCCCATGGAAGAAGCTGTCATCTGGCAGACACTTCAAAGGCGTCTACTACATCTCCCTCTTCAGGAACATTGTTCCCTGCTCTTCCTTGGCCTTTTTCTATCTTGTAAACACTTCAAGACGAACGAACAAACCTAGGAATTCATCTTCTCACCCTTAACGAGCATTCCATTTCTGCCTCAAATTCCATTGCAAACTCTTCTGAACAAGTTTTCTTTATCTTGCTCTCTGAACTTCTATATCAATCAAACAATTCTCATACTGCAAAAAAAAAACCCGTATTTGTTATCATGGAATTCTTCTTTTTTTCCTTATCCTAAAATTACCCCCTCCTTGGGGTGTCCAGGCACTGTGTTATGATGGTTCTGCTTTCCCTCCTTCTACTCCCTCACCTTTTCCCCACTACTCTAATATAGGCATGTCTTAAAGCCTGGTCCTTGGTCCCATGCTCTTCTCCCTTGGGGGAAAAAAAAAAAGCCATCCAATCCAATGATTTTAATTACCCAAATCAATACACCTCAGCCCATGATTCTATGATTCCATGATTCCGCTGTCCTCCTGGTACCCAGGCTTGAAATCTTATCGTTACCTTCATCTCATTAGCTCTTCACAGCCAGTCATTCACTAGCTCCACTGATCCTTTCTTTGCAATGACTTGCAGATTTTTTTCAATCCACATCGAGCACCCTAGTATAGATTTCTCACTTTTGCATACCTGTATAACTCAAATAGTCACCTTTTTGGTCTTCATGCTTTCATTTCTGTTATGATAACTCTCAAAATAACTTTCTTAGCCAGTATTATATCTACCTGTTTCTTTGGCCCAAGAACCTAAAAGAACAATTTAATGCATCTCAAAATAAAGTCAAACTCTAAAGAAAGCCTTGAAGCTGTGTATTACCTGGGTCACTGCATCATTTCATCTATCCTGATCTGGTCCCTCCTACTCCAGCAAGACCAGCTTCTAGGTGTGTCAATCAATACACACCCTGTTCTTTCCTAACGCTGCTCCTCATAGCCTAATCCTACCTAATCATAACATCTTTCAAATTTCCTTTTGCCCATCCAGATCCTGAATTTTTTTCAAGAATATCTTGCTTTACCCTATACTGATCGTCCCCTAAGCACCTCCCTACATAGTGTTCCTTATACTGCGTTGTTCACGTGTTACTTTACAGACATTCGTAAATGTTTACTTCCTCAACTAGATTGAAGAAACATGAGTAAAAAAGGCATGATGCTTTGCATAGAGTCAGACATGCAATAGACAAGTGGTTGTAAATAGACAGCCTGGAGGCTAAAGTGGACCTACTAAGATGCTATGTATCTTATAGAGTTAAAAAAAATTACAATTAGTTTTAAACACTTAAATATCCAGATATTTCACCTGAAACATGACTTCACAGCTGCTTTTAAAAATGGAAATATGTTCCACGCTGGGCAGAATAACTGCCACCCCACAAATATCCATGCCCTAATCCCCAGTACCTGTGAATATATTATATTATATGGAAAGCGAGAATGAAGGTTCCAGGTGGAATTAAGGTTGCTAATAAAGTGATGTGAAAATAGATCCTCTTGGATTATCCAGGTGTACCCAACATAATCATAAGCATCCTTTAAATGTGGGAAAAGGAAGCAAAAGAATCCGAGTGGGTCAGGGTGAGAAAGTGTCAGAGTGGTGCAGGGTGAGAAAGGCTTGATTGGCTGTTGCTGACTTGGAGGATGGAAGGTGGCCAGGAGCCAAGTAATGCAGGCAGCCTCCATAAGATGGAAAAGGCCAGAAAAAAGACTCTCCCCCAGAGGCTCAAGAAGGAACATACCCCTGCCGACACCTTGATTTTAGCCCAGTGAGACCCATTTCAGACTTCTCATCTCTAGAACCATAAGATAATAAATTTGCATTCTTTTAAGTCACCAAGTTTGTAGCAATTTGTTACAGCAGCAATAGGAAACTAATACATATGCACACATTAGATCTCTGCTGCTGCACTGCAACAATGCCAAAGCATTTGACTTCATGACACCTAAAACAGCCATTCAATGACAATGACAAAAAGAGATATTAATATTATTAGGTCTAATATTAAAGGCAAAAGGTTGTAATTTTTTAAAAATAAAAGGTAACAGGAAAACATGTTCACAATTGAATAAAATCTGTAGAATATTATGTCTTCAAAATATAGCCCATAAAATTGTAAGTTTAAGGTATGGCTGTAGTTTTATGTGATAATATTATTGCTGAGTAGAAATATTTTGATGGACTACAGCAGGATTTTAATATGGTTGATAATTTTATTAAAGCACAATGTGCAAACATTATATGCCATGGCAAATTTCAGAGAGAATTTCCAAGGCATCATAAACTTGAAACTGAAAGAAAAGTTGAGCATCACCATGGTTATCCACAGACAATTGAGCTAATTAAGCATGTGTTCTTCATCGTTATTTAAGACCATCTGATAGTAAGTGTTCTGCAAAATGAACAACTCCATATGTTGAATACTATCCATTTCTATGTGCTTTCTAAGTCTGAAAAGATATTATTACACCGTGCTCTTTTCCCAAACCAAATTCAGATGTTTAAAGCTTTTTATGATCATAGAATTGCTTTGTTTTATAGAGTAGCACAAAAGCCTTAGAGAACATTTTTTGTTGTGACTGGTGAAATGATTACTTCGGAATTATTGTGACTTGAAAACAGGTAAAAGAAATCTAGGCTGCAATGATCTTAAAACAAAATGGAATCGAAGTAAGATAGAAAGCCAATAAGACTCTGCTTTTACAAGCTGAATTTAACCTTCAGATCATTGTGACCCCAGAAAAAGCCCTTACCTCTGCATCTTAGTTGAATAGATGTTCCACCAGAGACATCGCCAAGTCCATATGCTGCCCTATCACTGAACGTTTTAGATAAAGACTCAAGTAACAATCACCATTCAGACTCTTCTGAATTGTTTAAAGGCAAATTACATGTCAGAGAGAGTACTGTCTTATACAACACTTCAGAGGATGTAATTTCATAAAGCTGTTTTAGTATTTCCTTTTCCCTACAAAAATTATTCTTTTGAGAAGTGAGCCATGACTTTTCTTTTCTCAACATAAAGATTATGGAAGTCAAATAAATATCATGATGATGAAATTCCAACCTACCTTATTCAGTAGTTTAATCTTTAATTGCCACCAACTTGTTATTCTGCTTCTGATCTCTCCCTTAGATTGGCTGCCAATCAAGTCAACCTACTGGATATGAAGTTTCTAGGATAAAAACTCAACTTGTTCTCTAGCTGAAAGAATCTCTACACTTGTGAACTTATCAAAGTCAAATTTGAACCCAAACAAATGATAGAAATTTGAAAACTCACTGTTCCATGGCCGTTTGGTTCTAAATTGAATAAATTAGCCCAAGACCTGTTCTTGGAGTTCTGTGAAAGAATAACTGCTTGAGATTTTCCTCCCCGCTGTGAATTCACTCTCTAAAATGGCTACTTTTGAAGCCATTAGCCTTTTCAATAATTAAATTTGAATCACCAAGGGAGACTCCAAATTCAAGTACAGAGCTAATATTCATTGAATCACTGCTTTTTGGCAAGCATTTCCCTAGGAGACTTAAATATGCTTTTTATTTAACAATTTTAATAGTTATTTATTATTATTTTCTGCAATTTTCAGATTAGAAACTCAAGGTCCAAAGAGGTCACACAATCCAATGAGGTGAATAGAAAGCCACTCTGACTCCCTGTTCTTTCCTCACCACCAGCCCAACCTCCCAGACTACCCACTTTTATACCATAGAGACGGTGCTGTGAAGACTTCAGCCAGTTCCCCCCGACAAGCTGAAGTTGTCTTTGTTTGCATGATTTTCTGTTGGTTCATGAAATAGTTTCTATTATAAACATTTTGTATTACAAATATTTTAAAACATAGTTTCACACACAATAATCCACTCTCATTTATTACCTCTATAGAATTCCCATCTGATTTCATTTTCAGGATAAGAAGCAATTGTGGATTCAATTATTTTTAAGCCTTTACACATTGATGAGGTTTCTACATTCTTTCTCAGTTACATGTTCTTGGTCATTATACGTTTCTCCATTAAAAGGGTTTTATTGGCAAAGAGGCTTCTGGAAGTCTCAATTCTTGGGAACAGTGTAATACAGTCAGGTAATTAATTAGAAATATACTGGAATCAGCCTTTCCTGCTTTCTAATTTTTTTGTTTACAAGCATGATTCCTTTGACAGGTACATACTCTTTTGAAGTTATTTATAATTTTCTCATAAATTTATTATAATTTCTTATAATTCATATTTATCAAGGGTAATAAGGAAAACAAAAATTTTAAGTAAGGAAATTTAAAACCCCATCACCAAAAAATTTACTGTTAATATTAACAGGAAATTAAGGAAGGAGATTTAAAGGAAAGTAAGGAACTTTAAAATCCCATCACCAAAAATTTACTGTTAATATTATATGCATATTCTTTTTATTTTTTTTAAACATCTTTATTGGAGTATAATTGCTTTACAATGGTATGTTCGTTTCTGCTGTATAACAAAGTGAATCAGCTATACATATACATATATCCCCATACCTCCTCCCTCTTGCATCTCCCTCCCAACCTCCCTATCCCACCCCTCTAGGTGGACACAAAGCACCAAACAATACTGTTTTTTAATTTGAAAGTTTCTAAGAGTGTAGATCTTTTTTTTTTAACATCTTTATTAGAGTATATATGCATATTCTTGTTGTCTCTTTTCTTTCACATAAATACTTTTCTTAAAAGAAACAAAAATATTATATAGTCTTTTTTTAATAAATTTATTTATTTTTAAAATTATTTTATTTTTGGCTGCATTGGGTCTTCGTTGCTGCGTGCAGGCTTTCTCCAGTTGCAGCGAGCGGGGGCTACTCTTTGTTGCGGTGGCTTCTCTTTTGCAGAGCACGGGCTCTAGGTGCGCAAGCTTCAGAAGTTGTGGCACGTGGGCTCAGCAGTTGCAGCTCACGGGCTTAGTTGCTCCACGGCATGTGGGATCTTCCTGGACCAGGGCTCAAACCGTGTCCCCTGCGTTGGCCGGCAGATTCTTAACCACTGCGCCACCAGGGAAGTCCCTATTATATGGTTTTTACTCTCCTTTTTCACTTAATTAATCAAGGATAGTTTTCCATGTAATTAAATATTATTTTAGATGATCATTTTAATGCTCACTTTGTTAACCCACTGTTTGAATAGAGCATAAGTAAATCAACCTGCTGTTGTTGAAGATAAAAGTAGTTACCAACTTTTTGGTATTATAAAATGGAATTGCTGGGTAAAAGTGTAATGCTTCCTATAAAGGATTCACTCCCAGCAGCAGTCGTGAGAAAATATCCCACATGCCAACAAAGACTGGGAATTGTATTTATTTAAAATATTTTTCAATGTGATCCTCAGAACAGTAGCTTATTTATTTAATTCACTTGTCCTCACATATTCTCCTCCTCCTGACCCATCCTGCCAACTCCGACACACACCTCAGAGTGACAAAAGTGATTTGCAGTGAATCACCACCAAAACACATTTTATCAACCCTTCCTGGTCTTCAAAGTGGAGTGAGAATGGGTCTAGCAGGCCTGCTGACTCAATGAGGTGGATGGATTAAAAGAAAAACACCACTTAGAAAAACAGATACTTTGGGGGAAAAGGAGGCACGTATGGCTAAGTGTACACCATGCCGTCTGCTCACTCTTATTTCTTTTACTGAGCAGTGCTTTTACAGAATTGACAAAGAGGGCACAGGGTTCATAAAGAGACTCTCTAACAGCACTTTCCCAGCACTTCAATTCAATTATCATGAATTAACTTTAAAAACAGCATTAACTTTTCAGCATATACAATGTGCCCAAGAAAAACAGCATGCTTACAACTCCATTCTCTATTATTAAACTCTTTCCCCTTTTGTTGAAACCAGTAAGTAGCCTTCAAGAAACGATTTCTCGTTCCACTGATGGGATGTCACTTATTTTAAAACTATGCCTAAGACTCTCTCTTCTTTGAGATGGCTGGTTGATTGGACAGCGTGGATTTCTGAGGGAAAAGTATAGTCCATTTCCGGGCAGAAAAGTAGATTAAAATGTGTGAGAGAAAACTCCGTCCCCTGGCCACACCACCTTGATGCTCTGAGTCCTCAGGTCTACTGTTTGAATCTTAAGAGCTCACCTGAAGATGATGAGTGATTAATTTATAATCCACAATAATAATGTGACAATTACACTGTGTATATTTCTAGAGCCAGACAAATTTTGCATTTCATTCACAGGCCCTCTTCTTGTCATCAAGGTACTTCAGTTAAAAATGTGTAATTATAGGGCTTCCCTGGTGGCGCAGTGGTTGAGAGTCCGCCTGCCGATGCAGGGGACACGGGTTTGTGCCCTGGTCTGGGAAGACCCCACATGCCGCGGAGCGGCTGGGCCCGTGAGCCATGGCCGCTGAGCCTCGCGTCCGGAGTCTGTGCTCCGCAACGAGAGAGGCCACAGCAGCGAGGGGCCCGCATAACGCAAAAAAAAAAAAAAAGTGTAATTATAATATGCCAATGCTCCAATTAGAGAGAATCATATGAGAATCAGTTGAGAGGCTTTTTTCAAATTATACATCTTTGTAGTTTTCACTATTTCACCCAGACATACTAGTGTCATCCAGGAACTGTAGGAACATGCCTCTGTTAATAATATGACACGAAGTGATACCTCTATGCTGTGGTGACACAGACAAGATGCCTATCACAGTATCAGAGCAAAGGAACTGAATTGTTTCATGGGTCATTCCAACCAAATTCTAGAAAGAGGGAATGCCAATAAATACTTACTGAACACTTCTTACATGCCAGAAATGAAGTCAGGTAATTTTATTTAATTTATTCCTAACAATCCTATGGTGGTATCACTAACTTCACTTCAAAGATGAAGAAAGAGGATAGAATTTAACAATATTCCTGAGGATAGATGGTTAACAAGTAGCAAGATAGCACCCAACACATCTCCCTACTCCAGCACAAGAATCAAAGCAGTTTTATACTACAGATACTTATATCCAAATACTTATATCCACTGGAGAGGGGTCTCTACTCCACTTAAAGGTAAATTATTCAGTTTTCTATATCCCTTATTACCAACCAACCAGAACATTTATTTTAACATTACCTCAAGAGGGAAGAAGAATCTTACACTGGTGCTATTTTAGTTAATATCTGAAGATACCACTATCTTTTTTTCTTGAGATTTAGAAAATGCCTGTATTTCCTATAAGTCCTAAAAGTCCATTAGCAACACATGTGTAAACCTTTCTTTTTAGGTTGCAATACCTCTGCAGATGTAAATCTCATACATTTTTAATTGATTCTTATTAACTTTCTTTTAATCAGGTGATCATTTTTAACTGAGTCTATTAATTCTATAGCCATATCTGCAGTGCTCAAACATTGAAATTTCCAAGAACTCTGTTTGCAAAAATGTTTCCCTTGAATCTTGTGCTCTACTCTTCTATACTGGAAAATACAATGTTTATTTTTTTTAAAAAAATCACCTTTATTTAGAACTTGTCTCCTTTCCAGTCAAGAAGAAAGTTGCAAAGTTAGGAAATGACAGTATGAGAAATAAAAATCCAATCTCTATACTGGACCCAAATACCTCCATAATACTTAGCCAACAGCTGATGGACTATAACAGCAGAATTTTATAAAAAGCAAGAGTGTAAATTAATCAGCATGTACAATTCTTTATTTTAAAGTCTGTCACTAGTTTAGCAGAAGCCAAAATTGATTTCTCAACTACCTTTATTTTATTCATTTTGGTAACTCATTGCATGCCAGTTAAGGAAAAGAGATCCCAAGCATTTGTATTTAGGACACTTTACCAGCATGTATTACATGATATAGATTCTGGTGAATAGGACATGTTAGAAGCTCTTTATCTTTTAAAATGAAAGACTTCCCCTCAGAAGCACATCTTAATAAAGCAGAGATTTTTTTATTGTAATTATTATTACTAAGAACATCTCTCAGTAGTCCTGGGGAAACGTCTGTCCCTACTAATGAGTAGGACAGGACTCATCGATTTTATCTGTTACCTTGTTAAGTCCTTGAGCTCAGTGAAGTGCCTATAGGAAGCTTTCGAATCTTGTTACAAAAAAAGGTCATGGGTAAAGTTTGTTGTAATAAATTCTGATATCAATATGCCAGCCAAAAACTCTGTAAAACAAGACAAATATGCATATATCCTAATGAACTCAATGATTACAGTAGCATCCTGAAAACTAAGTAATTCTTGAACTTTACTAAACACTCTCAGGATGCATTCAAAGTTTCCTCTTTTGTGAGTAGATACAAAGCTTACAGTCTTTAATTTCAAAGAATTTTTGCTCTTTCACATTCATCATGTTTGCTGGCAGCCGTGTCCACTGGTTTTCAGACATGCCCACACTTGTCTGATCCCAGTTTGGGCATAGCATTCTTCAAACTGAGTTTCCCACTTTCCATCTCTGACCCTTCAATTTTTTTTCATTCATGATTTTTTTTTCTACATCTTCAGAGCATAGTATCTTGGATCTAGAAATTGTCCACTCAGAGTACTTCAATTTTGTGTTAAAATTTGAGTATATGTTTGATACACAGCACAGCACACTTTACTAGCTTGCCTTCACACAGAAGAGAGTCTCTCCTCAACTGCAATAGTTACACATGAGGAAAATCAGATATGGATGATAAAAGATCCCTTCTGGGTGAAGTTAAGTCAAATGTGTAATATCATTAAAGGCCACCCTCTCTGATCCGCCCAAGTCAAAACTTCTGCAACATTCACCTTGCACTTTATAATTTACGCAGAGCACATAACATGTCAGACCTTGCTGCTCTCAGTAAGTTAAATGGTCTCTGGTGGCAGGAAGCACACTCTATTCATTTTAAGAATAATAGTTCTTAATAGCTGCCCTAAAATTATTGGTTCGAATCTAATTGAACTATTTTTTGCCAGATATTTTCTCAAAAAAATTAACAGAAAAAAAAAAAAACTCGTGACTTTTGCCTAATGAGCAAGCTTGTGGGAAGATGACATGTAAACAGCTTTATTTCTTTCAGGAAAAGTTGGGAAAGGCTTTAAAAGGGCAAAAAGACTGCTGAATGCCCTGTTTGATGCACGCTTCTTGGTTACCTATGCCTTTCGTTGTCTTTGAGCTAATTGATAACCCTGTAAGTTATAGAAAACTGAAAATACTGCAAATCATTCCTCTCTATAGAAATGCAAATGAATTGAGTCCTGTGAAATGCAATTCATTATTTCCTCGTAAACAGAGCAGTTTTGCATCTACTTGTACATTCATTTCAAGTTTCCTTATTGTTCAAATATATGTTTCTGTGAATTCTCCTTTGAACTAGTTGTAGCATCTTACTGGTTTTCTCTTTAATTAATGAGTCAAATAAAATCTCTGACATATGTTCATTTTATATTTGTATAAGAACTGTGATTTTATCTTTTTTAAAATATTATACTTCAACAATACACTTCCAGTTTTTTCTAGCCAGATCATTCAAGTGTTTCCATAAACTTAATAGGTTATCTTAGAGACTTATTCATTTTTTCAGAGAACAGTGAACATACTTTCTGACACAAAGCTCTTAATGGTACCAGAATGTAATAACTTAATATATACTAAGAAAACAGATTTCTAAATAATGAAATAAAGTATCCATTAAAATGTATCCTTTAAGCTACAAATGAGAGCTTAGAAATCAGTGTCTTAAAATCATAATCACAAATAAGAGCGGAAAAGATTATACTCCTAATCATGCTTGTTGGAAGAACATTTTCCAGCTTCATCTCCCCTATTTAAATACTAAACAGACTTTGTATATTATTTTCTTATATTCCCTTTCTCTAAATTAAGAAGTGTGTTTCTAAGTTTTTCTTTTAGAATTTGATCTTAGTGAGGAAAATCAGAATTTTTCAGTATCCAACACCAATGGTCTGGCTGTAAAAATCTGTATTTTGAGAAAATCTGCAAAATAGGGGATGAATCTATTTTTTAGAAATCTTCTCCTGTATGACAAAATGTTAATCATCAGACTCACAACCCATTCCCCAAACAATTATGCTGACCGTGATATCCTGGCAAATTCCCACAAGAGGAAATTAATACTCTGCTCATCGCTACTTGAAGGATTGTCTCTTTGAAGCAGTTAACATGGTCTAAGACAGGTGATGGAGCTGGTGTGTGTGTTTAAGACACTCATGTAAACTATTCCCTCGGGTCTGGTTTTGCCCAAGCTAGAAATAAACCCATCATTGGGAATCTGTTTAAAATTGGAACATACTCTGCGACTTTATAAAACACCCAGAGCACAGAAGAGGTACTGCACAAAAGTTTTTCCAACTTGCTTCATTAAGCCAGTAAACCATAATGGTCCTTCAGGAGATATCAAACTTTATTGGACATAGCCAGTGAGACTGAAGACAAGAGGCATTTATAAGTGTGCCTAAAGTGCTGGCATATTTTCACTCTGAAAATATGTATTAGAAGTTTTCAAATTTCTGTAAAGACTTTAGTACAGACACACAAATACTGAACCACAGAACTGTTCCTATATTTTATTACTTATTTCATCAAAAGGAGTTTTTGAAGATCTCTTTATCTAATCCCTAGACAATGAAATTACCATGATTAATCTTTACAATAAGAAATGGTTTTAATGCATATTTGTGAATGGCCTTGGGAACCATAATTTTAAAATAAATTTGATGAATGATTACGCTTCTTGGAAGGCAGTCATTAAAGCCAAATGCTAGTGTTTACTTGCTTCCTTGTTTAACAAGATACATTAGACTAAAAACATGAAAAACAGTAACCCTGAAGGAGAAATGCCTAGTCATAAAATATTAGATATATAATTTCATTTCCACATAGCAATTCTAAGCAGAAAAAGAGAATGTTCTCTTTCACCAGGAGGAGGGAAAGGAGTCCCATTACCTCATGCTATCTATTTTAGATGGACAGTCTCTCGGAACACTTAAGTTATGAAGCGTTTCAAAGAGGCAGTTGACCTCATTAGCCAAAACTTAGAGGAGGCAGTAATGACTCAAGAGATGAACGTGCCAGCCTTCATTTTCTGGGATTATCAACTTTAATTAACGGAAATTATCCAGCAGAACATATAGCTACCTAATGCGTAAGAATGTACCTAGGAAAAAAAACAAATCCAAGACGACAAACTCATTCCTTTTGCTAACTATCTATACGGAGATAATTGTAAAATGAAGACAGAGATTATATCTTTTGGCCTAATACATTTATTCTGTAAAAAACTGAGTTGTCCTTGGCTAATTGTTTTTTTTTTTTTTTTGGCTGCATGGCATGTGGGATCTTAGTTCCCAGACCAGGGATCGAACCCATACCCCCATGGAGTGGAAGCGCAGAGTCTTAAGCACTGAACCACCAGAGAAGTCCCTCCTTGGCTAATTAATATAGGCAGATTCAATATTGAACTGCAAAAATTATGTGAATTTTAATGGAAACAATTTCAATTTGACCTGTTTGCTATTTGTTTGATAGAAAAAAAATGTAATTAACCTCTTTAAGTATAATTAAAGGAAAACTCTATTTTTATTTTAGAAGATGGTCTTTGCCTGTTCAGACACTGTGTTTACCTGTAACCCCGCATTTAAGGTAGGCTTTCTCTTCTGGCTGATAAGGAGCACAGAAGATTTAGAGAAAGAAGACAACATAAAATTAGCTATTCCTTCTTTGATCTCATAGTTTCCTGATAATTATCAAGTTAGAGGGCACAGTTACTTTGCTCTTATAACAGAACCATTTATCAAGGTCAGTAAAAAAGGATGAATAAGTTACATACTGAAAAAGGAAAGTGAGAAAGTGAAATTAAGAAATGATTTAAAAGTTGACATTTCAACTGATGGAAGGAAATAAGAGTCCCAGGGCATGTAAGTTGTTTTAAAATACCTCAAATGAATCAGAAGATCACACTGTTTCTGGTGTGATTCTAACCATTGTTTTACAGAATTTATTAAAAAGCTGTTTCACTGTAGGTAAAGGGTACCCATTGGAATTGAATCTCAGTATCCAAAACTACATGATTTGTATACATTCCACAACATAAAGCAAAGAAACATCACATTAGTAAAAGAAATGAAAATTAAAATAAAGTATCTCCAAAGAGTTTTATTTGGGTCAAGAAAAAGGGATGATAAAGGCTTCCTCATCAAATCTATATTAAGAAATTGTGCTTTCAAAAATGTAGTAGTTTTTGCAAAATCTAATGAAATTATCTACTGCAGACTAATTTAAAAGAAAGACAATTAATTCAACAATGTTTTTCGTCCTATAAAGTCAATATTTATTACAATACTTGGAGATATGTTTTAATTCACAGAAATCCTATAAAACTACTTAACTGACCTCCTGGCATTTCCAATCACAAGATTCCATTCATAAGCTCAATTCATTTAAGTATTTAGCACTTAAAATTGAATTTAAGTTTCTTGCCTACTTCCACCACAGTCAAAAAGAATTGAGTTTGAAACAAACTCAACTTGAATTCTGCTGGCATGTAGATTAATTGGCTCAAAAATTAGAGCTAAGATGGTTACTTAAACTCAATACATGAAATGCTACCACAAATAATAACATGATATAATAATCTCATTAATGTTAGACACTTTTGATGACCTCAGAGCCCAAGCCATAGAATTATCCATGGGTTTGTACTTTAAAATAGCACATTTGGGCTTCCCTGGTGGCGCAGTGGTTGAGAGTCCACCTGCTGATGCAGGGGACACGGGTTCGTGCCCCGGTCCGGAAAGATCCCTCATGCCGCGGAGCGGATCGGCCCGTGAGCCATGGCCGCTGAGCCTGCGCGTCCGGAGCCTGTGCTCCGCAACAGGAGAGGCCACAACAGTGAGAGGCCCGCGTACCGCAAAAAAAAAAATAAATTAAAAAAATAAATAGCACATTTGACAGTTCAATAATTAACTTCATTTGGATAAAGCTCTTCTCCATCACCAAAATAGAAATACACACAAAATAAAATGACCTTCCTTTCAAGTTTCAAACAACAGAGAGTTAATAATGCTCTAATTTAATTGGGGCAGGGTAAGATGAGATCTTGTTTGCTACTTTCTAGGAGTTTTCAGCTCTTTTCTAAACTGCTATAAATTCTGACTAAAATTCTTACAGATGTAATCATCACTCTATTAATAGAAGCATCTGGTTTTCTTCAGAATTAGAAATTTTCACTTAAATTAAAACTCTATCAAATCATTGATGTTCAAGTCATTAATAAGCTAGCTAGGCAAGCAACTATTAATTATTTACAGCACATGGAAGTACACTCCAACATAGACTTCTTAAAATTATTTTTTAATAATACATGTTCAACAGAGGAAATTTTTAACAGAATTGTTAAAAAGAACAATCTCATTACCTAGAGATAATCACTGTACACAAATGACCGCAGAAGACTGTAACTTAAATTATTTTATTTGGATAATATAATTTTAGAGATTGTAAGCAATTTATGAATTCTAGGGTAGAAAAGAGAATTTTCCTGTAAGGGAATTTTCTTTTTGAAAGGGATCACTTCTGCAAGCCTTTTAGTTAATCAGGCATTTGGTTGGTACCTTTCCATTGTCACTGGGAAACTTGCTTCAGATTGAGGCACTGGGGGATCTTTTCAGTGTTAAAAGTTAGTTCTTTTGGCAGGATTGTACCTTTGCAGAGTCAGAAAGTATCTTGTCCCCTAAATACACATTTGGTTTACCCTATGATAAAGTTTATCTTTAGTGCATGGTGTATTCTCATACAAACATCTGTTCACAAAGAAACTGGGAGATTCAATCATGGCAGGAAGGATGTGTCTTCCTGATCAGCCCCCATCACTTCATATTCTAGTGGTTTATGACCTGGATGGGACTGTTGTCTCACATCAATGCTATTTAAGACTTCAGGAAATGTGCTATGGTTACTGTGATTATCATAGAGGTCATGAGGATCCAGCATCCTCCTTGTAAGAAAAATTTCCTCTGCAGGAAGTAAACGTTTCCATCATCAACTATTCTGGATCAGAACATTCAGGGAGGAATTTGACTTTAGGCAGAAAAGTCTTTCTTCCTCTTACTATGGCTCTCCACAGCTGCAGTGCATTAAGACGCAGATTCAAGCTATGACCCTGCCTGGAAATTCCCATTTCTGGAAGTTAAGCTAGTGCATGGAGACCTTCTGAGAAGGCTATATATGAGACTACATTCAGATTATACATGCTGTGAGTTGCCAGTGATAGGAGCAAATCTGTGCTCTACTTCTATTACTCCTATGGCTTTGGCAAAGTCTGGAGGGATTGTGCTGTGGGGTATTAGGAAGAGAAGGGTCCCCACTCCCAAGAATGCAGCAGCAGTGTTGGCCACAATGGTCATTAGAGGGCAGCCAGTCCCTATGAAGTGCAGATCTCCCAAGGTCCATCAGGCAGCGAGGTCAAGACACAACAACCCGAACAAAGGCCAGAGAAGGGCCTGTTACAAAGCATGAATAGACCTGCCCATGAGAAACTCTCAGTGATAACTTAAGGGCCTGCTTCCTGGCCAGTTGGCTGGTGTGTAGAAGTAACATATAGTCACATTTTAGGTGGTGAGACTGATGGCATATGGGAATGCATGTGTAAATGTGTCATTATATCTACTTCCAGCTTGGTATTCTGCTTTTGCTTTTAACATAGTACTATAATATAAGCATCTGTATATATCCCCAAATTGTCATTAAATATATAGTTCTATTGGTTGCATAATATTCCTATGTGAATACTACAAATTAATCATTTCCATTTATTGAGGATTTAAGTTACTTTTTTCCTATTAAATACTTTGGTTATATGTATCTTTGTACATGGATATTTTTCTGCAACTGTGATAATTTTCTTACTTGCATCAGAATTCCTGACTCTGCCTAAGGTGATGGGGGCGGGGGGTATTCCAAGTCTACATCTAGGACAGGAAATACTGATACCCAAGGAAAGGAAACAAAAATGTGGCTGTCCATAACAGGATCTGAAAGGGAAACTCGGGCATGGAGGCAACTTCTTATTCTCTCATTGCATGGAGCATATCTTATTTTTGTTCCTCACTTCCAGGCTGCTGCATTGTCCTGAGTTTCTCCTGAGTCATTTATTTGGTTTCTTGTGATTCTCCTCCTCAAATTCAGTTTTCCAGTGATTGCAGCCTTCTTGCACGAACCGAAGCCCCATATTAAGACCAACTTTCTTCTCCGTCCCTCTAACTGGAATAGTTTCTATATTACTTAGTAAAAATCGAATGCTAAAATATTCAGGTGGTATACTAAGCAGAGTATTGGTTTTATATGGGTTCATGACCGGTCTAATCATTTATGGGCAGAGAGGGGTAAGGTCTTATGTTTTATAAAGCTGTTCCTAGCAGTTGTTCTGCCTCATTCCGGTTCTGTTTAAAGGCAAAATTGAGTATCAACTGAAACTAGAATGTTTATAATATTCTGCCTGGATATAAAGACATGGTATTTCTCCATTTGTCTGAACCTATGAAAAAGAAATCTGCAAATATTTTACTGGAAGATATGTACTACATATTGCATATTAGGGCAATTCTTGGATGTTTTTCTGCAATTTAGAATAGATTAACATTTTTATGGTTATTGATTATTACTAGCATACAGAAAAATATTATTTTTGTTTTGCCATTTTCTTAAATTCCTTTATGCCACTTCTAAGACGTTTCATGATGATTCTGTTAGATTTTCTGGGTAAAGAATTACATTATCTTCATATGATGATAATCATATAACTCCTTTCCAATAATTGTATCTCCATTCTTGCCTCTTATCTGAGCAGAATTGGATAACCAACTGGCCACTTGAATGTCCATTTGAATATTTATTAAGCGTACTAATCTTCAAATGCTGTTCCCCATCCTTGCTCCTCACGCTGTTTTCTTTCTCATCAGTGATATCACCATCCATCTAATTGTTTAGGCCCAAAACACAGGAGTTACCTTTGGTTTCTCTTTGATTCCTCATATCTTACTACCAAACCATCACTCTGACCTGTTAGTTATCTTCCAAAATACACCCCAATTGAACCATTTTCAACATCTCTACTTTGACCATCCTATCCCAAGCCATCATTATTTCTCACCAGAACTACAGTAATAACTTCCTAACTAGCTTCCTTCTTTTCCCAGCCTCTTTCCTCCACGATCAAACAGAGTAGCCAAGGTGATTCTTCTCCGATGTACACAGATCAAGACACACTCCTGCTCAACATCACCAAAAATCACTCATTAAAATCAGAAGTTTCTACACTGTAGCTAAGGAAAGAATTCTAAGACCCCACGAGTGGCAAAGCTATGAATTGTGAAGCACCAGAGCTGCCCTGTGTAGGAAACTTGTCTTGAGAAAAGAGATCCCTCAGTAAAAAAAGAAAGAGGGCAGACACAGAGAATTCTGGTGTCATTCGGTATCACCAGTCTTGATGTTCCTGATGCTGTATGTGTGTTTTCCTTCCCATCACTTGATTACTTAGGCTAATACAACCTACATTTCTACCTGAGCTATTCTGAATTGGGCTTCTCTCACTTGATGGAATCTCAAGCACTCCAATCAATGTGTAATAGTCTTGGATGAACTTTAAAATCAGAAAATAAAGCTTTTGCCTTCTTTTCTTGGGTAAATTCTAATAAGTATTATTTTTTCTTTAAAACATAATAGAATCTATTTTGGATAATACGTACAAGCAAAACATCTAGATAGTGTATTCATTTCTGGTTCTGCTTCCTGTCCCAGGATCAGGCCCAGCACTATTCATGCTTCTGGAACCTACTGACCAGGTGGCATAAGTGTAGCAGCAGCAATGAAAGTAGCCAAGGAATGAGATCACTAGCTACAGGTTCTCCAGGACTGGCAGCAGGGACAGACAACAGTATGACAACAATAATGGCAGAACTTGGGGGACCAAGGCCCATAACTGAGTATAGAGAGAAAGGAAAACTAATAGGCTTGAAGTTGCAGAACTAGGATGGAATTGAGGCAGACAAGAAGGATTAGAATCTGAGTCAAAGGGCTCAGGAAGCTGATCAGAGGAAACAGATCTGGACTGGGGACTCATAATTTCAACCACAGTAAACAGAAAGGGTAACAATATGTACATCATTAAGAAATAGCATTCTTAATAGGGCTTTAAACAAGTTAACAGATATTCGGAGGCATGTCCAGCATATTTTGCCTTTATAAATATTAGGAGTATTAAATACTAAAATTTAATCACTATTAATAAGAGTCCCAGTTCTAGACTTTTAGAATTAGAATGGCTTGACGGAAAAAACAGCTTGGATTGTAATTATTGTGTCCTTTGATGTTGCATTCGTAGACTAATTCTATGAGGCTGTTCATCTGATTCTTGAGCTTACATGACAACAAAAAGAATTTAGGCTAATGATGAAAAAATCTTTTGTGACAGTTCAAGTTATTAAACACTGAAATAAGTTATAAAAGAGATCATTGAATCATTTTCTCTCAAAGCCTAAAAGAAAGCACAGATTCCCATCTCACTTGGATGACTTAATAATAGCAGCTTTTATTGGAGGCAGATGTAGGACTGAATAACGGCCAAATTCCTTCAAATTTGATGATTCAAAGCCTATACAATTCAAAAAAGACTGAATTATGTGACAAAGTTCTTCACAGGCACCAGAAGTCTACATCTGAAAGCCACTCTAGAGTGTTCGATCACTTCTGTATTTTCATTTATTTTTTTATTTTTAAAATTTTAATTTTTTTTAAAAATTTTAGTGGAATATAGTTGATTTACAATGTTGTATTAGTTTCAGGTGCACAGTAAAGTGATACAGTTATACATATACTCATTCTTTTTCAGATTCTTTTCTCATGTAGGTTATCACAGAATATTGAGTAGAGTTCCCTGTGCTCTACAGTAGGTCCTTGTTGGTTATCTACCTGGTATATAGTAGTGTGCGTATGTTAATCCCAAACCCCTGATTTATCCTTCCCCCAACGTCTCCCCTTTGGTAACCATAAGTTTGTTTTCTATATCTGTATGTATTTTTTCTAACTCAAGACTATATTTGTAATGGGAATAAAGAAGGAAGCAGGAATAAACAAAGAAGAAGATGTAAAAGGATATTTATTACATTCTCTTTATTTACCTACCTGGGACTATCAGAATTAGAAGTCGTTTGTCATGAGCACAAATTACAAATATTATATAGGCTTCTACAGTTCTGCCTGTGGCACAAGTTATCATGCACTGTTTTGCTCTACATAAAGCACTATCATCATGGCACAATTTTACTTTGAATTAAACAATAAGCAATAGATTTCTCATTTGGGGAGAGAGAGAAGAAACTCTCTAAGTAAATGCAAAAAAAGCAAAAAAAGCAAATAAACAAATATCACAACTTAACATTACAACATGGATACTTCCCAGGTTAATGCCAGGAACCTGGCTTGAGTAAAATCACCTAAGACTACTCAAAAAAAAAAAGTAACACTTTAATAAGTGGCTGCTGTAATGTTTACCTAAAACATTTGTAAGAATTCCATGTGTTCTTTTAAAATGGAAATTAATTTTTTTTATTAGTTTGTTGAGAGTATTAGGTTTTTCTAGCAATATTCTTTTTTCAGACCCTAGCTTCATTTTTTTTGTGTGTGTATACTACGTATATAGAAAATTTATTCTTAAAGAAATCTCACATCTATAACTGAGCTTTTGATCTTATCAATTTTGTGACTGGATGGGGAAAGATAAAATCTAAGTTTAATAATACCAATAACGAAAATGCTTGAAAAATGTGAATTGCTTTGAGACAAATATTAAGTTGGGCCACAGAGACAATATAAATGCAAAGACAAAAACTGGAAGGAAGGAGATTTCTAAGAAAAATGATTTCAGGTTCTCAGTGAAGTTGCCCAACAAATTACAAAAGATGTATTGCTTTTTGGAAAGAAAAATAAAAGCAAGAAAGAAATGAAGGAAAGAAGGAAGGGAGGAAGAAAAGAAGAAAGGAAGGAAAAAAAAGGAAGATGCTGATACAGCTTGAATCACTGAAATTTTAGGCACAAAAAATATAAAATGTAATCTGTTTAGCAACTTTAATACACAGTGTCATCACTGATGACTTCTTGGAAGCAGACAAATGACTAGTAAATCTTAAGTACACCAAGCTGCCTGTGAACATGCCAATGTAGTGACAATACATTAAGCACCGCAGAGTAAATGGCGCATCACTCTGATTCAGTGCTTGCTGTCGTTTTCACAAAGATACGTATACAACCAAAGGCGATGTACGAGTGATTCTGGAAGGATATTGAAGAGACGCTGAGCAAATATACACAGCTATATAAATCCACTCTTGTCCGTAGAAAATTCAGAGGCAGAAATAAACCATGTTATTTTAACACAATGTAGCTACTCTCAGTACCATAAAGACAATAAACATCAAAAAGACACTTTCAATGGCTCTATGAAGTCATAATGGAAATAACTTTCATATGGAAAATGCTCAAGCACTGTTTTCAAAGATTAATTCACTTGAAATTGATTTATTTAAAACCATTTCCAACTCCTGCATCCTGACATGCTTGCTTCTTAGTCATTAAGCAATGAACCCTTTTGATGTTAGACCACATAATCACATTAGTAAAACTGAAATGTACAGCAAAGAATTTTATTTAAAAAGTATAACTGCCAAAAGAAGATGGAAATTAAAAGCATTTTTACCCAATCACTGAGAATTGTATTCTCAGTAATTCCCTGGGTTAAAGTGCCCACAACTACAATATCTCTGTACTAGTATTTTAAATGAAGCAAACAGCATTCTATTACCACTAGCTGCTAATACACAGAGAAGTTTATGGTTAAGTAAGAGAAATCAGTTATTATGAATAAGTTGATTCAGGTCTATGGAATATTATCTCAGAATTACAGCCAAGAGGTAGGCTCCAGGTCAGGCCAGTGTAGTTGTCTTTGTTTTGCCATTTCCTCATTGTATGACTTCTTGGAAAGGCTACGTAAAGTTTTGTAAGCCTCAGTTTTCTCACTGTAAAAATGGGAGATAACTGTGTCTACATTATAGGTTTTCTGTGGGAACTGAATACAGTAACAAGTATGGAGTACTGACTGCAGAGTCTAGCTTACAGATAGCCCTAAGTAAAAATCTTTACTATTACTATTATTATCATGAACCCAATTTTTCTATCATATAGGAAAAGTAACAGAATTTCATTGGTCTGTTTATGTGTGAAATGGGTAATAACCAAAATGCAAAGTTCCCTAGTGAACTTAATAGTTTCTTTCTTAAGAGTTCTTAGTAACCGAGGGGCAAACTACTTTCCAGAATCTGGGGAGAGGAGAAGAGGGAGAATAGAAAAAACCTAAAGTGAGGAAAGAAATATTTACCAAGAATCTGTACAGCCCCTGTGTCAGACACTCATATATTATTTCATTTAATCCTTGGATCAATCTGGTGAGATACTCATTTCATGCATGAGAAGTCTTGAAGGATACCCAGGATTTTAACCCATGCCCCTTTTTGTATCCAATGATGCTTCCAGGAAATAAACTATAAATATAGAATACTAATAGTAGAAATAAGACTATATCAGAGGAATTTTTGAAGTTCACAAGTCTTACATTTAATACCAGGGATCAATTCATCCCCTGATATAGTCATAATTCTAATAACATTAAGGACCTCCTCTAAATAATTATCTTTAAGACTGTAAAGGGAAGTTCCATTTGTAAAAGCCCTGCATTCCAGCAAGAGATGATGTTTAACAAAAGAGAGGTGGAAGGAGTAATCTTAAACAGCAGTCTACAAAGTGTGGTCCATAGATGACGTGCTAGATTTCGGGGGTACCTGCTGGGTCAGATTTACCGAAAAGCTACTTGTCAAGCTTAAGCTTCTGGGATATTTACTGTGACACTGTACCTAATTTTATACTTATAAGTTTGTGTTATTTTATACTTATAAGTTTGTGTTATTTTCTTTCAGAAGAGCCCTTACAAATCTGTATTAAGTCCTAGATTTTTTTTTTCCTGGCCCTACAAAACTTAAGATATTTTTTCCCCCTCTCTGTCTATCCAAATGCAGATTCCTGGGTCTCATGCCAGATTTATTAAATCCAAATCTCTGGGAATGAAGCCTAAAATATCTAGGAGACCCCAGGTGATTTTATATGAACATTAACATTTTGAGAATCACTGTCCTGGAGACATAATATGCATTGCAAAATACTGAGCATTTTATGTTTATTCATTTCCATGACAACTCTCTGTTATTCACATTATGGCAATGTAAGTAAGCCCTCAGACCTACTCTCGTTTATATATCACGGTTTGTACTGGTACTTATACTTGAACATGAATTTGTATGTTGTAGTGAATTAATCTTTCCCCTAAGACATGTCCACCCAGAATCTGTGAATGTGACCTAATTTGGAAAAAGGATGAGATGCAGTCATCCTAGAGTGCCAAAGTGGGCCCTAAATCCAATGACAAGTGTCCTTACAAGAGACAGAGGAGAAGACATGAACAGAGAAGAGGGAAAAGCCATGTGAAGACAACACAGGCAGAAGACTGGAGCGAGGCAGCCACAAAGAAAAGGAGAGCCACCAGAACTGGAAGAGGCAAGGAGAGATTCTCCCCAGAGACTCTAGAGGGAGTGTGGCCCTACTAACACCTTCATAAAAGACTTCAGACCTCCAGAACTATGAGAAAATAAATTTCTGTTTCTTTTAGGCCACCAAGTTTACGGTAATTTGTTATGATAGGCTCAGGAACTAATAACTCTGTGCATTCCAATATTTTACATAACATACATTCATATTACATTCTCCTGACTTCTGTGTATTCTCAAGTTCTATCTCAAATCCCCACTGGCATCACCACCACTTCCTTTTCTACCTTATTTATTCATCCAGCCAATTTTTACTGACTGACTTTTGAAATGTGTTAAGAATTACACTAGACCAGTGGATTTCAAAGCCTTTTAGCAGTGAAACCACTACCACAGATCAAATTATACAACAAATAAAATTGGAACTACTCTAACTTTAAAACCAGGACACCTAAATCCCAGAAGAATGTTGGTAGAAACCCTTAAGTGTGGTCAAGGAACACAGTTTACAAACCAATGAACTTGGTGTATAAAGTCAAAAAGGATCTTATCTCTGCCATTCAGGAACCTTCAATAAATAGTAATAATATTGATACCATCCACTAATTTACTGATTTGTCCATTCAACTGATGTATTTAAGTACCTACTATAAGTCAAGCATTATTCTAAATCTGAAGATACAACAATAAACAAAAAGTCCTGGCAAAGTCATGACGTTTACATTGCAGTGAATGAGAGAGGCCAGAAACAAGCAAAAGAATGATTAATATGTCAAGCAATGATAAGTGTGATGAAGAAAATTTAAAAAGGTCAAAGGGAAATGAAGTGGGTTCTACTTTAAATTGTTTAAGTAACCTCTGAGCAACCGATTGTATGGAATCATTTGGACATTAGCAACTAAAAACCCAGGTAGAGGAAATAGCAAGGCACAAGGCTCTGAGGCAGGAGTTGAGATGCCACAGTCAACGAAGAGCAAGGATGCCTATGAGGGTGTGTTGCAGCAAAAATAGAAACGAGACTTTTCTGATAAACAAGGAAAAAAAGGAAACAATGAACAGGCTGGGGAAACAACATAAACAGGCTGAAAGAGTTAAGCAATCTTGGTTATTCTTTAGCTGTTACTAACAAACACTTGTAGCTAGACTTGTCCTTCACAAAGCTGATTACTCTCTGACTTCATATGAATTACCCTTTGTACCTGGCATTTCTTCTCCCCCTACACTCCCTTGTAGCACTCTTCATTTCAGAAAGAAGGTCATGGCCAGCCCGATAACTTCAGGGACACCAGACCCAGTTGCTGAGCCCCCTGACGCCAGCTTTGGCCATGAATTCGCAGAATAAAAGAAATGCAAGACCTTAATTACTTTCAGCCTTATCACCTACCCCAGACCAGGAGCCCCGGGCTGTATAACCTTTCCCTATTCCCCAGGAAAGGGGGGACACAGTTCTTGAGGCGCTAGCCTACTGTGTTCCCCTCTTGCCTGGCAAAAGTAATAAAGCGACTCTTCTATTTCCTCCAAACTCTGTCTCTGTATTTCTATTCAGCATTCAGTGGACAGGGAATCAAGATTTGGCAACAGGTAGAGTGAGAGAGCAAAGGAAGAGCTGTAAGAAATCTAGTTGAAAAGGGAGCCAATGGCTGAGTCCTGCAAGACTGTAAAGGCAACCGTAAGTACAGGTATCCCTCGCTTTCCAAACTCTCTCTCTCTCTCAAATCAGAACTGAATCTACTTAGATAGCAAAATATAACAATAGTTTACATTCTATGCTAAATATTACAGGAACCCATACGAAGGTTGAGAGTAGGAAAGGTACATGACCTAAGGTGCCAAAAACTTTCTGTGATTATCTCAGTTAATACTCTAAACAAGCCTAAGTGGCCCTATTTGATTTCCATTTTGTAGACATAGAGAAAGGGAAGGGAAATTTGCCTAGCAACTATCAAGAGTTGGACTAAGGGTTCAAACCCAGAGTCCAACCTCTGAACCACACTGCTACCCACATTAGGACAACTTCACTGTTAAAAACACGAGGCTAAATGGACACGCACAGTTCATTGGGAGTAAATATGCTCAGGTGCCCTTGAGATTTCAGATAGAAATGCTTCCTAAAGTCCTTGACATTTTATGTCAGCCATGGAGGATGAGTAGGAGTTCTTCAGGAAGACAAAGAAGAAAAGGGCATTTTGAGTAGAGGAAGCAGTGTGAATAACGTCTTGGAAATGTGAAACAGCATAATGCATTTGAGAATTACTTCATTATTCCGTGCGGTCTGGGCATGAGTTCTAAAGCAGGGGAATGGGGAGAGATGAAGCCAGGACACGCTAGCTCAGGAGGGCCCAACATAATATGATATGATGTTTGGATTGAAGTGCAAGAAATAAAAGCCATCAAAGGGTTTTAAGAAAAGTAGTACCATGAACAGGTTAATTTTTTAAGAAAGATCACTCCCTCTGACCTCACCAGAGTGTAGATGGATTGATGAGAGTGGGACAGCACCACAGAGAGAAACATCCCTTGAAGGTTATTACCATAGGTCACTGAGAAATGAACCTGAACACGGGCAGCAGGAGATGGGAAAATGCTGCAGAATGAAAATAACTTGCTTACTAATTGGCTGTTGTTAGAGAAATGCAGAAAGCAAGAGTGACCTGCCCACTTTGTGCCTCAATTTCTCATATATAAAATGGCAATAATAATAGTACTTACAGCATTGTGTGAGGATTAAATTCATAATAACTACAATTTACTTAGCGGCTGCCCTGTGTTGGACTACACCTGGTACACGTGTTATCTCGGGTGACTGCCTCAATGGTGGTGTGGTGTCAATACCAAGATAAAAATTACCAGTAGAGAAGTAAACGTGCAGGGGGAGGGGAAGGAAAAGTCTAGTTTCAGAGAATATGAATCTGGGGAGCCTGGGGACCCCCTGTGGAGACAGATATTCGGCGCGTAACAGGATAATACTACATGGGTTGCAAACTCACCAGTGTTATCTCGCTGGAGATTCAGATTTATGAGACTGGACCACAAGGAGAGCAGTGAGAGAATAAGCAGTGAGGCGAGAAGACGGCCAAGGCAAAGCCCTGTGGACTACCTTCCCTTCTGTATGGGCATAAGAGGCTGACAAGTAATGGTCAGAAAAGTAGGAGAAATACCAGGAAAGAAGCATGTCTCAGGAACTAAGAGAGTATGGAGTTTCAAGTAAAAGAGAGGGTCCACAGTATAGACACCAGAAACAAGTCAAGTCCAATGAGATCTGGTACTTAGGAGTGGAAGCAGTATTCGGGGATGTTGAAGAGCAAACAGAGGCTAAGGAAGTAAAGGCAGACATTGTACATGAGTCTTATAAAGAGGATGCCTGGAAAGGAAAAGAGTGGAATAAGGCGGTATCTTCAGTGAGTCATGGGTTTGAGGAAGGGTTTTATAAGATTCAAAAGACTTGAGCAAGTTACAGGCAGTAGATATTGAGCCAGCAAAGTGACAGAGTGAAAAATGCAGGCAAAGGAGAGAGAAAAAAATGTTGGCAGTTTTTCTAGGTCCCAGAGGAGACAGAAATGCTGGCATCAAGAAGAGAGATGGAAGGTAAACCTTGAAAGGAAGAAAGGACATGTTTCCTGAGGCTGGGTGTAATTTTAAAAAGCCACAAGTGTTAACCATAATGTTTACTTCCCCAGAGAAAAATCCTACACATGTGCTTATTTTATTACTTGCAATGTTGCCATAACACCTGTTATAGAGTGAGAAAGAGACAAGGTTTTGAAGTCAGATACAAAATCACATGTTGTCCTCTCTATTTGCTTGTTTTGGACCCTTAAGTATTCTACACAAGCCTCAGTTTCTTCATCTTGAAAAGGGAGATAGTGATACCTATCTTACAGGGTTGTTGTGTCAGTTACTCCCAGTATAAGGAGGGTGTCTAGACTAACACATGGCAGGTACTCAATAAATAAATGGCGCTTAATATTACGTTAACCATCAAAATAACCCTATGAGCTAAAGTACACATGGGGAACTAAGGCACAAAGAGCTGAAATGACCTGTCCAAGGTCATCTGTTTGAGAAATGTTGCTCAACCTTTTTTTTCAATATCACCCTCTAAGGAGCCTATTTAGATAATTTTTTCTGACTATGCCATCCCCACCCCTATGAAACGTTAACATCACAGATATATTATATATATATATATATATATATATCTTTTTATGTTGTTGAGTAGGATTGAGCTTCAGAGGGCCATAATTCACGGTAACATCTAAAATGTTTCTTGCCCACCAAGAACCAACGTTTGTTCCCTTAAAAACCATATTGCCCCCATTGAGAAAGCGTGGTTTAGACCCACAGATTTTTTATACTGTACCATTTACTTTAATCAATCTATACATTAAAACAGGGGTTTTCAATCTCAGCACTATTGACCTTTTGAGCCAATATTTACTGTGGGGAGTTTGTCCTGTGCCTGGTAGGATGTTGAACAGCATCCCTGGCCTCTACCCACTAGAGGCCAGTAGCATTCCCCTCCAGTCATGGCAACCAAAAATGTCTCCAGACATTGCCAAATGGCCCCTTTGGGAATAAGGGGAGCAAATTTTTCCCTAGTTGAGAATTTCTGGGTTTAAAAAAAAATGGGCATAAGGGAATTAAATTATTTTTCCAAGGGCACAAGAAAATAAGAAAACTCTCCACTATAAACTAGTGGGTTTCCACTTCTCAAAAAGGTCCTCAAAAAGAAGAACAGTATTCAGTTTATAGCAAATGCTATAGAGAAATTATTTATCCTAGTAAATTATCATTGTATTAAAAGCTAACAATCTTCCATTTTATAATTCAGTACAATGTTATCACCTTGCCTCTCTCATAAACTGTATTCTGAATATCTGACTAGCTTTTATTAAAAACTTTATGTAATAATATATAATTTTGAATGTTTTCACCACAGTCCTCCAACTATATTTCTGTCTTTAAAGTCATCTGTGTAAAATTTCCAGGACTTAATAGACTAAATATACTATATGTTTGACTCAGAGCAAATATGTGAAAATAATGAGAATTTATAGTAGCAATAATATGTAAGAAAACAAATCTAGGGAGAAAAATAATGATTACTATTTATTATGAATTATGTTATAGATCTTTTTATCATGTTTTCTAATTATATACAGTTCTGCAGGTAGTTATTATCATGCCCATTTGACAGATGGGAAAATCAGTTCAGAAGTGCTAAAATAAGTTGTTTAGGGCCTGTCACACGGCCAAGTGGCAGGATCTTGATTATATTCTGCCTTATCCAGCTCCAAAGTGTCTGCCCAGTCCATACCAGGCTTTTAGATTCAGTTTTCCTCTCAAATAAAAATCTTTTATTTTTCTTCACTCTAATAAATTCCTCAGGAGATGATGGAAAAGAATTTTATCTTACTTGCAAAGGATGTTTTGAAAAGCCGAGGCTTCTTTTCAACATGAGAAATGCCATTTTATTGATGCTTTAGATAGATCAGTCTTATGCTAAAGCTACTAAAGCAAGAAAAAGGCAAAGACTAACCTTATATCCATCAACAATGAATCCAGGACAGTTTTTTTAATATAACTTTTGAGGTTTTAATACTAAAGCAAAACCAGGACCATGTTCTTTATATAAGAGCTATAAGCCCCAAAAAACTTAAAAATCATCACTCTGATGCAGATTTTATATAAGCAATAAACAAACAAGCATTGTGTGGCCACTATGTGCCCTGGCTTGTGACACGTTTAAGCCCATTTTCTGTTCTTCAACACTTAACAGTGTGATATTGACCAAGAACCTTCTCTTCTTGAATCTCAGGTGAAGTAAATAGATTTTCACAGACTGTCAAACACAAAGGTCTTCAGAGGCTACGTGGAATCTGAGAAAAAACTAGAAAATCAGATATTTTAAAAAGACATTCAGAGAGGAACCAAGATGGCAGAGTAGAAGGATGTACTCTCACTCCCTCTTGTGAGAACACCAGAATCACAACCGGCTGCTGGACAATCATCGACAGGAAGACACTGGAACTCACCAAAAAAGATACCCCACATCCACAGGCAAAGGAGAAGCCACAGTGAGATGGTAGGAGGGGCGCAATCACAGTAAAATCAAATCCCATAACTGGTGGGTGGATGACTCACAGACTGGAGAACACTTATACCACAGAAGTCCACGCACTGGAGTGAAGGTTCTGAGCCCCACATCAGGCTTCCCAACCTGGGGGTCCGGCAATGGGAGGAGGAATTCTTAGAGAATCAGACTTCGAAGCCTAGTGGGAACTGACTGCAGGACTTCGACAGGACTGGGGGAAACAGAGACTCCACTCTTGGAGGGCACACACAAAATAGTGTGTGCATCGGGACCCAGGGGAAGGAGCAGTGACCCCAGGGGAGACTGAACCACACCTACCTGCTAGTGTTGAAGGGTCCCCTGCAGAGGCAGGAGGTGGCTGTGGTTCACCGAGGGGACAAGGACACTGGCAACAGAAGTTCTGGGAAGTACTCCTTGGTGTGAGCCCTCCCAGATTCTGCCTTTAGCCCCAGCAAAGAGCCCAGGTAGGCTCCAGTGTTGGGTTGCCTCAGGCCAAACAACCAACAGAGAGGGAACCCAGCCCCACCCATCAGCAGTCAAGTGGATTAAACTTTTACTGAGCTCTGCCCACCAGAGCAACAGTCAGCGCTACCCACCACCAGTCCCTCCCATCAAGCCTCTTAGCCTCATCCACCAGAGGGCAGACAGCAGAAGCAAGAACTACAATCCTTCAGACTGTGGAACAAAAACCACATTCAAAGAAAGATAGACAAGATGAAAAGGCAGAGGGCTATGTATAAGATGAAGGAACAAGATAAAACCCCAGAAAAACAACTAATTGAAGTGGACATAGGACACCTTCCAGAAAAAGAATTCAGAATAATGATAGTGAAGATGACCCAGGACCTCAGAAAAACAATGGAGGCAAAGATCGAGAAGATGCAAGAAATGTTTAACAAAGATCTAGAAGAATTAAAGAACAACCAAACAGGGGCTTCCCTGGTGGCACAGTGGTTGAGAGTCTGCCTGCCGATGCAGGGGACACGGGTTCGTGCCCCGGTCCAGGAAGATCCCACATGCCGCGGAGCGGCTGGGCCCGTGAGCCATGGCTGCTGAGCCTGTGCGTCCAGAGCCTGTGCTCTGCAATGGGAGAGGTTACAACAGTGAGAGGCCCGCATACAGCAAAAAACAAAACAAAACAAAAAAAAACAACTAAACAGAGACGAACAATACAATAACTGAAATGAAAACTACACTAGAAGGAATCAATATCAGAATAACTGAGGCAGAAGAACGGATAAGTGACCTGGAAGACAGAATGGTGGAATTCACTGCTGTGGAACAAAATAAAGAAAAAAGAATGAAACAAAATGAAGACAGCCTAAGAGACCTCTAGGACAACATTAAATGCAACAACATTTGCATTGTAGGGGTCCCAGAAGGAGAAGAGAGAGAGAAAGGATCTGAGAAAATATTTGAAGAGATTATAGTCAAAAACTTCCTTAACATGGGAAAGGAAATAGCCACCCAAATCCAGGAAGCACAGCGAGTCCCATACAGGATAAACCCAAGGAGAAATGTGCTGAGACAAATAGTAATTAAATTGGCAAAAATTAACGACAAAGAAAAATTATTGAAAGCAGCAAGGGAAAAACGACAAATAACATACAAGGGAACTCCCATAAGCTTAACAGCTGATTTCTCAGCAGAAACTCTACAAGCCAGAAGGGAGTGGCATGAGAAATTTAAAGTAATGAAAGGGAAGAACCTACAACCAAGATTACTCTACCCAGCAAGGAACTCATTCAGGTTCGATGAAGAAATCAAAACCTTTACAGACAAGCAAAAGCTAAGGGAATTCAGAAACACCAAACCAGCTCTACAACAAATGCTAAAGGAACTTCTCTAAGTGGGAAACACAACACAAGAAAAGGAACTACAAAAACAAACCCAAAACAATTAAGAAATTGGTCACAGGAACAAACATATTGATAATTACCTTAAACGTGAATGGATTAAATGCTCCAACCAAAAGACAAAGGCTTCCTGAATGGATACAGAAACAAGGCCCATATATATGCTGTCTACAAGATACCCACTTCAGACCTAGGGACACATACAGACTGAAAGTGAGGGGATGGAAAAAGATACCCCAGGCAAATGGAAATCAAAAGAAAGCTGGAGTAGCTATACTCATATAAGATAAAATAGACTTTAAAATAAAGAATGTTACAAGAGACAAGGAAGGACACTACATAATGATCAAGGGATCAATCCAAGTAGAAGATATAACAATTATAAATGTGTATGCACCCAACACAGGAGCACCTCAATACATAAGGCAACTGCTAACAGCTACAAAATGGGAAATTGACAGTAACACAATAATAGTGGGTGACTTTAACACCTCACTTACACCAATGGACAGATCATCCAAAATGAAAATAAATAAGGAAACAGAAGTATTAAATGACACAACAGACCAGATAGATTTAATCGATATTTATAGGATGTTCCATTCAAAAACAGCAGATTACATTTTCTTCTCAAGTGTGCACGGCACATTCTCCAGGATAGATCACATCTTGGGTCACAAATCAAGCCTCAGTAAATTTAAGAAAATTTAAGTAAATTTAAGAAAATTTAAATCATCATCAAGCATCTTTTCTGACCACAATGCCATGAGATGAGAAATGAATTACAGGGGAAAAAATTGTAAAAAACACAAACACATGGAGGCTAAACAATACATTACTAAATAACCTCAGTAATCAAGACAATATGGTACTGGCACAAAAACAGAAACATAGATCAATGGAACAAGATAGAAAGCCCAGAGATAAACCCACACACCTATGGTCAACTAATCTATGACAAAGGAGGCAAAGATATACAATGGAGAAAAGACAGTCTCTTCAGTAAGTGGTGCTGGGAAAACTGGACACCTACATGTAAAAGAATGAAATTAGAAGACTCCCTAACACCATACACAAAAATAAATTCAAAATGGATTTGAGACCTAAATGTAAGACCAGACACTATAAAACTCTTAGAGGAAAACATAGGCAGAACACTCTTTGACATAAATCACAGCAAGATCTTTTTTGATCCACCTCCTAGAGTAATGGAAATAAAAACGAAAATAAACAAATGGGACCTAATGAAACTTCAAAGCTTTTGCACAGCAAAGGAAACCATAAACAAGACGAAAAGACAACCTCAGAATGGGAAAAAATGTTTGCAAATGAATCAACAGACAAAGGATTAATCTGCAAAATATATAACAATTCATGCAGCTCAATATTAAAGAAACAAACAACCCAATCCAAAAATGGGCAGAAGACCTAAATAGACATTTCTCCAAAGAAGACATACAGAGGGCCAAGAAGCACATGAAAAGCTGCTTAACATCACTAGTTATTAGAGAAATGCAAATCAAAACTACAATGAGGTATCATCTCACACCAGTTAGAATGGGCATCATCAGAAAATCTACAAACAACAAATGCTGGAGAGGGTGTGGAGAAAAGGGAACCCTCTTGCACTGTTGGTGGGAATGTAAATTGATACAGCCACTATGAAGAACAGTTGGAGGTTCCTTAAAAAACTAAAAATAGAATTACCATATGATCCAGCAATCCCACTGCTGGGCATATACCCAGAGAAAACCATAATTTAAAAAGACACATGCACCCCAATGTTCACTGCAGCACTATTTACAATAGCCAGGTCATGGAAGCAACCTAAATGCCCATCAACAGATGAATGGATAAAGCAGTTGTGGTACATATATACAATGGAGTATTATTCAGCCATAAAAAGGAATGAAATTGAGTCATTTGTTGAGACATGGATGGATCTAAAGACTGTCCTACAGAATGAAGTAAGTTAGAAAGAGAAAAACAAATATCATATATTAACACATGTATTTGGAACCTAGAAAAATGGTACAGATCAACCGGTTTGCAGGGCAGAAGTTGAGACACAGATGTAGAGAACAAATGTATGGACACCAAGGGGGGAAAACCGCAGTGGGGTCGGATGGTGATGTGCTGAATTGGGTGATTGGGATTGACATGTATACACTGATGTGTATAAAGTTGATGACTAATAAGAACCTGCAGTATAAAAACAAACAAACAAAAAAAACACAACTAATACTAACCTTTCTTTGGGTTATTTGTATGGAAATATGTTAATATAAATGTTTCAGACGTTACATGAAATTTCTAAAAATCTTATATGTTCTGGTGTAATGTTATAAGTCATAATTCTAGTTATTACTTTAAAGTGTATATCTCAGAACTAAATTTCCTTGTCAATTGCATTATTATGAACTTTAATCAAATCTTTAACCGTGGTCATTTTTAAGTCTTTTGTCATTTACAGACAGTTCTGGGTGTATTCTGATGGTTTTGCAAAAATGTTCCTATAAAAGGGTTTCATCTTCAAGGAATTCATGGAAAAGACTCTGACAAGTACAGGTTTCTGGTAACTGATTATACTGCTGAACTGAATGAATAAGCATTTTCAGAACTCTAATGGAAAACTGATGAATTCATAAAAGTGCTAACAAAAGATCAAGATGAAAAAAAATTAATTACATGGGACTGAGTGACCTGATGAGGATGATTGTAATTTTTGTGACTTTCTGTTTGAATAAAAAAGTAAATAAAGACAGACATTCAAATGTAATGTTTCCTTTAAACACAGCTGAAGATTTGGATCCTTGGGTTGAAACTGGGCAAAATATCTCTGGATTAGTTATCTAGAAGGTCTCGTCTAAATTTGGTATTCTATGATTTGAGATTTTTGCCCTTAAAAAGCTTATGTTTTAACCATACAGTTAAGGTTTTAAACATACAGTACATTATATTAAAGGTAGTGTATACTTATAAGTATGAATAGTATGATATGAAATATATGATCTGAAACATTACTCTTTAAGATATTGTGGCTTCTAGGACCTAAAGTCTTGTTAGAAATATCCCACCCCAAAACTGCTAAACCAGAATCTGTTCTGTGTGGTAACAAAACCCCTAAGTAATTTGAATATACATTAAAGCTTAAGAAGCCGGGTCAAAAACAGTGTTTCTCGAAGGTTGGATCACCAACTAAAAGTCACCCTAGCAGCCAATTACTAAAGATGTAAACACCTGGGCCTACTTCAGATTTACCAAATTAGAATCTTTGAAAATGGAGCCAGGAATCATTGTTATTAATCAGCCAGCCCAGGTTATACCATTTACAGTAAAATTTGAGAACCACCATTCAACATAATTCAGAGATCTGAGCGTTGGATCTTGGAGGGTCAGATGGAGCAAAAGAGGTAGAAAATACTATGAGTTTTAACACAGAATACTGGAATACCGCTTTCTAAGTTCAAGACAGCTGGGGTAAATTAGCGCTAATTATCAACAACGAGCAATTAAGCAGAGGTTAGCTACAGGGGAAGAAAGTAGCCTGGATCACTTGGATGCAGTTTTTCCTAGAAGTTAACAAAAAGGAATCCCAGGGGAGTTATAAAAGGTAGTTTTTCAACACTAGACCTGGCAGACAGGGCCACTGAAGGAAACCTTCCAGTGACCAGAGTTATATTTATCTCCCGGCCTAAGGCACTCACCAATTATGTGCACTATAAATGCAAGTTGGCCTCCCTGCTAGAAAAGAAGGCACAAGGGTCGAGGAATGCCTCTCTATGCCCTGGTTTATTAGAAATGAACAAGTTCTTAGAAAAACCTGTGAGCAGCAACCCACAAAGTAGGAAAGAAAAAGATTCTAGGAGAGCAGTATAGGGTTAAAACTGGCACCAAAATTCTGGAGAGTGGAAAAAATATGACAAAGAAGGAAAAGAGAGAGAAATTCTACATGCCTGTTACTCACAGTGTGGTCCTGAATCAGCAGCGTCAACTTCCTCTGGCAGCTTGTTAGGAATGCAGACTCGTTAAGTAATGCTCTCACTTAAAGACCTCCTGAGTAGGAATCTGCATCTTAACAAGATCTCCAGATGATTTGTAATCACGCTAAGGTTTGAGAAGCACTAAGTTACCTCGGTGTTTCTCAGTGTTGGCCGTACATTAAAATCACCTGGGAAGCTTTTTACACGTTGGATGCTCCCAAATTTTCACTCCAGAATATCTGGGAATAGATCCCAGGCACCAGCACTTTTTTAAAGCTCTCCATGTATGGCCAAGGTTGAAGGCCACTACTTTATATTCCTGGAGTTCTGAAGTTACAGGTCTAAGACTTTGGCCTTTTTCAAAGAAGGTTGCCACTGACCTTTTTGATTAAGCTGCAGCATTCGATATGCCACACAACTTTAAGGTGCCAGCAGATGAAGAGAATTGTGGGTGATGATTTAGTGAATGGCTGCTAAATACAGGGAAGGCACCACACATTATTATAGATTTGACAGCTAATAGAGAGGTTTGTTCTCTGCCTGACCAAGTGTATGAAACCCATCAGATGCTCATCAATTCAGGTAATCCTCTGAGAATAAGTGGAAAAGCCTAGAGAAATCTAAAATGCTCCTCTAATGGCTTAAGTATTTGTGAGAACAAGTGGTATTTGCATGTCTTCTTCCAGTTAAAGGTCATGACATTATAAGAGAACTGGGGATTTGAGATGTGAGGGTGTTTTAATAATCAGATAATCTGATTCTGAGGTGAAAGGTCTTTGCTCAAATCCACAACACACATGTTTTAACTACGTGTGCAATGAAAGTACACTGACACTTTTACATGCTGGAAAGCATCTTTTAAATATGTGAATTCCTATGGTAATTCTACTGTGTTCTGATTGCAAAAGCTACATAACATTCAGAGACATGAGATCATAAAGTGGACATTCAGTAAAATCTCTTAAACTGAATTGTGGAAGAGGAGTGATAAAATGCTCAAATAAACTATACAGTTGGATGTTATGAAGGGCAGCACACACATCCCTAAAAAGAACAACTTGGAGGAGGAGGATCTCACCCATTCTCAGTTACAAATAACTGGAAAGATTGAGAATTTGGGAAAAAATGCTAACACCGTTGTACAGGATATTAAATAGCTGTGTATAACATGAAATTTATAAAAGTTTCAAAATTCAGGAAAATAAAGTTCAAAGGTCTCAGGGGAAAAGTAAGAAAAAACTGTAAAAAGAAAGATTCAACATTTTTCAGACCATGTTTCAGGTAATGATGGGTGTGTTCCTATCAAGAGATTATACGCACTTCACAAAACTAGTAAGACTATATATGACAAGAAATTCAACAAAGGGATTTAAATGCTGAAATTAAAATTCAGTGAAGAAAAAGACAAGTACCTAGCAAAAATATAGTACATAGGGTATTATGGATGATAATAAATATGTGGGAAAAACAACAGGAAACAAATAGTTGCCTAGGGATTTCTCCATATTGTGATAAAACTATCCTTAATATGCCAAGATGGTAAGTAACTGTGATATTGTGATGTAATAAAAAATATGTATTCGGTCTTCACTCCCAGTTCCTGGCAGAGTTCATAAATCCTTTGTAATTTCCTGAACGATAGGGGTGAGAGATGTCTCTTTTTTTATTCATAATAACCACCTTTCTTTTTGCCTTTCTGCTATACTTCATTATTTTTTTAATTGAAGTATAGTTGATTTGCAATAGTATATTAGTTTCAGGTGTATAGCATGGTGACTCAGTATTTTTACAGATTGTACTCCGTTAAAAGTTATTACAAGATAATGGCTATAATTCCCTGTGCTATATAATACCTTGTTGCTTTTCTATTTTATACATAGTAGTTCGTATCTATTAATCCCACACCCCTATCTTGCCCTCCTCCCTTCCCTTTCCCCTCTGGTAACCACTAGTCTGTTTTCTCTATCTCTGAGTCTGTTTCAGTTTTGTTATATAAATTAGTTTGTTTTACTTCTTAGATTCCACATGTAAGCGATATCATACAGTATTTGTCTTCATCTGTCTGATTTATTTCACTAAGCATAATATTCTCTAGATCCATCCACCTTGCTGCAAATGGCAGAATTTCATTCTTTTAATGCACTGAGTAGTATGTACATAACCACATCTTCTTTATCCATTTGTCTGTTGATGGGCACTTGGGTTGCTTCCATGTCTTGGCTATTGTAAATTGTGCTGCTATGAACACTGAGGTGCATATATCTTCTCAAAGTAGTGTTTTCATTTTTTCCAGATATATACCCAGGATTGGAATTGCTGGATCATATGGTAGTTCTATTTTTAGCTTTTTGAGGAAGCTCCATACTGTTTTCCATAGTGGCTGCACTAATTTACGTTATGACCAACAGTGTACAAGGATTCCCTTTTCTCTACATCCTCGTCAACATTTGTTATTTGTATAATTTCTGATAATAGCCATTCTGACAGGTATGATGTGATATCTCATGGTTGTTTTGATTTGCATTTCTCTAATAATTAGTGATGCTGGGCATCCTTTCATGTGCCTGTTAGCCATCGTATGTCTTTGTTAGAAAAAGGTCTATTCAGGTCTTCTGCCCATTTTTTGATTGGGTTGTGGGGTTTTTTTGATATTGAGTTGTATGAGCTGTTTATATATTGTGGATACTAGCCCCTTCTCAATCTTATCATTTGCAAATATTTGCTCCCATTCTGAAGGTTGTCTTTTCATTTTGTTGATGGTTTCCTTTGCTGCGCAAAAGGTTTTAAGTTTAATTAGGCCACATTTGTTTAGTTTTGCTTTTGTTTCTTTTGCCTTAGGACACAAATCCCAAAATTCCCTCCCCTCCAGAAACAATGGATAACTTATATTTCCCTGAATATGCTGTGACTTCAACTCTACTCTTTTAGAAAAAGAGAAATGGAGCCTATCACACTTCACTGTGAGATGTACTTTCATTCAAAATGTTAATAACCTTGTTTTAAGGAGAGTCTTTGTAACTATCCATACTTTGATTAACCTGCACAAGAGCCAATATACCATAAGGTTTCTTTTTTCCTATAGGCTTTTATATGCACTTCAGAAAATATTTTGGGAAATGGTTAGACTTGAGAGTTACCATAAGAGATGGATGAAACCTGGCATTTTAAATTCAGGTACAATTGAAACACGAAATGAGATTGAACTTATATTAACTTCTAAAAGTAGACTAGGCAGAGTGAGTTTTTACAGCTTTCATTTGAAAGGAATAACACATTGAGTTGTCATCCCTCAAAATTATTCACTCAGCTATCCGTGACCATTCATATGATTTGGCGATATGTATTGAACCATCTAAATTTTAATATACTTTAAAGTGTGACTCTTCATATTCAGAGTAAAATAGCATATTTCATCCCAATTTAATAGTAGAAAGTTTAAAAAAAAATTTGTTCTCTGCAATATGTAGAGGTCTTCTCACCATAGTGGTAAATGAAATACCAGTTTTTAGACTCTTTGAACCAATTCCTGAAATGCAGGTCATTTAGACTTGATCATCTTCTGATATGAAATGGTAAACAAAGATTATGGTTTGACTTAATCTTTCTTTCAACTATGCATTCAAAAATCCCCAAAATGATCATCTTTCTTTCAACTATGCATTCAAAAATCCCAAAAATGATTCATCTAAACTTCAAAAACATTAGGTTGACCAATTTTTTTTAAACAAAATTCACATTCAGTCTATTTACATTAATAATTGTTTTACCTGGCAAGTAAATATCAATTAACTTCAACTCTTTCCCTACTGCTGTCAAGATGAAGATGTATATGAAGGTAAATTAATTTTCCTGGAGAATTTTTTTAAAGAAAATAAGATATTCTTAAACATCTAAAATAGCAGGAGGAAAAAAGCATGACATCATACACAGTTTATTTTAGATTCCACCTGGGCTATTGTTGTTTTCAAATCTGAACTACTGTCACCTCATGTTTGCAAAAAACATACGTATTGAATAATATTTTTAAACCTAAGTCCAAAGTGAAACTTTAAAAGATATTTTAAGAAAAAAATAAATGAATCCACATGTACCCCATCCTAGATTTATTTAGACCAATGGAGTCCTCAAGGGAAAAATCAAATAAATTTTGACCAACTTTTTTTTCAAAATAAATAATATTAAGCAACCAGAAACATTTTTTTTTAGCTTCCAAAGGGGAAAAAAAAAAACAAAAACAACAAGAATGACGAAACAATTCCATTCATCTTGAAACCTGGTTTCTTTTTTTCTCTTTTATTATTTTTACTTTTGATAGATGTGGCTACAAATACTTCTCTTATAAACCTTCTATAAGAAAATGAGCAGTGCAAGAACAGTAAATGTTGTTACAGGCACCTAAGCAAGGGAAATTAGGGGATTTGGTAAATGGGAGACTTGCCACAAAACTTACATCAAGGGGACATCTGCTATTTTAGCTCTAACCAACTACTTCCTAGCAGGGATTAGGGAGCAATGTTGTCAAATTCTGATTTTTCTTAAAATGTCCAATCATTATGTGAACTCTCTGAATTTAAATGTCTACAACTATAGGAGTCGTGGGGTTTTCAGCCTTCTGGGCACACAGTAGAACTGGACTGCCTAGCCTCCTCCTGACTAGATGGGACCATGTGAGTAGCTCTGCCCAGTGACCTGTAAATCAGATTTTAATTGTGGATGTATGACCTTCCAAGGTTCTTTTCACTCTGCTCTGGCAACTATTAATATTCCAGATAGTGGCTGCTTCATCGAAGTAGGTCCAGAGTGAAGACAATTCAGTGCAATTGTCATGATGTATGTGCCACATGAGTGAGAGATAAAATTGTGTTATTTTAAACTGCTGAGGTGGTGTGTGTATGCATGCGTGTGCGCGCGTGTGTTTGCTGTAAATTGCTTATCCTGGCTGATATAGCCACTAACTCAATCAAAAACACAAATACAGCACAATGTGAATGAACACAAATGCACATACCAAAGTGGGCCAGAATTTACCCATGGACCACGGATCACACTGAGCTGCTTCATATGAGAGCTTTGAGGTCAATGAACAAAAAATCTTAGATAGCTACATAGAATGTATGATCCTGGCATTAGTGCAGAAGGATGGCAAAGACCAGATGAGGAGAGGAAGGAGGGGTTGAGGGAGAGAGGGGAGGAGGGAGAGGAGAACAACAACAGTCATGAAGGAAACAAAGCAGACTGAACAACAGGTTGATGAGGATGGCCAGACCTGGTTGATGTTACAAAATGGTCAAGTCTGTTCAGAAGCCCATGTGGGCGCCCACCTTACTTCTCACAATTCCCTTTCCCAGATATACCTAGAACCTTTCTGAAGCCTTCTCGCTCCACTTACATCCTGGGTTTTAAACCTTTCTGCCCCTCCTTCCCTCTGGTAAATAAATCTAGGTCTCAGTTCCCCTCTGGGAAAACCAGTCAGCTCTTTACAAGACCTTTGTCCCTCTTCACTATGGCAGTTTCATCATTAAAAACTAACCTGTATGTATAAACTCTTAGCTTGGAGAAGTTGAAGTATATAGCTTAGTAGCTGAAGGAACAGATTCTGGAGTCGGGCTGCATGAGTTTGGACACTTACAGTGTATGGTCTTGGAAGAATAATGGTTCCCTACTTTGTCTCCATTTAATCATCTGCAAATTAAGGATAATAAGAATATCTATCCCGTCGGGTTCTCTTAAGAACTTAGGACAGTGCCTGATATACAATAAGTGCCATATGAATGTTTGTTAAATAAAAGAGCAAACAAACAAGTAAGTATATACATGTTGGGGATATTAGACTTCAGATTGCTGTGAAATATCGGCTGGGAAAGAAGGGAGTTAGGTAACTTTTAACAGCCTTCAAATTTCATGGTATACTACTTACATGTCTGATATGCAATCAATCATCATTTTCAACAATGAGTCAGAGTTGCTGTTGTTGCTTCATCTAAGTCAATATTCCTACATCAAACTTACACCACTGGTGCTAAGAACTGAGTTACTGACAGCCATTTCCATTTTGATACAACAGATAGGAAATACTACTTAACACTAACGCGTAAAAAGAGAAAGAAAATCTACTCAAAAGCTAAACAAAACATTTCTCGCTATTGTCAATATACTTGAAAAGCACTAACCCAACTCTCCAAAAGCCCTGCCTCATTGTGTGAACTCCAGTGCAAAGAAAAAATGTGTCATTTCAATAAGGCTTTGGTCTTAACTTAGAAAATGACTTGAACTTTCAGTTTATCTCTTTTTATACAGTAGACATAAAATTTAAGGGATGCCTTCTGTCAAAAGACTCCTTCCTCATAAAACATCCTTCCCAGTGTGTTCTGTATTCATATGTTATGCTATAAAAGTCACCTCTGTGTTGACCTTTCTACACCCCGAGTTGTATTTACAGACTTTCATTTGACAATCATTAACGAAAGTAACAGAAGAAGCTGCTTCTTTGCCCCTCACCCTTATTCAACTCCGTTGGTTTTTGGAATGCTTGCTGCTGCTGTTTGCACACTGTGATAACCAGTAAAGGGTGGATCACAGGTCTATGCAATAAATCTGTGCTTCTGAACCCTAACTTCTCCTAGTTATCCCTTTTTCCACGATGGAGAGGTATACAAAAAGAACTTAATGAAGAGTGGCCCCCGCTTGCCACAACTGGAGAAAGCCCTCGCACAGAAACAAAGACCCAACACGACCATAAATCAATCAATAAATTAATAATAATAATAATATCACCCCCCCAAAAAAAAGAACTTAGAGGAATGTTGGATTTTTTCCAAAAGAGTTAGAAAACTGATTCTGTTTGATTTTTCTAAGTTTAAGATGATCTGGGTGGTAATCTCAAGAAACATATTTATAAGTAATGAAGGAAACAATTCTGAAACAGCCTGTAGGAATTTTCAGAGTTGAGAATTACTCCAGATGTTCAGAAAAGAAACCTCTGAAGCAAATTACAAACTAGTCATTCAGCATATTACACTTAATGCAGATGTCTTTTGTATCCATTTGTGAATCTCATTTATCTCCTGGAATAAACAAAGTCTCATTATGAAAGTTACTGCTTTATAACTTTCGCTTGCATTTCTTCCAGACTTGACCTTATTGGCAATGTCTGGGAGAAATGGTAGGCTTGAAAACCTATTCATCTTTCTTCAAAATACTGTATTTAAAACTGAAAACAATTCTGTGGAGTAACTACTTTCCAACCCTCACAATACCATAGTTATCTCTCTTTGCTTTATGAAATAGATTTTCCATTTGTTGTCTGAAATCTTTACAAATGTCTTTAAGCCACAAACTTCCCAGAGATAAAAAGCATGGAAATACAGCTTTTTGATGATAAACACTGAGTTACACAATCACCAATGTAATTGTTTATTTTGTCCATTCCGAACACTGTATGAAATATAAAAAAAGCTAAAATTTTTCTTGTTTTATTCTGTACTTCATGCTAATCAATATTCAAATACAAGGAATTGTAAAGCTACCAATCAAAACTCAACTGACAGAAAAAAACAAACACTGAGATATTTTGTTAGATTGATTAAATCCTAGTAATACCTTTTTGAAACTAGATGTCAGCTCTATTTTTATACAATAGTTCACATTTTACATATATAGAGCAAGAGCCTCTTCTGCCTTAACATTCAAAAGGATGGTCCTATTAATCCTTCCTCCAAACTGCAAATATATTCATTTTAATGAGAGGAATTGGAAGTCCAATGCGAGATACTATATAAAAAGCTATTTTTCTTACAATGAAGCAAACGTTTAAGAAGCGATTCTACAACTATGTGTGGGGAAAGAGGTACGCAGGGCTTGAATTCCTGTATCATTCCACTCCCCTTCCTTTTTAAAAGTCTAACTAATAAATTCAACTGTTTAAAGGGAGAATCAGAAGAAACTCATAGAAAGCTTATAAAACTACTTGCACTTTTCTTTGGCCATTAAGTAATAGCCATTACAGAGGCAAGTGTCTGGTTTCCCATCATGTCCATCTGCAAAGAGAATCACCTGCAGGGCTACATAGAATAATAAGATCGCAGCATGAAGGCTAGGCACACACAGAGCCCTCACAAGTCACAGAGTGAGTTCCAGTCTCATGGCCTTTGGAGATCAGTCTAAGCAGCCATTCTTGCCAAACTGAGGCAAAACATGAAGAATAACCATGAGAACCAGAAAGAAAAGCAAGCTGAGCAGATGGCAGGAAAGCAGGTGTAAGAAAAGGTCATCTGAGGGTTCTCAGAATATTTGGAGCAGGTAGAATTCATGCATTCATTCAACATATTATTCAGTACCTACTATTGTACTGACTGTTGAGATGACAAAGACAAAACAGATGTGGCTTTATACCTCAAAGAACTGTGAAATAAGGAAGTCAGGCTAGTAAAGGGATTTATTTAAAATATAGCCCAGTAATACCTATGATGAAAGAAGGTACAAGATGCTTTGGGAACCAAACTAATGCAAACTGCGATTATGGAAAATTCTTGCTAAAGGCTCACGATGTCCTAAAGAGCAAAAAGATTGTTTTTATGATACATGTTTGTTTGCCCCACAAAGAATTGTAGTGGAATTTTGTCAGACCACAAAGAGGCTTAGGGCCAGGACAGTCTAGGTAGAGGAAACTGATGTGAGGACATGAAGGTGAAAATACCTGCAGCTCATGTGGGGTCCTTGACAGATTTTGGTGTGTCTGGACACAGGATGGCACTAATCAAAGAAGCTCGAGAGATTGTCAGGGTCAGGTTATGAACGGTTTGGTGCACCAAGCCCAGTAGTTTGCATTGCTGTAGACTATGGGGAAACACTGAGAGATTTTAGCAGAGGAGTCATATGATTTGTGTTTAGAGCAACTCTTCTGGCAGCCCCAGGAAGAACAGATAGAGGAGGAAGGGGATGAACTACAGAGTGATATGTTAAGAGGCTACTGCATGGAGAAGTCTTGAGAGCTTAAACCAAAGCAATGACAGTGAGGGTAAGAATGAGGGATAGAGTCGTGATGCGTAGGAGACTGAATCAATAGGGTTTGGTGATGGACTGTTTAAGGGAAAGAATGAGGCTAGTATGGCTATTGGATTTCTTATTAGGATGTGCCATTCCCCCACTTAGAATATACAGAAGAAGGAACATGTTGGAAGGGAGGAGAATATAAGATTGATTGAGAAGTCTGTCCCTATAGAGCATTCAAAAAGATCTGGTATCAAACATTTGGATATAGAGATTCAGAGTCCAGAGAAGCAGTCTGGGTTAGAGACAAACATTTGGGTGGTATTCTAAGCACTGGATTTATGAGAAGACATGAAGAAGAATATAAATGCAAGAAGAACAGAGAGGCTACCATGGAGCCAAGCAAAACAAGAGCATGTGAGGGCCGATGCTGATGTCTGGCATGCCTGGATATAGGTTGTGCCGTCAGGTTATCTCGGCTCAAAAGGGCATGAAGGGGTTAATCACGTAGTTACCATACGATCCAGCCATTCCATTCCTAGAAATATACTCAAGAGAAATAAAAGCATAGGCTCACACACAAAAAAACCGCACATGAATGTTCCCAGCAGCATTATTCATAACAGCCAAGAAGTTGAACCAACCCAAATGTCTACGAACTGATGAAAGGATAAGGAAATTGTGGTGTTTCCAAACAATGAAATATTCAAGAAATGGAGTAATGATACAGGCTATAACATGGATGAACTTAAAACCATTATGCCAAGTGAAATAAGCCAGCCACTTATTAACACAATTCCACTTACATGAAATGTCCAGAATACGCAAATCTATAGAAAGGAGTTTCTTTGTTGCCTAGGGCTGAGGGGGGATGATGGCTAAAAAGTGCAGGGTTTCTTTCTGAGATGATGAAAATGTTTTAAATTGATTGTGGTAATGGTTGCACAATTCTATGATGATACTAAAGGTCACTAAATCGTATACTTTTAATGAATGAATTGAATGTTATAAGATAATATGAAAGGACAGCTGAAAGCATAGATAAGACGAATGCAAGTACAACGGCTTAAAAGTTATTAAAATCTCCCCAGAAGTTTATCTAAAGAGAAGTAATCTTCCATCCATTGCAATAGGCATTAGAAGACATGAGTGATAGGATAGTATTGGAGTCAAGGAACAAAGGAGTCTAGTCAGTCTAATAAAGATTCCACACCTGTTTGGTGAAAGCAAAGTTCAAAGGGTAGGTGCACAGGGTACTTGGAAATGCATATAAAAAATCGAGTAACATTTTCAAACAATTTAAGTTATTTCACATGTAAATATAAAATATTTCAGAGGACAGCACAGCCTTTGAATTTTTGTATATGCTAATTTATGTGAAGAAAATCCACACTAGGAGTCTATTAACTGTTTAGCCCCGCCACCCCCAAGACTCCCCATTTCTTTCACTGCTCTAAGGGTTGCTGCATGGAATGGAGAAAAACAGGCATTTCCAAATAGGCCTAGTTTACAAATTTAGTTCTCAAGATTTCTGTAAGGAAAATGATAGAACACTTAACAGAGTGGACACTCAAAAAAAAAAAAACCCTTCTTTCCTTTCTTATTCCTATAAGGCAGTGTCATTGGCTCTGTGTTGTTACTTCTCCCCAAAGGGCCTTGCTCTTCACATCCCCCGAACTTTGTTCCCCCCTCCCTCCGTCCCTCCCTCTCCCCTCCCTCCCTCCCTCTCCCCC